>NW_026099573.1:42032458-42063530 GCF_025091365.1 Daktulosphaira vitifoliae
TCCATATAATAGTATGATATAATATAATCGCTTTTTAATAGTTATTAAACTAAAATATTAGCTTCGATACGTAGCTGAGAAGGTATTTTAATTATTAAATAAATTTTTAAGTACCAATTTTAAATATTAAGTTGGATTGTAAAAGCAGTATTTTCAGTCCTTTGCACCAATTTTGTAAATTTTCAATTTTTATTAAATCTTCTTGGTGTAAGGATAATTCTTCCAGAGTACTTATTTCCCCTTCATTATGCTCACATCGCTTTCTTAAAAGTTCAATTGTGACTAAAAGTTAACGCGACGTTATTTTCTATACGAATGTCATATTTTACTTTTTAATAAAATTATTATGTACTTACTGTATGCCATTATATTTTGGTCAGTGTATATGAGTTAAATTAAACTAACATATACAATAAAGATATAGGTAAATGAATCACTTCTTAAATTTGCTACATATGACTTAGGCTGATTTATTTTGTTGCCATGACACTGCATTATTCATCAATACTAAACATTTTTTATTGCGCAACGCTTAACCAAAGTTTAACATTATAATTATATTTTTTTCAAGGTTTATATTATAATATATATACCGCAATTATAAGCATGTAATCTCAGTGGCGTATTCAGAATTTTTGTTTTAGGGGAAGGAGGCAAAGACCTTTTTTTGGCTTATTGCTTATTCTTACTAGTTCTTAAGTCATACTTTTAAAAGTACTAATTAGCCAATTGGAGGGAATTGTAGTCTCTTTTTTCCAATTGACTACACTACTGCATCATAATCGTATAATATAAAATTAAAATGTATAAACACATAATATATACTTAAAAATTTTAAGATTAAAGTGACACTATTATGTATAAAACATATTTAATTATAAAACAAATAAATAGTATTCAAGTGTAAAACAATTATATGGTAACTAATAGTTTCGAATTTACTTCATCGTCAAGTTGCTATAAAATATTAATATACAGAGTGATTCTTTCACTACGCCTCATGAAATATCATCAAAAATATTAGAGCTAATCATTTTTTATTTTTTAACAATAATAGAACTTGTTTAAGCCGTTTTACAGAAAAAAATTAATTTTCTGTTACCATTCCTTATACCCTAAATTCGTATCAACTCTCGATTTTCAACCACGATTATTTTTTATATTAATAGATTTTTATTAAAGTATATTCATTTTTTATAAAAAAATTAATTCATTAAATGAATGCATGTAATCGTCGATAGTCCATTTTAGATCTTAAGTAAAACTGCATTAATATTAATTTGCTTAACATTCTTTCATCAGAAGCAGTAAAAACGAGAACAGCTGCTAAACAACAAATTCGATTAACTTGTGCAAGAATTAATATTGATGACTTAGATATTTCAAAAATATTTATTCAATTTTTTTTATCACAATGATTGAAATTCAATAAAATTTTTGTATGTATTGCATCAATATCATGAATTTTTCCTCTATTGTTCATATCAGGAAATTATTTAACTATATTCGAGACATTTCCTAATGAACAAGTTAATGAGTATTTTTAACATGTTAAATAGAGGCTTCAATGTTTCAATAGTACTTTATAAATGTTCATTTGTTAAATTTATCAGTGCGTCCAATACATGTTTGAATTTTTTCTTGTAAAATGATATTAATGACATTTTTAATCGGTTTTTAAATTCTGGTCAACTATTTTGGCATTAACTGTTTTCGATGATGTTTGATGATATCTGCTCCTGGACCTAATTAATTTTTTTGGGATAACACAGTAGCGTCTATAATACATCTAATTTATCGAAATTTTTGTTTATATTTTAAAGTGATTGAATCGTGTCTTTATTAAATTACTTGTATCAGTTATATTTAACTATTACGTCTTAAATTTTTCTGTCAGTGTTTTGAGTTTATATGATACATTTTTCATAAATATAATTGAAAATGTCATAATAAAAAAAAAAAAGAAAAAAAGGGGAATTATAAATTAGGGTTATAATATTTTGTCATAAAAAAAAGAAGTAAAAATTATTCATGACTTATTTTAAATCTATCTTTAATTTTTTTATGACATGCTTAGAAATATAATTTCTTACCTTGTGTCCAGCTAGCTTGATCGTTTATTGTAAAAAAATATAATAAGAACACTGACTTTAATCTATTTATTTATTTTATAATCTTATAAAAATTGTTAAACGTGAAATATTTCTTTACTTAAATTCCTTTCTACACTTGGTATCTGAATATATATGTTCTTTAAAACGAATTAAAATGAAAATTGATTCAAAAAAATTAATTTTTAATACATATGTTTTCAACAACAATCTTCTATTCTTGTAAACGTACAGAAAATGCAATAGAAAACCTTTTTTTTTTCTGATATTTAATAACTCCATTAACATGGTACAATATTAATTCAAAAATATTTATTGGACGTTTCGTGCTTTGATACGATTATTATAATACACTAAGCTACAGTTATCAGGCAATTTATGATTATTGTGTCTGCAGAATCACACAGTTGTTGACATTTAAATTTCTTAAGTAAGAGTATATTTATCCTTTTTACATTAGAGTTGAACTTTAATTTTAATCGTAAAAGATGCATTTCATTATTCAATTAACTCTAAAAAAAATATTAAAAAAATCAATAACGGGTCTAAAAAATCATTGTTTCCAAACTTATTAAACACTCTGTATAAAGGTATATTTTCTAATATTTTTAAAATTGATTTAAGGTAAACAAATTTTGAGAAAACGTTTTTCTTTTTATTTATTTAACATATTTAAAGTTAATACTTCTAATTTTAACTAAATAACTGATTTTCGTATAATAATTATCAAAGAAATAATTCCTTTGATATGTTATATTAAATTTTGAATGTTATATCACAAGCTCTTTTATTGTTTTCACAATTATAAGTAAATTCTTCTATTGCAATGTACGCTAGATGGCAGAAGGGATATCAAATTTGCTATAAGTGTTCTTTAAATAAAATTAAATATTTTTAACTTTTACTTGTGTTTATTTTGTTCTTTAGACTATAGGATTGATGATTAATTAATTGAGTGATTTAATATTTAAAAATCAATATTTATTTCAAAATTAAATATCAAGTTTATCATATGATTGCAATTAATAAGATAAATTATTTTATTAAATTAATTTATCATTATTAATAACTGCAGTATATCTTGGTTAAATTAATTATTTATTACTTTATTATAATTCCAATTTTATTTAATCTGTGAAAACAACCTGGTAAGTCTACTGAGCATAGAACATTCTTGGACGAGGTTGAAACGATCAACTAAAATAAAAATTTTAATACTAGTCATACAAATTATTTACCTTATCTTGTTTTAAAATAACCTATCTATGATTTTAACATCGATTTATCAATTTATGAATGTGTAGGAAATATTTATTTTAGCTATGAATTGAAGGATAATGAATATTTAATGATATGATTGATGCTTTATATACCAAACATAATATTAAAAAAAAAAAATAGTAACATGGTGTATAACTCATTATGACTAACGGATTCATTGTCAAATTTATTAAAAGCTTTAAAGCTTCAGCACAATTTTCATTCATTTTTAGTAAACGCCAGAACTATTTTAAATACAAAAAAAATCAAGTGAACATGATTTAACTCGAATTATTACTCTAGATTATTATTTTTATTTTGGAATTACAAATAACATAAATTCTTTTGGTAATTTCTTAATACATTTTAATGATGTTATAATATTAGTAATATGTATTGATGGTCTACCAATCTTCTTTAAGTAATTTTTATTTTTGTTATATTCGTTCACCAAAAAAGTGAAACGTTATGTATTTTTGGTTTATATTAGGGAAAAATGAAGCCCAGTAATTTGTATTTTAAAAATATGGTTGATGAATTGAAAAAAATATTTATTAAAGGCATGGAAAATCAACATTAATTTTTGCTGGAGATGATAATAAGATAATAGGAGTAGGTTTAATTATGAATAAAGACACGGGAAAAATAGTTATCACCGTAGTCCAATACAATTGCTGAATAATTGCTATTAAACTGTAAACAAAACTTGTTAACACTTTCATTATACAAGTGTATATGATTCGGAGTGGTATATATTAGTTAATTAGTCACGGAGACGACAAAATTGAGGAAATGTATGAACAAATTGACGAAGTTAAAAAGTTATTAAAGGAGAAGGATAATATAATAATCATGGGGGATTGGAATGCAGTTATAGGAGAAAAGCAAGAGCGAGGTATTTCAGGTGCTTTTGGGTTGAAAAAAAGAAACCAAAGAGGCAAAAGACTAATAGTTTTGAGAGACTTAAATTTTAGGAATAAAACTTAATGATAACAAACACTCTATTCTCGTAGTCTTAGCATAGAAGGTACACATGGACTATGCCAGGAGGTGTTAAAGAAGGCTAAAAAATTCATGGACAGAAGAGTTAAAAAATATTTAGGTTTTCAGGAGAATGTATACACAAAAATCAGTATGGAATATGCTAAGAATGAAAAGAAAAACATGGATTGGATACATAATAAAGAATAGTCCTTGGATAACCACAATAATAGAGGGAAAAGTTGAAAGAAAACCTGGAAGAGGAAAGTCTAGAACTCCATTTTCAAAGCAAGTGATGGAAAATACTGGATTAGAGACATACTAGGAGTTGAAGAGGATTTTAAGTGACAGAGATAAATTGAGAGACATCAATAATCATTTAACCAATCTTCGGATTGAAAAAAAAATCATTATTGTGTCGATAACAAACAGTATCAGTTTGTTGTGATATACCAACTAAAAGATTTAATTCATATACTAAAGGGTACAATAATAACAACTATAAGTAATACAGTAAGTTTTAGCTTCGATGTGAAGTTGAGAAAATATTAATGACACCAATGATACCAGGTATTAATGAAGGTACTATGATATGTTTTTTTTATTATTTTTTTTTTTGTTTCTGATACCACTTAATCTCAGCTCTCACTAAATGAAAAATACGTCAAAAGATCACTAATCGTATCTAATCGAAGACAATACTCTCAAAAATTGAAAAAATTTCCCTCGTTCCTCAAAAATGGGAGAAATTTTCAAAAAAATTACAATTTTAAAAATCGATAATTTTGGACATTTTTTCAAAAATGTATGTGTTAAAACAATTTTTTTCATATAAATACATTGGGTATTTACCTATACTTTGATATATTTTTGTGAACATTTGGCCCTTTACCTGCCCACAGAAGAGGTTTTAAAATGGCAATTTTTCCACAAAAAAATTAACTTTTGAAAATGCTCTAGAAATATTGTAACTTTTATATATATCTTAAATTAAAGCTTATGTAATATACTATTATTTGAAAAAAAAAAAATTACCTCTCGACTTGTCTCCATGGTGAAAATTACTACTGTATTCAAAAATATGCTATTTTTGTGAAAAAATTCTTTATATTATATTTTACACTTTTAATTATATGCTGCTATAACTTTTAAAAATATGCATGTATCAATACTATTTTTTTATGATAAATATTATATATGAGGTATACAGAGTGATTTTTTTTATCATAACCCATTCAATTACTTGCAGAATAAATATAATTTAAACATTTTTTTTTTTTGGTTTCTTAAAATCAAAAAAAAATAGTAAATAGTAAATGGTATTTGAATTTTTATTATAACTTTATTAGTTTATTAGATATAAACATTTAAAGTTTTAAATTTTTGAATAAATATACATGTAAAATACACAAGGGATTATAAATACAGGTAGCTAATTGGATTTTTATGACATTGCAATTACAGTCACGGATTGTTTATTATCAATTATGACTATTAATAGATATACATTCTGTATTGTCAGTTAGTGTATTTATAACCTCACAACAATGTGCCTTATTACCATTGATAATAACAATGCTGTGTACCTGTTAATATCGATGTCATAAAAAACCAATTAGCTACCCGTAATTGTAATCCCTTGTGTATTATACATGTATATTTACTCAAAAATTTGAAACTTTAAGTGTTTATATCTAATAAACAAATAAAGTTATATTAAAAATTCAAATGCCATTTACTATTAAATTAAAAACTCAAACATTTTATAAAATTCAAAATATGTGTTGCCATTTAAAAAAACAAAGTTGACACCCTTACCAGTCATAAGTGATGAACTTAAAATGTATTACATAGTTAATAATTCAAGAATAATGTGTAATTAAAGATAACCAAAAAAAAAAAAATTTTAATTATTATTACTCTGTAAGTAATTGAGTAGGTTATGATAAAAAAATCATTCTGTATAGTTTCAAAACCAGCTAAAACCATTTTTTGAAATATAAAAACTTTACTCTTAAAATTAAATACATAAAATAATTAATCAGTATTAATATCTTAGCATAAAATATAATCATTATCAATTATTATTTACCGCGAAAAAAAAAATAATTGATTATGGATTGTTTTGAAAATGACATTGTTAGATGGGTGATTTTGAAACCTACCATATTTTTCTATGATTAATTTAAACCAGTTATAGCCTGTTTTTAAGTACAATATTTTTACAGGACATTTAGTACAGTGTGATCATTTAGAAAATACAAAAAAAAATCATTTATAGCTGGTTTTGAAACTATACGCCTCATATATATACCTCTTTCATTCGATATCCTATTTATTTTAAATCACACCATTTCCTTTTATACAGGAGGGTTCAAACCTTAAAACATGAGTATATAAAGTAGAACTTTTTCAACTTAACTTTTGAAAATGTTCCGAAAATACTGACACTTTTATATATACCTTAAATTAAAGCTTATGTTACTTATTTTGAAAAAAAAATGGACCTCTGGACTTGTTTTCATGGTGAAAATAGTCACCGTATTCACAGTATTAACTCACAGACAAAAAAAGTTAAACTTATTTAAATTGTTTGCTTCTATTAAGTCGAAAAAAATAATATTGAAATTTGAACTTGCTTAAATTGCTATTTTTTCGGTCGACGAATGCGATTTGGTTGCTGAATCGGTAACACTTTAATTTTATCGTTGTAGCACGAGGTTCAAACCCGCTTATGGCAAATTTTTTTGCATTTTTTTCGTAATTTATTTTTGAGTGAAAATATAATTTTCAACTCATTTGATTTTTATATCATTTATTTTCAATAAATTTAATAATGATCAAGGATCTCATCACTATAGTCTCCCCTTGTGAGAAGAAATTTCTTATTCATATTAAAATTATTTTATTATGTGGTTTCTTTTTGAGGACGTCATTTATTTTCTCAGCTCTCACATGACCTATTTTTACAATACAAATGCAAACAAATATTGAGCTTTTCTGATAAATTTACTGTATAATTTACTAACTGCATATTTATCTTAACAATAACATTTTTTTAATTTTCTATTTAATAATGACAATTTCAAACATGCAAGTTTTGCTAAAAGTTATGGTAACAAATTCAACTTTTTTCTATTATAAACTTTCACAAAAACAATTTTAAAGGACCAATGAAATAGGTTAAAATGTCATTTTGTTCTGCTTATTTTTAACATATTGAAAATAAAAATTAGTTATAATTTAAAAACAATTTTTTTTTTGTTTTAAATATTATTTTATATGTAATTATTAATAATATCAAAAATTAGAAGTCATAGAAAAAGTCTAATTTTAGATTTGAAAACAGCACGAAAAGTTATTTTAGAAAATTATATTTTTAATTCTGATGAGAATTCCTTGTAGTGCAGTGTATTTATTTATAAGTAACAAACAGTTTTTATTGAAAATTATTGCATCAAGCCCTATAAATGTTTATACCTGTTAAAGTAAAGAAATATACAGCTACTGTATTATTTTTATAATTTCTCCGTATAAATTACAATATTAAATTATTGATAACCAATTTTACTATAAATTTAATTACTATAATTAGTATTTACTCTTGTATTATATTTTTAAATCAGTATATAATTAAGGAAATAGGAGTTGATGTTACTTTTGTAATTATCCACCAATTCCTTAGAATTGAACATTATCTACAGATTTGTATCTTAGCGTGTCTGTCTTATGATAGTGATTTTAATCACTGCCAGATATCATCTATACTATCTCATACACACTGTGCCACAACCCCACTGTGCTACCGTTTTTTTTCTTAAAACTGCCATAACTTTTTTAGGAACAAATTTGCATAATTTGTTCTTAAAAACAAAGTTGATTCTTTTAGCATAAAAGAACCTATTTAAATTTTATTAATCGTATAGATCATCATATATTTATAATAAATCCTTACTATATAGCTATATAGCAAAATTCATATTATCTATAGCTTAGATCAGGCATGACCAACCTTTTTAAGTTTGCGGGCCATTTGTCATTTCAGCAAAACTTAGACGGGCCGCATATTTATGAAAATTCACATTTTGAAAAATTTTTAATAATCTAATTTAAATCTACCCATATTATAAACATTATTAAATGTGTTATCTATCTAAAATCTATCTTTATTGTAAACATTATCAAAAACCTACTTAGATTGTAAACATTACCAAATATGGTCATAAACGAGCGGGATTAAAGGTGATAGAAAACATTGACACTATAAATAAATATAAACACAAACAATTGCCTACTATTAATTGATGCGTCCTTTGCACACTTGAGTCAGTTAGTTTCCTGCTTATGATGTTAAAGCGACTATATTCCAGTGAAAGTGATATTTAAGTGCATTGAATTATTGGTAATAAAAATTTTTTCATTATAAATAAAAATTGATCATTATTAACGAATATTTATTATTTAAAAATAATTTTTTTTAGCTCTGTGATAAATGCCCTAATAAAAATGTCTGAAACAAAAAAAAAAATACGTAAAATTTCCGAAGAAAATCGTCATTTTCAGGACATTTGGATGTATAAATACTTTTTCATTCAATTCAACGAGAAACCAACTTGTCTTATTTGTCGTGAATCTGTGGCTGTTTATAAGGAATTTAATATTCAGAGGCATNCGTCGTGAATCCGTGGCTGTTTATAAGGAATTTAATATTCAGAGGCATTATGAAACCAAACACAAATCAAAATATGAAAGTATTAAAGATAAGGCTCGCGAATCTAAATTGGAGTTATTAAAAAAAAAATTCGCGGACGAGACAAGCGCTGTCAAAAGTATGTTTTCGCGACAAGTAAAAGGAAAGGACGATATCGTTACAGCAAGTTATAAGATTGCAAATCTTATTGCGAAAGATCAACAAGCGCTTAATAGTGGCGAGTTTATTAAAAAGTGCATCATCGCAGCTATTGAAGAAATCGCTCCTGAGAAATGCTCTGCATTCAAAGAAATAAGTCTATCTCGGCCCACCATTACTCGTCGCATAGAAGACATTGGTAAAAATTTACAAGATCAGTTGCAAACAAAAGCAGAACAGTTTTCTTTTTTTTCCTTGGCTTTGGACGAAAGCACGGACAATCGTGATACAGCGCAATTACTCATTTTTGTGCGGGGAATAGATCGAGAATTTACAATAACTGAAGAGCTTGCATCTTTACAGAGCATGAAAGACCGCACATCTGCAGATGACCTTTTTGAAGAAGTTTTGCAGTGCATAACAAAGTTGAATTTAAATTGGAAAAATCTTTGCGGACTAACAACAGATGGTGCACCAAGCATGATTGGTTCAAAAAATGGATTAGTCACAAAAATTTTGCATCAAATGGCCACTCAAAATTTAGAACAGCCATTGCCTGTTCATTGCATTATTCATCAGCAGGCGTTATGTTGCAAAGTACTCGAAATGGACCACGTCATGAATGTTGTTAGAGACATTGTGAACTTTATTCGTTCCCGTGGCTTGAATCATCGGCAATTCCAAGCATTTTTGGAAGAAGTCGGTAGTGAATTTTCCGATGTTCTTTACCACAACCAGATACGTTGGTTAAGCCGAGCCCAAGTATTATCACGCTTTTTTAATCTTCTTGCTGAGATAGAGATTTTTATGACGAAGAAAGGAAAAATATTCGTTCAACTTTCTGATTCATTGTGGCTTTGGGACTTAGCCTTTTTGACCGACATATCTAGTCACTGCAATGATTTAAATTTAAAACTACAGACACAGGGCAAATTCATATTTGAACTCTTAAATGACGTGTCCGCTTTTGAGCTGAAACTAAATCTATTTAGTAGACAAATTGAAAATAAAAATTTTATACACTTTAATTGCTGTAAAAAAATACAAGAAAAGAATTTTTTAAATTTTTCAACAGTAAAATTTGTAGACTTGTTGGAAAAATTAAAAACGGATTTTCATACACGGTTTAAAAAACTTAAAGAACAAAGTATGTTGTTTCGATTGATTGAAAATCCTTTTCAGATGGATGAAGCTGTAGTTCAGGAAAATTTTCAAATGGAAATAATAGAACTGAAAACTAATACTTTACAGAAGGACTTGTACGAAGAAAATCGAAAGAATTTACCAAACTTTTACAAAAATCTTGACGACGAAAATTTTCCTGAATTAAAAAAACTGGCTCAACGTGTTTTTTCAATGTTTGGATCGACATATCTGTGTGAACAAACATTTTCAAGGATGAAATGTATCAAAAGCAAAGAAAGATCTCGCCTTACAGATGATCATCTTCATTACTTACTAAGGGCTGCCACTACAAAATTTGAACCTGATATCAAGAAGTTGGCGCTACAAAAACAACCTCAAGTTTCACACTGATTTTAACTTTGTATTTGAATTTTTTTCTGACATATTTGAAATAAAGCATTTATTAAATTTTTCTACTGTTTTATTCAAATTCTAAACTAAACTATGGGCCGCATAGAACAGTGTCGCGGGCCGCACGTAGGTCATGCCTGGCTTAGATGAAATGGATTGTGTTATATTTTAGGTTATGTTATTATCATTATTACAAAATTAATTTCTGTACCGTGTGTACTTCAAACCATTTTTATCCATTATGTGTATATATATATATATAAATGTATATTATTCATAAGACCAATAAATATTTACAATATTGGAGATAAAGATGGTCGTGTTAATATGGTATTACTAGCATTCCTAAAAGCAACTCAAGATCAAAAAAGTGATAAGGTGAAGTCGATTGTACCTACAAGACTTGAACTTATTTGATGAATCAAATAAAACGTTCAAAATTTACATACAGAGGTTAGACAACTAGTTTGAATTAAATAATCTAGTATCAAATGATGGCACAACGGAGAAAAAGAAAGTACAGTTACTAATTAGTTGCTTGAACTCAAATTTTTTTTAATTACTTACAGGGCCAGAGCAACCTAAATAAATGCAATTCGATATACTTATAACTTCGTTAAAAAAAAACATTTATGTCCAACTCCAAATGAGATAGTTCAATAACATCGTTTCTATGTAAGGAATCAAAATGACGGATAATTAACATCAGTATTTGTGAAAGAATTACGCAAGTTAACAAGACACTGTAATTTGAATTGTAAAAATTGTTAAGCGTCAACTATTGATGTTAATTTACATTCTCAATTCGTAAGGGGATTGAAAGAGTGAAAAATTATTACAAGAAATTAACATGACTTTTGTTGAAATAGCACAATCAATTTAAGATTCATGTCAAGGTAGAAATCAAATGCAAAGTACAACAATGGCAAATGTAAACAAAATCCAGTGGTCACAAAAGAACACATACAAAAATAATAAAATAACAACACCAAAAGACCTCGATGGAAAGTGTTATCGCTGTGGAAATGAGTTTCATTTAACCTGTGTGTTTAAAAGGATTTAAACTTGAGAGAAAATTTCAAAAGCAAGTTGATGTTGATGTTAACATGTTAAATTTTTGATTATCTTAACTTCACTCTCAGCTTGTCCAGTACTCTGGGGATTGATGCGCTACGACATTCCTTAACTAACGTTTGGCGTCAATAGCTTACACAGTGTAACGTGACAAAAGGTACCTCTTCCATTTAGTATATTTGTATATATATTTTTGTGTATCCCAAATTAATTTAGTTGAGCCGAATACGTGTTGCGACGGCGTTTATCATTCAAATAGTCACGATAAAGTGTTGTGATTTGTTTGTGCGCGTGCGAGATAGTCAGCTGTGTACTACTTCGTACCGGTTCATTGACAGCATTTGTGTGTACACTTAACCCGCTCCTTTCCTATCTTGAACGTCATTTGTACTACTCACCACCTACTCTAAAGGCTAGCCGAATATCGCCATCGGATCGCTGGATCAAACGACTGACGTTTTGTCGTGGAATAGCTATAGTCGGAACTGTTTGTACTCTTTTGCGTCCGTAGCGGTGTGTTTTTTTTTTTTGAGTTGTGTGAGCTGCAACCAATTGTGTTTTAAAATTTTTTTTTTTTGTGAGTGTCCGCTATGTTAAATATATTTTTTTTTAATTTTATGGCTGAACCTGCATCTTACTCTTTAGCCCTTCGGTCCTGGTAATGTATATTTTTTTTAAATGTTTTGAGCCTGGTTATGTTTTTTAGCGCGCTGTGCCATAAATATGTATGGCGAATTTTTTTGTTAAATTTATTTTGTTGATCCCTCAACATGGCAGTTGTGTTACATTACCACCTGTCATATTGTATATATATTTTTGTGATTTAAAAATATTATATTACATGGGGTGATATATACTATTGGTACAATGTGGTATCGTAGTGCAATTTATTCCGGGGTGTCCCAACGTCTTACAAGCTAAGTCTAACTGCTTAAAATCAGTCGCTTATTTGAGGCATATACCCGCCGTGCTTAGCGGTAATACTGTGCTTAATAGCCGGTGAGTACCCGAAGACGTTCATCGTATTCTCTAATAATAAAAGTGTAAGTTTAAATCTGTTTTATTAATATCTGATTTTTTTTTTCTCTTCTTTGTGTCTCTTTAATTTGTAAAAGAGGTTTTTTGACCGTTCGGTTTTTTGGCTCATATTATCATAATTATTTTGTTTTTGTTTTTTTTAATAAAGTCCCTTTCATTTAACTTAACTATCATTTTAATTTTTTGCGTGTTCCATCTTCAATAGACTCGTGTATTTTTGTACTTTTTTTCTTTCAAAAATCAACTCCTCCTAGTTTATAAGATACGGGCAACGGTCTTGTATAAGGTCATCCCTGATCATCACGGTTATGTGACAACTGTCACAAGGTTTTGGTGTACATCAACTATCAACGACTCAGCGAACATCAAATACAACTTTAGTTAATTTTAAGTCTGATTATTTCAGCATTTAGTATTATTATGGCCTGTTCAACTATAAAAAACCTTTACCTTTTATTTCTTATTATTAGCAGTAATTTAATTTAATAATGGTTTTAAAATTGAACGACTTTTATTTCTTTTCTATTTTTTTATACAAATTGTCTTCAATGTACAATATTTAATTTTTTTTTTTTCATACTACTGCGATCCGATAGTACAATGGTTCGACCAGTGGGTGGTACCCTCATTTTGTATTTTTCAGTGCGCTATGAAAAGTTAAAAAGTTTTTCCGTTGTGGCCAATTAATTCGATTTTTTTTATGATAATTGTAACCTTTCAACACAAAGATCACATGAACCAATAATAATACTTAACCTAAAATAAACTACAGGACCTTTAAATTATTAACTTATATATTATAATGATATTATGGCCTTAAGAGCTAAGGGATACAAAATAATACTTTCTCTGGTGTTTGAGTTCTGAATGATGTTATGGACGATCTGATTCCTTCAAGAGTCATATGAGCTGTATACTGGCTGGGAACTGTTATTATTGTGCTATTAGATAACGGTGACAATACGCAACATTATTCTACACTTGGCGTCGTTTTTGTTAATGTATAGTGTCTACTGATTGTTTTTATAACTAAATGGAAAAAATAATTTTAAATTCTGTCGTCATTGAAAATAATGAATTTTCCGAAGAATTTTTACACGAATCAGCTCTACTAGATGTACTAGGAGAGTTAAAAGGTGATTGCTTCTTCAATATATTTATCGGTAAGTACACATATTTATTTTTATATCTTTTAGACGTGTGACGTTTTAGTAATTATCGGTACAATTTTAAATATATCAGTATAATTGTCTTATAGGAAACATACTTCATTAGCGTGCCTGCATAAAAACCAAAGTGAATATTGTACCAAAAATATCATAATACATTAATAATATTACGCAAACACAAATTGTGGTCTCCCATAAAAAAAGTAAAAAAAAGTTTTGATGATAGTAACTTACAGCAAACATCTTTACTACATAGGGCAACTATAAGTAAATAATTAATAATAGTAATTTTTACTAATAATTAGTAAAATAATAGGGTTTATTTGTAGATAATGAATTTTTAATTAAAGTAAAAAAATGGCTTCAGTTTAACATTGAGTCTATAAATGAAGTAATTATAAAATGGGAAGAGACTTGTGAAATTTGTTGAGAATATCTGTTGTCTCCAAGTATTAACATTAATAATATTCTCGAAGAATGGCCTATGTACAAACAGTCATTTGGTCACAGCTTGGCATTTTAATCATTAAAATTTCTTAAGTATTTTTAAAAGAAGTTTTGTATGTATATTTCAATTAATATAGTAATTGAAAAATATATTTATGTTTACATGCTCAGGATTACAATTTTATTTATTCTGCACTTTATGATTTTAAAATTTATAGAAATGTGTGTGTGTGTATGCCTTAGTTATAATTAGGTTTATATTTCAATGATACTAATTTACATAATTACTTTTTTCATTAATTTAATTCTAGATTGATATTGATTTTGAATATATATATATATGCTTCAAAAGGATATTCATTATTTGTTAATTGGGATCAATTTATTATTAAGATCATTTCATTAATGATAAATAAAATAAAGGATGGAAACAGCAAATTATTACTTAAACGTTTAATAGAAATAAACGAAACTGATGTTGGTAAAACAATTTCTCACAATTTTTAATTAATCAAATAATAATTTATTAATTTTTTTTACAGAAACCAGAAATCTTTTAGTTTTAGATCTAATGAATGTTTTATTAGTTCCAACTTCCAGATCCTATGAAATAGATTCAGTTACAAATAAGAGATTTATTGTAAAAACATTGATGAGAAAGTTTTTTTTTTATGTATAACATTAAATGTACTATCTTATAATAAACATTTTGTAAGCTTTGTTGTTTCAAATGTTGATACTGATGATCTCTATGTATTAAAAGATATTAATGATTTCTCAGGTCCACCAATTTGTTTATATCATCTTAATGATGAAAAAACAGTTATAAGATTAAAACATTTTTAAAGATTTATTGATTTTACATTTTAATATATATATACTTATATATGTTTATTATTATTTTTATTTATATTTGATGTTTCAATATAATGTTAATTTGATGGAAACCAATGGAACATGTAACTATGTTAAAATAAAATTTTATTTATGTAAATTTTATTCCTTATTAATTAGGAATTCAGCTATTTATATTTGTAATTTGTATTTATCATTTATATTAATTAATTTTTTACATTAAAAATAAATATACTTAATAAATGGCAAAGTATTAAAATTATTAAATTTAAATAACCCATTCATTTGTTTTTATAACTCGCAAAAAAATAATCTAGAAGATGGATTTTTACTTTATTACTAAGTAAAGTAGTTCTTAAAGTAATGCAAAGAAATTTTAATTTTTATGAAAAAATGGAATTGTTTTAAAAACTGACCTAATAATAATAGCTTAAAATCAATACTTACAACTCATCATATTTATGTTTCAAGAAAAGTTAAATTTATGATTAGAGTTAATTATTACAACGAATTATATCTTTAAAATAAATACCATAGGATGTATTTTCATTAAATTAATGTTAATAATTTTCCAACAGTTTAATTACCAAGTATTTAAAACTATGGACTGTAAGAATAAAATTAAAGAAATTAATAATTGTTTCAATGAATATTCTTTAGCATTAATATAATGATTAAAAAGATGTCATTTCAATGAATCGATTCCATAGGCTCCAAATCATACCCGATTTTCCTTAGTTTTATATACTTTTTCCATTAATTTTAGTAACTATTTCTCTGGATGTGGTACAAGAGGGATTGCACCATATCCAGTATTACTAACTAGAGATGAGCGTGTGTTGGACTGATAACTCTTTTAACAGATTCAATAAGGGATAGAAAGTTGATGAATATCTATGACTTATTCCATTATTTTTCACAAAATCTTAAACTTCCTCAAAAGTAAACGGAGGACCGTTATCAGTAACCAAGTATTCACATAAACCAAATCTAGAAAATAATTTTCCAATTTTATCTATAGTGTATTTAGCCGCATTTGATGGTATTGAAAATGTTTCTATCCGTTTATTGTAAGGATTTTCAATAACTAGTATTAAGTAACCTTTAAATGGCCCTAGAATGTCTGTGTGTAAGCGTTGCCATAGTGCTTGTGGCCATTTCTAAATATGAACGCCTACCTTATTTAGCATGGCTCATATCTCAATTTAAACATTTTGAAGCATTAACTTCTATATTTTTGTCTATTTTTGGTCATCATACATATCCTCTAGCCAAAGACTTCATATTTCCAACTGCTAAATGATTTTAATGTATCTCATCTAATATAATTTTCTAAGTTTTTCTGGTATGACTGTTCGGTGCCTCGTAATATTATATTTTGTTATATAATGAGTAATTCACGTTTACTCTTGTATACTTGAATGTTTTCTTCTACTTCTTTTGGTCAGCCATGTACGATGTAGTAATTAACTATACTTAGTATTTTATGTTTGTTTCTATTTAAACTGATTTAGCATTTATTACCATTAATTCGACCACCAAATTTAAATAAGATATTTCTTTAAATCTTTATTAGTTTTATCTATTGTTAGTCTAGAGAATATATGGGCTTCATTATTTTCAGAATTAATAAAATTTATTTCAAAATTATACCCTGAAAGTATAATCGTATATCTTTGCAATCTACTGGCAGTTATCGGAGGTAAACCCTCTTTTGAACCACATATGCTTTTTAAAAGTTTACAATCACTAAATGACTAAAATTTATTATCTTATAAATAATAGTGAATTTTTTTAATTCCTAATATTATTATTGCAAGAATTTCTTTACCTACCTAGCTGTAGTTTAATTCTAATTGGTTTAGTGATGTTTAGGAAAATGGTCTTTTAACATTATTTTGATCTAACTTTAATAAAAGACTCTTAGTGAACCGTCTACTAGCAAAAAAGCGATATTATTAGTAACATTAATTAAAAATTTATGAGATTTAAAAATTTTATTCTATAAGAATAAATTTATCATTTTCTGTTATTAATAAACAAAATTATTTAGTATTATACATTCAATATTATAGATACAACATAAATTCCTATTACATTATAAAGATCGTTATTTTTACTATAAGATCAAATGTACCTCATTATATTACTCTCTGTATAATATGAGAATTACTATTACGTTTTATTATATTGTAGATATAAAATCAGATGGGTTCTATGTAAATATTCAATTAAAATCTGTATATTATTATCCAATTACACAATTACTCATGTTAACATATATTTATGGCTAATAAGTTACAGCATATTAAGATGATGTTCAGCAAAAAAATTATTTAAAGGATGAGTGTAATAATAATAATGCGTGTCTGATTTAAAAATCTACTAAACAACACTTCTACTTATTTAAATCATCTTGTCATTTTAATTTTTTCTTTTCATATTATTATTAAATAGTTATCATCGAAAATAAATTAGTATTTAATTTCAACACTAGAATAATACATACATTAATACTTCATTGTTTCGGCAAGTATAAGATTTATAAAAATATTAGTGTATAAACATATACATAAATTCATAAAAAATTATGAAGATTATTAAAAATACAAATTTAATATGATTCAGAAAATTAATTGTATTATGTATTACTGCTCATAATAATATATAATTTTTTTTATATGAAATACATCACTTGTTATTTAAATTTAATTATAATAGTATCATTTTAAAAAATACTGCAAAATAGTTTCGGTATAGTGTTCAGTTTCGATTATATTAAAATTATGATATTTAGTCATGTTAAAATCTTACTTAATTCTTTATTATATATATGTAATGTCATAAAAAAACTCCCATTACTATCAAAATAAATAAATTATTGAAAAAAAAATTTGCTTTTATTTAGTTACATATAAATATTGATTTATCAGTAAATAATTACTTTTTAACGTCGATGCATATAATTTAAAGTGGTGTATAATTTTAAATAGTAACATACATAAATCTAGCTTATAAAATAGAAAATAATATAATACATTTTTTAATTCATCCTTATTACCTTATAAGGGTGTCAACATTATTTTTCAATTGGAAATATACATTATTTACTATGTTATTTTATATATAATGATATAATTAAGAAAATGACTGGTTCATAGCAACATTTGGACTAATTTTTAAAAAATTATCAACAATTTATATATATATATATACAGGAGGGTGAAACAAAGATATGTCAAATTTAATAACTTTTGAATCCATTAATATTTTATTTTAATTTACTTTTTTATAACTTTTTTTAATTTATTAAAAAATATATATATATATAAAAAAATTTCAAGAACCATTTTATTGAGTAGTTTTAAAAAATAATTTTGGTAAAAAATATTTTATGAATTTTCAGTAGTAAATTATCTGTAAAGTTTTAATTTTTATGATAATTTAAATTTTTGTATCAAACATTACAATATGTATATTATACAATATAAAATTCGTGTAGTAATACTAACTAGTAAAAACAGGTTTTTTGATATTTCTGTTGCATTATAAGTTTTATTGGTTCATATTTACTTAAAATTACCTTACATAATTATCAATCACCCAATTAGCAATGTTTTACTAAGTAGGTGCCTGTTTAAAACTAAAAATTAGTTTTAAAACGTTTAATCATCAGAAAAATGTTATATTTTTGAAGAAAATTTGAAAGAGAATTTGTTTGAACGGATTAATTTTTTTTTTTTTTTGAGTAATATAAAATATTGATATTTTATTTGGCTGGTCCTCTTTCTTTTTCAGAAAAATGTTGTTGATTTTAGAATATATTAGTTGTAATATAATATTAAATTTACTTTAGTAACTAATTTTTTAATATCACTCGTAAGATTAATTTGGTATTAGAAAAGTTGAATAATTTGTATTTGTGATATTTTTTTTATACAATTCTCATTACTCTAGTATTTTTTCATAATTTTATTTTTTAAATAGATTATTTGAACACTTTAATACAACTGTATTTTGTAATTTTTTTCAATTTTCGTAATTCTCATGTAAAATTTATAAATAAATAATTAATTATTTACAAACAAAAAATGAGCAAAATATAATTATCACCGAATCAAACATATTTTGACTAATATTTATACTAGTAAGAAATCCTAATTGAACAGTGAAGTATATGCAATATAGTTATTATCTTTACAAAAAGAACTGATCAATCTAAGTAAAAGTTTATTAAGTTTAACAAAGGTGAAATGTAATCTTCATTATTTGTATGATGTTTAATTCTATGAAAATCTATGAAAATTTGTATGCAAAACTAATCAAATGATCAGCAGGTGTTATACTAATTTATTAATAGATTTAAAGACAAGAACACTTATTATTATTTAATGAAATTGTTTTACTTAATTGATTTTAGTAGTAAATATGAAAAAAATGGTAATGTAACTATTTTTCACTTAATAAATTTAATTTATTAAAAAAAAACTATAAAAATCATACAATTAATTCTATTTAGTTTAAGATGTTAAGCAAAATAGTTAACAACAATGGCATATCATATCACACATTGAAATGATCTAACACGATTTAATGATTAAAATAAAACCATAACTTTGATTATAATAATAATCGATGTACTTAAAAATTAAACATAACTATTATTATTTTACAAAATATGTGAATTTTATAATGTTAAAATTGATATAGCTAAGAATTACATAAACTACTGCGTTACGGAGAAATTAAAACTATATAAAATATATTTTACCATATACTGTAACTTGAAGTATAAAAAAAATAAGTTAATTCCTATTTTAAATTATCATTAGATTATAAGTTGGAGTTTCTAATGATGTATACTAATTAAAAATTTGTCGATATCGGTATACCGGAAAACCAACAATTGTCATATCAAAGATCTTATCAACTGAACTAAATAAAGGCCTTGGTTGCCTTTGAAAAAAAGTTATATACTTATAACTAATATTTAGCGTGAAAAGATTTAGTTTGCTTCAGTCTTTTTCTCATATACATATTGTAATGTTTGATACAAAAATTTAGATTTTCAAAAAATTAAAATTCTACAGATAATTTACTATTGAATATTCATAAGATATTTTTTACCAAATTTTTATTAAAATTACTCAATCTTGGACTTTATTTTTATATTTTCTGTACATTTTTAATAAATTAAAAAAACATAAGTTGTTTGTAAGGAATGTTTTCCTTACAAAATAACAAGTAAACCACAAATAGTGCGGTTGGGCACAAGTATAAAAAAGGCGAATAATGTAGCCAACACAGTTTTGCGTTAATAATGTGTATATAACTACAACCA
This sequence comes from Daktulosphaira vitifoliae, assembly GCF_025091365.1. NCBI lineage: Eukaryota > Metazoa > Arthropoda > Insecta > Hemiptera > Phylloxeridae > Daktulosphaira > Daktulosphaira vitifoliae. Next base: position 42,053,120 of record NW_026099573.1, read on the forward strand.
TGGACAACGAAACTAATAAAGTTTACAATTATTTGTATATACAGAGTGATTCTTTTAACGCTAGCCAGCAATTTATATGGAATTATAGGAACCATATGATTACTATAACTCCCACTTAAATTGTTGATTAGTGTTTAAAGAATCACTCCGTCACAATCGATGAATCACAATCGATTAGTATATTAATAAAGCGTCTAGGCAACGAACAAGGGCGTTGAGAAAAACGGGCAGTCATCGAGCGTAACGAGTTCAGTTGATCGTCGGAACGAAACAGACGCATAATTAGCAATACACAGTCGGTGAAGGCATTGTCGCGATGTCAAGGACGGGGATATGAACGATGACCACTGATTGTCTTATTGATAGGCGGACAGCTGATATATAGAGAGACACCAGTGAGTGCCAGTCTAGAGCAGGGCCGTGTCAATTTTTTAGTTTTATATGATTTGATAGTTATACCACTTATATCATATAAGGGTGTGAACTTAATTTTTTTTTAATTACAACACACACATATATATATATAACTAGTTTATAATAAAAAATAATTTAATTAAAAAAATGACTGGTCATAACAACTTTTGACACATCATAACCGGAAGTTAATATTTTAAAAAATATATAACCGAAAGTTAACATTTTTAAAAATATTGAGTTAGGTCTAACGTGTATTTTGTTATTTTTATGTATTACTCTGCCGCGCTTATTCACCACCCTATATTATAAATTATAGTAACTACTGAAGTACAATTTTTTTTTAGAAAGTTTCTTAATTAGATCATTTTTAGCTTCGATGCGAAACTGAGAAGGTATTTATTTTACTATGGTGTGTTTTTTTTTTTATTTTAAAATTTTTTTTATTTTTTGTGTCTGTGAACGCTCAATCTCAGCTCTCGCTGGACCGATTTTAATGAAAAATATGTCAAAAGATCACAAATCGTATCTAGTCGAAGACATTACCCTCAAAATTTGAAAAAATTCCCTCGTTCCCCGTAAATGGGTGAAATCACTTGTCTTTGTGGTGAAAACGGACATCAAAGTTATAGAAAAACGTACGATTGCCGTGAAAAAATTCTCGATTTTATATTTTATATTATTAAATTTATATTGCTATAACTTTTGGAAAATAGTATGGATCAATATTATTATTCTTTATAATAAATTTTTATATACCTCTTTCATCTGACACACTTTTTTTATAAATCGGATCATACCCCTTTATACAAGTGGGGTCGAAACTTTAAACATGCGTATTGAAACTAGGACATTTTCAATAAAATTTTTGAAAGTGTTCCAGAAATACTGACACTTATATATATATATTTTAAATTAAACCTTATGTAATATATTTTAATTTGAAAAAAAAAATTTGATCTCTGGATTTGTCTTCATGGTAAAAATGGCCACTGTATTCAAAAATATGATATTTTTGTGTTAAAATTGTGTGTTTTGTATTTTATTATAAAATACCTGACAATTTTATCATTTCTAAATAAAATGATTGTTTGTTTCTCCTGAATTAACAATGAATTTTTACAATTATAATCAAATTTTATAATATGCTCAATTGAGTAAATATTTTTAACAACTTTGTTTTGATTGGTTCATTTAGTTAAAGTAAATCATTAAAATTAATTAAGTTCTGAATATTTCAATTGCAGGATCTTTTTAAACACCAAAAGTTATTAGGAAATGATTACTATTACTTCAATCTAAGTTATCTATTATGATAAAAATGCAAAAAAAATATTGAGATTTTCTGATAAATTTCCTATAAATAGTAATTATAAAATTTCTTGACTGCATATTAATCTTAACGATACATTTTTTTAATTTTCATAAAATTTTCTAATTAAGGATGTTAATTTAAAACTTGCCAATTGAGTTAAAAGTTATGGTAAAATAAATAAATTTTTTTTTATTATAAACATTCACAAAAATTAAATTTAAAGGATTAAATAATAGGTTAAATATGTCATTTTCCCTATTCTTAACATATTAATAATCAAAATCAGTATTAATTTAAAACAATTTTTTTTTTGTTCTCAATTATTTTTTTTTTATAAGTAAATACTTATTTTTTAATAATAAGTAATAATATTAAAATTTAGAAGTGATAGAAAAAGTCTAATTGCACATTTGAAACATCGCGAAAAGTTGATTTAGAATAGTATATTTTTGTTTCTGATGGAAGTTCCTTGTAGTCCAGTGTAAAAACCTTATAACTTTGTTAACTGTCATTACTTTATCAAAAATTACCAAATCAGTATAATTTATTTTTTATATAAATGCATGTCTTTACCTATCATTTGGTTTTTTTTTTATAAAACTAACCCTTTACCTACCCACAAGAGGGATTCAAAATGATAACTTTTATTTTTCTAATTAAAGTAAATGATTAAAATTAATTCAGTTCTGGATATTTCAATTGTAGAATCTTTTTAAACACCAAAACTTATTAGGAAATGATTACTATTACGTTAATTTAAGTTATCTATTACGATAAAAATGCAAAAAAATATTGAGATTTTCTGATAAATTTATTATAAATAGTAATTATAAAATTTCCTGACTGCATAAACTTTCACTAAACTTTATCAAAAATTTTTCAGCAACTTTTTAAGAACCAAAAAATAGGTTAAAAATGAAAATCAGTAATAATTTGAAACACAATTTTCTTTTTCTTTTAATTATTATGTTATTAGTAATAATAATAATATATGTAATTAGTAATAATATAAAAAATTAGAAGTGATAGAAAAAGTCTAATTGCACATTTGAAAACATCGCGAAAAGTTGATTTGGAGTAGTATATTTTTGTTTCTGATGGAAGTTCCTTGTAGTGCAGTGCATTTATTTATAGTAACAAACAGTTTTTATTGAAAAGTATTGCATCAAGCCCTTTAAATTTTTGTAAAAGTAAAGCAAAATATAACTTCTTTATTATTTTTATACTTTTTCCGTATAAATTACAATATTAAATTACTGAATATCAATTTCATACTAAATTTAATAACTATAATTAGTATTTATTCATATATTATATTTTAAAGTAAAAGAACTACTAATCAGGATATAATTAAAGAAATAAGAGTTGATGTTCCTTTTTTAATCATCCACCAATTTCTTAGAATTAAACACTATCTACAGATTTTAATCACTGTCAGATATCATCTATACTCGTCCCATCTATGCCTCGTCTTCACTGTACCTCAACCCCACTGTGCTACCGTTTTTATTTTATTAGTTAATTAAATATGTATGTGACCATTAAAAAAAAATAAAGTTTACATCCTTATTAGATCTAAGAAATAAATTAAAGAAAACTCAACTATTAATAAATCGAATAATGTATTTAATAAAAACATATCAATAAAATGTACTTAATATAATTATTATTTTAAGAGAAATCGAATGGATAATATTATAAGAATGACTCTGTATAAAACAACTTTATGACTTTAATTTTATAACTTTTTATTATTTCTCCGTAAATTAACAATAATAAATTATTCAATAACAATTTCATACTAAATTTAATTACTATAAAAAGTATTTATTTATGTATTATACTTCTAAGTCATAAAACTTGTAATCAGGATATAATTAAGAGAATAGAAGTTCGTGATGTTTTTGGAATAATTCAAACATTTCTTCTAAAAATTAAATACTACCTACAGATTTGCATTGAAGTATTTTTTATGGTAGTGATTTTGATCACTGTCAGATTTATTTATACTTGTCCTTACTATACCACGTTCTCATTTTGCTGAGTTGAATTTGTAATTCTCATGTTTGTCTTGTGACAGAGTCAATGTGCATTTTTTAGATTATATCTTTATATAAAAGTGCGCTTCATTGGCTAGTTATTCAACTGTTTTATTATGTTTGATACAGGTGTGATATGGGATCCATATAAATTCAATATTTTTTTGTGATGTTCAAAATTGAAGATCAATTTCATTAGATTGGTTCTGTGATTATAGTGATATAATTGACACATTTTATTTTATAAAAACCATTATTATCGAAATTTGAAATACTTATTTTGGTTACATTTTACGAAATAATATATATAAGTATTTATTAATTAGCAGATGTTATGGTTTATTGATTATGGAAATCTACTTAAACATTAACTGTCAAAGGAAACGGCAATATTTATAATTATTAAATCAAGTCCAACAATAATAATTAACTAATAAACAAATTTATTACGCGAATAGTTGCTATCATTTTTATTTAATCAGATTATTGGCGCTTATTAGTGATGGGAAATTGATTTTTCTCGATCAATTCATCGATTTTAAAATTAACACGGCTGTTGGTTACACATCGGTCGAATGTGCTGTCGAGAAATTGTGTGTTGTAATTACTTATGCTATCGTTGTGCTACACCGAGTTGTTGTCGGTCTTCTCTCTATGTCTACATTGCCGCCGCATTCTTAGCGTTTTTTAGCTATAAGCTATGGTGCTTGCGAGCAAGCAGTTTTTTGTTCGTTTTGTTGTAAAATTAAAATATCACCTTTGCGATTGTCGCACCCTTGTGCGTTAAGTATATCGCTGTTGGGTCTATATATTTTTGAGATGCATCACAGTACCGAGTACTGAGTACAGTATAATACATGTTGGTCAGCTACTTGCATTCGACTTCAATTGATCCTTTCAATATTCAACATTGTCATCAGCCATTTCAATCAGCCGATAAGTACAATGCTTGTTCATCTTCTTTTTAAGACTTGCTCACATTTATAATTTATTATTTGTTTATATCAGCATCATTGTGGCATTACTATTAAGTGTCCCCTCTATACACATTGGTGTATATAAGATTTTATGATTCATGTATAATACATTTAATTGTTATAATTATGTATTGTAAAATTCATTGTACATTTATTCATATAGCCCACTCACCTTATTTATTTTCTTTGACATAGCCTGACTTAAGACAAAATAAAATAACAAACGTTAACGAACCCACGCGTGTACTTACCATCGGGCGCTGCGTTTATTCAACGGCCGGTTACAGAAAGCGTACCAGAAATCGTGTGAAAAAAAGAGACACGATACAGAATTAGAACCCGCGACCTAAAGCGTCGTGGAGATAAACCTTACCACTAGGCCACCATGCGCTTATTATTTAGACCCCGATACACTTTCATTTAGGTTGATAACGAGATGTGTGACTGAGAGAAAATTGTGTAAAAATCGATTCTGACTAGGCATTTTATTGATGAATCGATTCGTTTTTAGTTCGATTTAGTCGATATTTTTTTAATAAAAATAAAATAAAAGAATTTACATTCGGCACTCTCTCAGGTCCATTTTCGAAATCTCATGAAACGTTTGGCAACGCAAAAAAGAAGTGCACACTTAATCGGTGTTATCACCGCGTTTATTTCGTTTGCTGTACAATTTTGTTTCGTGATTAAACTATTAATATTTAAAATACTTTTTTTTTTGTTATTAAAATTATGTACTTAAAAACTATCGATTTGCTTTATGTCTTATGTCAAAGGCTATACCAAAGTTATTTAGTAATATCACTAATTAACCATCTATAAATATGAAATTTATCATGCAAACGTAAATAAATTTATTTTATTTTAGTATTTTCCAGGGTTCAAATGTGCTATCTAGTTGATTGTTCTATTAACTATTGGCTTATTAATTAAAATTAATAAATAACATTTATAAATTAAACTTAAATTATAAATTAAAAAATATTAAAATTAAAAATCTATTTAAATCGAAAAATTAATTAATTTTTAATTCAACAGATATTTTTATTTCATTTTAAATCGATGACTTTTGAAAATCGCTCATCACTAATGCTTATTTAAGCCACGATAAACAATTTATTTTACAAACTAGTTATATATATATATATGACCATTAAAAAAAAACCCCAACACACGGGAGTCGCGGCACAATGGTGACATAGCATATTTGGGTCAAGTATAAAGATATCTTGCAGTAATTAAAATCACTATCATAAAAGACTCTTCCATGCAAATTTGTAGATAGTGTTTAATTAAAAAAAATTTGTGGATTACTCCAAAAGCTACATGATCTCCTATTACCTTATTTATATCCTGATTAAAAGTTTTATGATTTATAAGTGTAATATATGAATATATATATATAAAGGGAAATGGTGTTATTTTAAATAAAATATGCCGAATGAAAGAGGGATACAAATATTATTTCTCATAAAAAAATTTTATTGATCCATACACTTTTCAATAAGTTATAGCATTATAAAGTTAAAAATGTAAAATATAAAATCGAGAATTTTTACACAAAAATAGCATTTGGTAACTATTTTCACCGCGAAGACAAAATAAAGTCCGAAATTTTATTTTCCATAATAAAGTACATTACATTATCTTTAATTTAAGATATATATAAAAGTGTCAGACTTTCCGGAACACTTTCAAAAGTTAAGTTGAAAAAGATATTTTGTTGTGAAAAAGTTGTCATTTTAAATCATCCCCTGTGGCCTGGTAAAGGGTTAAATTTATGAAAAAAATATACCAAATGATAGGTTAAGACATCATGCATCATAAAAAAAAATTATATTAATTTGGTCATTTTTAAAAATTCATGGTAATTTTAAGAAAAAAATTGAAAAAATTAACAATTTTTAAATTTGTACTTTTTTTTTTGGAGATACACTTCATTTACGGGGAACGAGGGAAATTTTTTCATTTTTTAAGGGTAATGTCCTCGACTAGATACGATTTGTGATCTTTTGACGTATATTTGAAAGAAATCGGTTCGGTGAAAACTGAGAAAATAAAGTTGACACCCTTATTTGGTATAAGGGATAAATTAAAATAATACTTAATAATTGATAAATCAAGAAATATAGAAAACTAAAAAATTAAAGAGGAATTTACTAAGTATAATTATTATGTTATAAGTTATCAAGTGACTAATATCAATTAAAAACCACCTTGAATTTTGTATTTTTTCATTAGAGTATGATAAATAATTATTGTTTTTTTAAACTGATATAATAGCTCTCTCTTATCTTAATTGAATATGGAGATGGTAATTTACTCTGTATCTATTATTATGTTATCAATTTGGTTTCATTGGCGATGGAAAAACAAACGCTTTTGTAACTTGGCTTCTAAATTGCCAGGACCTATATCCTATCCTTTCATTGGCACAGCTTCAATGTATACCCCTACATACGAAGGTAATAATTATTTTAGTATTAGATATTTTAAGCTCATAATGTTAATGTTATTATTTTTAATAAATTGATGAGTAGGGACGGTACAAAAAATTGAACAAAACGCAGTCAATTATGATTATGAACCAGTTGGTACATGGATTGGTCCATTTTTTTACGTGAGCGTAGTTAAACCCGAGGACATTCAAGTATTTAAATTCTAAATTATTAGTTATAATATAAACCAACATTTATTATTTAAATTGGTGTTCTTATTTTTAAAAGCTGGATTAGCAAGTTGACATTATTTTCCTTGATTTAATTCTCTGAAAAAATATAATAACTTGATAGTTTTAAAATTTGTTAAAAGTATTTCTTGAAATATTAAGAACAATAGGTAATAAGCTTAATAATAATTAAAAATTTGTATATTGTGTAATTATAAAAAGAAATAGAATTCGTCATCTTGGTTTGGAGAGGGAAATGTTTTTTCAATGAAGCAAGTTGACATAACTCATTAATACAGTTAATGTATAAAAAAAGTTGAATACATTAATTTTTTATTAGAAAGGAGGGTAAAATTTTAAGGAAAACATCTAGGTTTATATAAGTGTACTTATGTTATTATTTTAGTTAAATATTTTTCACCAGTTATTATTACTCAAAAATGTTTAAATTTAAATGTCTTTAATTTCTTTTTAGCTTCGATGCGAAGCTGAGAAGGTATTGGTTTTACTATGATGTGTTTTTTTTTTTTTTTATGTCTGTTGCCACTTTTTCTCAGCTCTCACTGGACCGATTTCTTTCAACAATACGTCAAAAGATCACAAATCGTATCTAGTTGAAGACATTACCCTTAAAAATTGAAAAAAATTCCCTCGTTCCCTGCAAATGGGGAAAATATCCAAAAAAATTACAAATTTAAAAATCGGTAAATTTTGTCATTTTTTTCACTTTTTTTTCTTAAAACTTCCATAACTTTTTCAAAATTCAACAAATCAACATTTTTATACTAAAACCTTAGATATTTCCCTTTCGTTTGATATCATTTTTTTTGAAAATCTAACACTTATTCTGCTCACAAGGAGATTTAAAATAGTAACTTTTTACAAAAATTAACTTTTTCAACTTAATTTTTAAAAATGATCCGGAAATACTGCGTCATTCAAACATATATCAAATTAAAGCTTATTTTATGTACTATAAAACAAAAAAAAAAAAATTTTCCCGACAACTTATCTTCTATACGCAAATGGCTACTGTATTCAAAAATATGCTATTTTTGTATTAAAATTATGGGTTTTGTATTTTATTTTAATAGAAGTTGATGTTGCTTTTGTAATTATCCATCAATTTTTAAAATTAAACACTATCTACAGATTTTGTATCGAAGCGTTTCTTGTGATAGTGATTTTAATCACTGTCAGATTAAATCTATACTGGACCCAACTATGCAATGTCTCCACTATGCTGGATTTTTTTTTTTATATATATTTAATATCGTAAAACACGTAAAAAAATTATTGAAACAATTGATTTTTAAATTTTAGATATTTATTCTTATTTAAAACTCAACTAGAAAATGATAGATAATTATTATTATAATATATGAACGATACAAAAATGTTTACGTTTAAACAAAATAAAAACTACATTCACATTCAAATAAATCTCTTAAAATTTGAAAGCGTTCATGACTAACTAATATTAAACATTGTAAAATTTTATATATATATATAATGATATCTGACTGTGATTAAAATCAATATCATAAAATACTTTTAAATCTGTAGATAGTGTTTAATTTTAAAAAATTAGTAAATTTTTCCAAAAGCTACATGATCTGCTATTTCCTTATTAATATCCTGATTAAGATAAAGTATGTCAAATGAAAAAGGGATATAAATATTATTTCTCATAAAAAAATTGTATTGATCCATACACTTTTCAATAAGTTATAGCATAATAAAGTTAAAAATGTAAAATACAAAATCGAGAATTTCCATACAAAAATATCATTCGGTAGCCATTTTCACCAGTGAAGACAATCTTAAGTCCGAAATTTTTTTTTCCATGATAAGTATATTACATTATCTTTAATTTAAGATATATATAAAAGTGTCAGACTTTCCGGAACACTTTTAAAAGTTAAGTTGAAGAAGTTATTATTTTAAATCCCCCCAGTAGGCAGTTAAAGGGTCAGATTTATAAAAAAAATATACCGAATAATAGGTAAAAACATCAAGCATCTATAAAAAATATATATATATTAGGCTGGTCCTTATTTTTCAACTTTATAATAAATTGTGCGGCACCCCCTAATTTTGTTTATTTTTAGATAATAATGATTTTTGTTGAGTTTCGTAAGATTTACTTACCCCCTTCGGGTGCCGAATGAGGGTTGAAAATCCACTGAATAGGGTGGTTTTTTAGTTTTCGGCTAATATCTCAACAACAAAAGCTCAAAACGAAAAATTGTATAGAATAAAAATTATAGACCTTAATATTTTCTATATAAATTGTATCTTTACAAATTCTCGTAGGTTGATTTTTTTCCTCGCCAGGACAAAAACAAAAAAATATTTGAATAGTTCGGTACATCAAACAATTATAAAAGTATTTACGTTTACAGGGACAACTGATTATAATATATACAAAATAAATCATAAAAAGATTATAAAATATACTCTATAATATAAGTTTAAAAAAATGCATTTTATAAATTAGCACACTAAGGTGTCAATGAAAGTACTAGTTTTTCTTTACATAATTGACATTTAAATTAGAATGTTGCTGTCANTAACGCGTAGTCCAAAGGAGGCGCACAATTATGCACAAGTATATATATATATATAAGTATGTATATACAGTTATCACACTTAACGCGTAGTCCAAAGACGGCGTGCGATTACGCACAAGTTATATATATATATATATATATCTAGAACTTATTGTATAAACCGTAGTCGCTTTCGTTAACACTATCTACGTCGAACAGCAAGGAAGAAAACAACGAACAGACAAAAAAAATACACCACCTCAGTGTACGTCGAAAACCGAACAGAAAGCAATATCGGTAATCCATATTCGGCGGCGGCCTTATCTCAGTGTCAAGGGCGGGGAGACGACCGATGACAACCGATTGTCATATTAATAGCTGGACGGCTGATATCGAGAGAGACACGGGTGAGCGCCAGCCTAGAGCAAAAGGCGGTGCCGTGTCAC
>NW_026099573.1:42063802-42071750 GCF_025091365.1 Daktulosphaira vitifoliae
AAAAAAAAATTGAAAAAGAATTGAATAAAAAAAGAAAACATGAATCAGAAGCCTTAAAGTTATTCTCAGGTAATTTAAGATATAACATAATTAAAATATTTAAATTAGATACACGTGATTTTTAATTTTATTTATTGGTATCGTTTTAGTTGAAACACTGTCAGATAGGTCTTACTGACCTATCTCCTCCGAACTTACTGTTCGGAGGAGTTGAACAATGAAAACCTGATTTTAGAAGAACCTCAACCAGGTCCTTCTGGTACAAATAGAGGCACAATTCAATTAATTACACCTAGATTATCAGCTGCATTAGACAAATGCAAAATTAGCGACCGTGATGCCGTTCATATACTATCTGCGTGCCTTGATAGTTTATCCATCGATCAAAATAATTACATTTTAAATAGAACATCCATTAAAAATATTCGGCAACATTTTCGGAAGGAAAGCGCAGATAAGGTAAAGTCTGATTTTTTAAACAAAAAAGTTAATTTTGTGGTAGTTCACTGGGATGGTAAATTACTACCCGATTTGACTGGTCAAGACAAAGTAGATCGTCTACCAGTAATTATAACTAGTCCTGATTTAGAGCAGTTACTTGGTGTCCCTCAAATACCATCTGGAACAGGGCTAGAAATATCATCTGCAGTATATGATAACCTTGCAAAGTGGTCTTTATTGGACAAAGTTCAAGCATTTGTATTCGATACAACAGCATCGAATACTGGGCGTATAAACGGGGCTTGTACACTTTTAGAACAAAAGTTAGATAGGGATATTTTATATCTTGCATGCCGCCACCATGTTTACGAGTTGCTTCTCCAAACTGCAATTGCTGAAACGAAACTTCATGTATCATCAGGCCCAGATATTGCCCTATTTAAAAGATTTAAAAGTACTTGGAATAATATTAATACTAAGAATATTAGCATTTGGAATACAAATAAAAATTTGGAAAATATTGTATCTCCTAAACGCGAAAACATTTTATTATTTTGTCAGGAGGCGATTTTGAAAAAACATCCTAGAAATGACTATAAAGAGTTTTTAGAGCTTGTAATTATAATTCTAGGAGGATCACCACCAGGAGGTATAATTATTAGGCAACCTGGGGCTTATCATCAAGCAAGATGGATGACTAAAGGCATTTATTGTTTGAAAATTTTTTTACTTCAACAAGAATTCAAATTATCCAAGTCGGAAGAGACTGCAATATGCAGAATATGTGCATTTATTATAAAAATTTATATAAGGCCGTGGTCTATGGCTGACCAATCATGTGAAGCGCCACTAAACGATATGCACTTAATAAGGACTCTATATGAATATAAAAATGATGATAAAATTATTGCAGATTCGTGTTTAAAAAAATTTTTAAATCATTTGTGGTACTTTAATCAAGAATGTATTGTTTTTTCAATATTTGATAATAGAGTTTCGTTAGAAACCCGAAATAAAATGGCAAAAATTATTTTAAATAATTTATCTACTTACCCATCAGATCAAAGCGATTTTGGTCCAAAAAAATATTTTTTAAAAATAGATAATGTGGAGACGTTTCTGAAACAAGAGTTTTTTACAGATATGCTTGAACAAAGTTCGGGATATTTTTTTATAAGATTTAATATCGATACAGAATTTTTGAAATTAGACTCCTCGAATTGGGAAGGTGATAAGTATTACCAAGAAGCGAAAAAAATAGTTAAATCAATCCGTGTTGTAAATGACACTGCTGAAAGGGGTGTGAAATTGATGGAGGAGTTCAATGATAAACTAACGAAAAATGAAGCACAAAAACAATTTATACTTCAAGTAAATTGCAATAAAATATATAGAACGGATTGCTAAATTACTAATTTATACTTAACATGTTTTAGGTCGTTCAGAAATATCGAAAAGTTTTTCCAGATCACAAAAAAAAATCGATGACAGCAACATTCTAATTTAAATGTCAATTATGTAAAGAAAAACTAGTACTTTCATTGACACCTTAGTGTGCTTATTTATAAAATGCATTTTTTTAAACTTATATTATAGAGTATATTTTATAATCATTTTATGATTTATTTTTTATATATTATAATCAGTTGTCCCTGTAAACGTAAATACTTTTATAATTGTTTGATGTACCGAACTATTCAAATATTTTTTTGTTTTTGTCCTGGCGAGGAAAAAAATCAACCTACGAGAATTTGTAAAGATACAATTTATATAGAAAATATTAAGGTCTATAATTTTTATTCTATACAATTTTTCGTTTTGAGCTTTTGTTGTTGAGATATTAGCCGAAAACTAAAAAACCACCCTATTCAGTGGATTTTCAACCCTCATTCGGCACCCGAAGGGGGTAAGTAAATCTTACGAAACTCAACAAAAATCATTATTATCTAAAAATAAACAAAATTAGGGGGTGCCGCACAATTTATTATAAAGTTGAAAAATAAGGACCAGCCTAANACAAAAATCATTATTATCTAAAAATAAACAAAATTAGGGGGTGCCGCTATGTTTTGTTCAATTTTTTTTTTTAGCCTTAGTAGATAAAGACCAGCCTAATATATATATATATGTTCATTTTTGAAAAAATTATGGTAGTTTTAAGTAAAAAAAATTGAAAATTAGCGATTTTAAAATTTGTAATTTTTTTGGAGATTTCCACCATTTATGAGGAACGAGAGAAATTCTTTCAATTTTTGAGGGTAATATCTTAGATTAGACACGATTTGTGATTTTTTGACGTATATTTGAAAGAAATCGGTTCGGTGAGAGCTGAGAAAAACTGGTAACAGACACAAAAAAAAAGAACACATCATAGTAAAACCAATACATTTTCTGCTTCGCATCGAAGTTAAAATGGATATCTGGAAGTGTTGTTAGTAAAAATAATTATTTTAAATACAACCCATTATCACTTATTTCATAATAATTAAAAAGAAGCTTAATAATTATATCTTGTATGTAACTGTATACTATCTAATATAATTTTATTATAATATTTGATGTATATGATGATATAATATATGATGAATTTGTATTTTTAATTTTAACTCTACTTAATGTATAATTCTTTCAGATAGTATTGAATAATTCCAAAGCATTAGAGAAAGGATTTTTATACTCACTCTTGAAAAGTTTATTAGGCGAAGGCCTTTTAACAGCTCCAGGTAATTCCATAGATCTGTAATAGTATCAATTATATTTCATTAAGTAATATAATTGAAAAGTTTTAATTTGACATCCCATCAATATATTTTTAAAATGTTAATTCTTTATTAGCTATGTTAAAACATAGCTATTAGAGTATTAGAGTATTTACTGCATTATCTACAGTCTGGATGGCTCAGCTTCTTTAGACAACTTTAATAAGTTTTGATCCAGTTAATAGTTTATGCTGATTTTTAAAAATAATTAATATATTAATACTTTTGTTCTGTAACAATAATTATAAAATACTATATATATTAAAAATAAAAATGTTCGAGTAATCAAAAAAAAAATTAAAAAAAATATTTTTTAGAGTAAATTTTAAGAAATATTTAGGTAAAAACATATCTTACACTAAATAGACAAATTTCTGTAGCATTTTAAAATTTTTGAATTTTTTTATATTTTCTTTATGGTATCAAACGCTGGCTTACATATTAAAAATTAGTTGTAGATGTTAAATTTTTTTTATGAAATTTATCATTGCTTCCCCATTTTTTTTCCATTGTGACTTTTTTTTTTTAAATTTTTTTGGTTGAAATAATAACGGTTAGCAAAATCTCTAATTTTAATAGCGTTCATCCATTTTATGAAATTAATTTGTGATGTAAAAATTAATTTAAATTCAATGTGTGATATATCCAAACTAATAGTGGGGATATATATTCTAAAAATTTATTGAAGGTATTTATATATGTATACTCATTAGACAAATTGTTCAAACTACACCCATGTTGCGCTTATAATTTATAATATTTCAAAGTTTTTATTGAAATATAAACTAAGAAGATAATATTTTGTATTTCTTCATTTTGGTTATTTTAAACTTATTAATGAATGAAATAACTTTTTTTCAGTTGATAAGTGGAGAAAACATCGTCGCATAATATCGTATGCTTTCAATGTTAAATTTTTAGAAAAATTATACCCAGTTTTTAACGAAAAAAATAGAATACTCGTGAATGACCTGAAAAGTAAACTGACTTCTTCTGAGCCTTTTGATTTGTGGAATAATATAATCTCTACCACATTTGATACGATTTGTGGTAAGTTTTCAACTTTTTTATAACCTATAATTAATTCAAACACACTATTATTTTTGGTTTGCATTTTATTTTATTATTTTATAATATGAAGAGTATTATACCGCTTATATATATAAAATTTAAGTCATTTTGAATTGATAAAACAGCAGTTTTTACATTTAATTGTTGTAGTTTAATATGGTTTTATAAATCTAGTTTCTCAGCTACGTATCAAAGCTATTGGTTTTACTATTCTATGTTTTTTTTTGTGTCCGTATACGCGATTAATCCGCTTCTTCTGGGTGAATTTTGCTCAACAAAACAAAAAGACCACAAAATCAATCTAATTAAAGCTATCAGTGCCATAATTTTGAAATATTCCCCTCAGTCCCTCTTGCATATGTTGTTCCTTTATTTATTTAAAAGTCAAATCGATTTTCTGTTAAATTATCTTCTATTTTCCTTTCAATCCATTATTGTACTATTTGTTCAAATTTTTAACGCATGGCCGTAAGGCTTAATAATATTAACATATTTCGGGCTATTGATTCTTCGATATATGTATAATTATGCATTTTTCGAAGTCTTCAGGATCTTTAACTGTTCCATAGGCGATTGTTATTATATAACACATTTTTCCTTTCCAGTTCATTGTAAGGCTATCAGTAGTTCCTATAAAGTTATTACTTTCATTTGCCTCTTCTGTTCTTATACTCTATTTTGTATAACTATTTTATGTATTTCGACCAAACTATCATTTGTTCTCTATTTTTCAGGACAAATCTTTCATATTTTTCTCTAAGAACTTTTTCTACGCTTTTGTATGTTCCAAAAATTTATTTTATTATTTTATATGTTATATTACTTCAGCTTCTTGCTGAACAATTTTCTATAGACGAGTAAATTTCTTTCAGCCATTCCTCTTTTAGCTTCTCTGTTCACCATGCATTATCTGATATTTATATCTATTTTGAATGCTATTATTCTTTCGTAAAGTGAATAATACTCTTAATCTCATGGCTTAAAGTTTTGTTTGCTATTAGGACCATTCCGGCAATTTTGTTGTCATCACCAATAAATATAATTCTGTACTCTCCTGACCAATAATCAACTAGTCCTGTCAATTTAATATCGATAACACCCTGAGTATCAATTTATGGCGTTCTATTTCTAACTTAGTCTTTTTTAATAAGTTTTCAACTTTTATAAATACATTCAATTGAAATATTTCTACAATATGCTCACAAAATAATCGTTTAAATATTTGTTTATGTATATTTTGAGAATATATTAATATATTTATTCCTATAATGTGCTTAAATATATTATTTTAAATAATTGTTTACAAATATTATGAACATATATTAATTAGAATAAATATAAAATATTTAAATCGAAATAGTTGTAGAATATATTATCAATATAATTTTTTAAGTATTAAAAATATATGTCTTGTTACCCATTTGAGGTAACTAAAGAGAAGCAAGCTATCCCCTTGCCTCCCTTTAATTACACCATTGGATATTATTGATATCTAGTTATATAATACTTATGTGTTACCTATTATATAATTATTCCAAAACCATTAATAAGTAACTATTATTTTCTCTAATTAGTATAAATTTTTATTAACCTAATTCAATCAAGCTAGGCAAGTCAGAGATAATAAAAAAACTCTTTATGATATTATTTGCAGTCCTATGGAGGAAAAAAATGTTTAGTTTTATCAGCGCTTTTTTATCATCCAATAGTCATAGTAACCAATAGGTTAGTTGGTAATGTGCGTATCACTAGCATTCGAAGTACAAGGCCCGAATCCCGCTAAGCGGGTTGACTTTTTCTTTAATATATTCATAAAATATCATACAATATATTGTCAAAATATTTTTTTCATAATATTTTAGAAATATAACTTTAATATATTGTGAGAATGTAATATTCGCTGCCAAAGTATATTCTGAGAATATTTTTAAATATTTCAGTTTTTTCCATAATAAAGTATATTATATTAGCTTTAATGTAAGAAATATATAAAAGTGTCAGTAATTCTGGAACACTTTCAAAAGTTGTCATTTTGAATACCCTCCTGTAGGCAGGTAAAGGGTCAAATTTTTAAAATGATAGGCAAATATCTCACGTATGTATAAAAAAATTATTTAAAATTTCATCTTTGATAAAGTTATGGCAGTTTTAAGTAAAAAAAGCCAGTACAGGGGAGTCGTGGCACAGCGGTAAACATGAGGTGTTTCACAAAAAAATTTTAATTTTATATTTTCAAATGGCAACTCTATTTTTTCCACCATTAGATTTAGTTTAATAAAAAAAATATTTTGTAAAAAAAATATAAAGTGCTCTACAGTTCTCTAAAGTTTGAGGTTTATTAAGAAAAAATCATAACAGACTCGAACGTTAAAAATTGTAAATCGATAAGCTCTACCAGTTTAAAGTAATACACTTGTTGTCAAAGTAAATCTGTTGCTCTTATCGCTACATAAAATAATAATGTGACCGCGTTGCTAAATATTTTCTTTCTTACAACAAACAAAAGTTTACAAAAATAATATGGAATTGCTATTTAAAAATCTAAAGTTGAAACAAGTTATAAGTATAAANTAACAAACAAAATTTTACAAAAATAATATGGAATTGCTATATAAAAATCTAAAGTTGAAACAAGTTATAAGTATAAAGGATGTTAATGGAAATTTAATTTTTCTTGTGAAACAGCTCATCAAAGATCCATAATGATTAAAAAAAAGATTTGTTTCTTACACTTGTATTTTTAATGATATTTCGTGAGATATAGTAAGCCAATCACTCTGTATATCGAGCTTGCTGATTTTATTTAATATTTTGCCGACTAAGATAATTAAACAAGCTTTAATTTCCTAATTCTGTATGAGCTAGCCTTTTATTTTTAAATATTTAAAAATAGTTTATAACAATTATTTAAACTAAATTTGTTTAAAAATAACAACTAAAACTATAGACCAATTTAAAATATTTACAAATTCAGTGCATTTGTTAAATATAAATAACGTTAAGGCAGCAATTAAAAAAAATTAGTATATTATACAAAATATATTTTTTTTGTTAAATCTTGTTTACTTGTTCAAAATTTAAATTAATTATCATTTAATTAAAAAAAATTTGTCGTCTTTATATTAACAGTAAATTTGATTAATTTACTAAGGTTTTATTTTCAATGAGACTCGAAAGGGATTAACAACTCCACTCGATAAAATTTGATACTTTAAATTAATTTTAATATTTTAAATTAATAATAACATCAAAATGCATTAAAATAATTTTTAAAGACATTACGCGAGACATAGTTATTCAATCACCCTCCATATAATGTACATAGAAACATGTATATCTAATAGATTTAGTAGGTCGTTTAAAAGTAATTAGATATGTTACATTAATAAGATTTACATACAAAATTTGTAAATATGCAATAATACATAATACATTATTTAAAATAATAGATTATTATTACACACCGTAGACAGTACACTATAGTTATTGCTAAATATCATAAAAATAATGGAAATTAAAACAAAATACTAATCTAGATTATAATTTCTCATGATAATATTTTTATATAAGTACAAGTGTAATATTATGGTGAAAATTATGTATACTTTTAGCTTCGATGCGAAGCTGAGAAAGTATTGGTTTTACTAAGATGTGTTTTTTTTTTTTTTTTTTTTTTT
>NW_026099573.1:42071844-42109389 GCF_025091365.1 Daktulosphaira vitifoliae
TTTCTCAGCTCTCACCGAACCGATTTCTTTCAATGATACGTCAAAAGATCACAAATCGTATCTAGTCGAAGACATTACCCTCAAAAATTAAAAAAAATTCCCTCGTTCCCAGTAAATGGGGGTAACCTGCAAAAAAATTACAAATTTATAACTCGCTAATTTTCGTAATTTTTTCAATTTTTTTTACTTAAAATTGCTATAACTTTTTTAAAAATAACCAAATCAATATAATTTTTTTTATATAGATGCATGATATCATTACCTTTTATTTGGTATATTTTTTTTTTATATTTAACCCTTTACCTGCCCAAAGGGGGGATTTAAAATGACAACTTTTTCACAAAAAATTAATTTTTTCAACGTAACTTTTGAAAGTGTTCCGGAAGGTCTGACACTTTTATGTATATCTTAAATTAAAGCTAATGTAATATAATTTATCATGGAAAAATAAAAAATTTGGACTTTATTTTATCTTCACGGTGAAAAAAGCTACCAAATGCTATTATTGTGTGAGAATTCTTGATTTTATTTTTTACATTTTTAACTTTATAATGCTATGACATATTGAAAAGTGTATGGATCAACATTATTTTTTTATGAGAAATAATATTTTTTAATAATCCCTTTTTCATTCTACATACTTTATCTTAATTAGGATATTAATAAGGAACTAGCAGATCATGTAGCTTTTGGAATAATCCACCAATTTTTTAAAACTAAACACTATCTAAAGATTTGCATCGAAGCATTTTTTTTTTTTGATAGTGATTTTAATCACTGTCAGATATCATTATACTTCCANACTGTCAGATATCATTATACTTGATCCAACTATGCCACGTCATCACTGTGCCGCGACCCCCCTGTGCTGGGTTTTTTTGTAATATTATAGTTATGATAGTATAGAAATTATAATATATTATAATTATACTAAAATAACAAAATCATAATTATCATCTCATTCGCCTTAAAATAATTTACTAAGTTTTTTACAACAACCGTTGACCATGACGTGATCTCTTTATGACTGAGTAAGGGGTAAGGTGTGTGTCACTGTTAAAGTTCCTGTATGGCCACCCATCCGAGAACCAAGATCAAACATCATATCTGAAAATCAGAGCTAAGGTAGCGGCTGAATGATCCACTGCGCCATATCATGCCCCTGTCATAAGTTTTTAAGTATATTTGTTTGAACGGAACACCCGGTTATAATGTGCGGGTTAGTTAACGTTCGGTTGGGTTGTTTAATTATGCCGGAAAAAGAAATTGGGAGTGGACTGTATATAATATTGAGGATGGTACTTACACTAAATAAAATTATAAGAATTACAAGACAAGGAGTTATATATTAAAGTAACAATATATATATATATATATAAACTATCATAAAATTGTGGATTAGGGGGGGGGTCACTTAATACTAAAATGGCCAACAAGACATCTCTGAACAAAATAGATAAAATATAATATAATAATTACAAACAAATAAAAACTTAACTGTTTAACGTACAATAAATGAAAGATGACTAATGACGGTGAGAAATGAACAGTTGGAATACTTTACATTAAAATGTTGAAGACTACAAGGGTAGTCGATACAAACGGAGGCACTTGTTATGTACACGAAGGGCGCACAATGGCATAGACTGGAATAGCAATTCAATACCCACGACGAATCACCCGGGTGGTTAATCCATTAAAGCGACTATGAGCTAGGTGCACCATAGAACCATGTAGCAAGGGCCAGCAATGGTGGCGAGAACGCAAAACTCACAAAAGGACCGATAATAGTTCAGCGAGACACAATAATCACGTACACTAGCATCCAACGTAGTGGCGAATCCCTCGCACAACCGGTGGTGGCAGCGCTATCAGTCACAACAAAATCTAAGAAAAACGCCCTCATGTGATGCGTATCCAACAATATTGTTTAGTAGAAAGCGCATTTAACGAAGATCTAGTGGGCGAGTTGTCACAAACACCGTCGGGTACATCATATCGCGTGACAGCTGATCTTCAGCGTCTTTACTTTATCTACCCAGCACGGCATATCGACGATCTACGTGTCAATTGTCTACCGTGTATAGTTAGCAAGCACCTTCATTTGGATGGTTAATTGTTTGGTCATTGTGCACCATATTTATATTGTTTTTATACACATCATGTTGTGTCCTGGTTCTCTTGAGCTTTCGTATATGTGCACTTTTTTAGTGTTCGGTTCTGTCCGTCGTTGAAGTATTTATGTGACTACCCTTGTAGTCGTCAATCTGTTTACGATTTCAACATTTCAGCGCATATCATACATACAGTTTACTTCTCACCGCCATTATTGACCATTAATCTATTCTACTTTATACAGCTAATTCTTTAATTGGAAGGTCTTACTTAATTTATTTTATATTTTTAGCCATTTTTTTTTATGTTGCTACGTCGGCTATTAGTAAGAAAGACCATCCCCCGTCCCTTACCCCGTTGGTAAGTTACTTATTTTAGAACTTTTAATTCATTTGATATTATTTATGTTTTAAACGAACTATGTGACGTAGGTTATAGAGTATTAAGGTACAAGGTAAAAGGTACTTGTTGGTGAGCGGGATTATTAACCGTTAAAAAATCGAACGCTCAATTAACCTTATTTTTATGATATAATTTTTTTTAATTTGTTTGATTAATGTAATGAATATTAAATTTAACATGAATAAATAAAATGTACAAAATATTTGTTCCTTAATTTTATTTATAATTAAAACTTACATGAAAATATTTAAATACAAATGTAACCTTGATTAATATTGGAGCGCGTCGCTGATGGTTCAGCGGTGGAACGTACACTGATTAGACTTAATACTAAAAGACACATTGCTGACCAGCCAAACCAAGATAAAAGACCATACTATAGTGTGACTCGCGCTAACAGTACTCTTACAATTGACCTATAACGTGAAATATTTATATGTCAGCATTTTTTAGATCAATAATCAATGTAATATAATAATAATCATTGTAATATTTTAATAATAATATTTCAATGATGAAATTCTAGTTATAAATCAAGGTAAAAATAAAACAATGTTAATATATTTAATGTCAGTTATATTTCAACAGCCGACCGAGTAACACGTACGTTTAATCGCTCGTGAGTACGCTTATCTATATTTTCTTCCATTTATTATTGTTGGCATTCATTTGGAACACGCTCACTACGTTATCGTTGATTATCTATACTAATATGGGTAAAAGTACAATTTGCTATATTTGTAATTTAAAATTTGCGGACCTCGACACTCCTATTAAGTGTGACGGGTGTACACTGTTATTTCACCCAAAATGTTCCGGACTATCAACCTCTGAACTAAAATGCCTGGGAATGAAAAACAGACTGCTCAAATTTTTTTGTTCTGGCTGCGATAAGGGTCTCAAAGAATTACCAGAGCTCAAATCTTTATTAAATAAGTTGCTTGTTGAAGTTAATAATCTGAAATCGAACCTTGGTAATAATCAAAACCATAATCTTTCTAATGACTTCATTATTAATGAAATCAATGAACGTAACAAACGAGCAAAAAATCTTATTTTCTATAATATTCAAGAGTGCAATTCTAATCAGTCTGACGAGAGAATATCTTTTGATACTAAGCAAGTAAACGATACAATCGCGTCTATTCTAGTTGACTCAGGAAATCCTCCTATACCATTAAAGGTCATTCGGCTTGGCCGTTATCAGTCTGGTAAACCTCGTCCTATTAAAGTTATTTTTGAATCGGAATCAAACGTGTTTGATATTATTCGTAACAAAAAAAAACTCACTGACTCCAATCCACCTTCTACTACATTCATATCTACTGATAGAACACCCCATCAGAGAGACTATATGAAGAGTTTGAAGGAGGAGCTTGTGTTACGTTCAAATAATGGTGAATCAGGTCTAACTATTAAATTTATTAATGGTATACCTAAAATTGTAAATATCGCCACCGTGTCTAAAACTCAAAATAATAATCAACATTTTTTAATCTCCATGTAATGTATCAAAATGTTAGAGGTCTTAGGACTAAGCTTGAATTTTTTCGTAATTGTATAATTAATTTAAATTGTGATTTATTATTTTTGTCTGAAACATGGTTAAAAAATGATTTTAATGATGCTGAGCTAGGTCTTGTTGATTTTAATTTATTTAGAATGGATAGATTTTCCAATGTATGTGTTAGAGGTGGTGGTGTATTATTGGCTACTAGAAAAAATCTTAATTGTAAATTATTAAATTTCGACCCAATTCAAGGTGTTGATCAAGTGTTTGTATTGTTATCTTACAATAATATTACTATACTTCTAGGTTGCGTTTATTTTCCACCAAATTCCAATATTGATTTATATAACAAGCATTGCGACATAATTGAACATTTTTTAGTAAAATACTCCATTAAAAATATTATTATTGTTGGTGATTTTAACTTAAATGAATTCTCTACTTGTGATTTTAATTTACTTAGAAATCCAATTTCTTCTGTCCTTGTTAATTTTTATATTGATTACTTAAATTTAAAGCAGGTTAATAACATAATCAACAATCATAAGGGTATTTTGGATTTAATATTTACAAACTCTACTGCAGATTTTATTCATTCCTCAAACTATTCTCTTATACCTCTTATTGATTTATATCATCCACCTCTAGAATTTATCTCTTCCTTTACAATCACTACTCCCGCTATCCAGTCTATATATCCTGAAATTTTCAACTTTAATTCCTGTAATTTTAATGACATTCTTGCTCTCTTATCTTGTATAGATATTATGGATAATATTTATACTTTAGACCTAGAAAGTGCCGTATTAAAATTCCATGAAATTATAAATCATTCTTTTGATGTATTAGTTCCAAAGATAAAATTGGATCTCAACTCTGATCACAATATATGCTGGTCCAATTATAACTTAAGAAATTTAATTAAACTCAAAAAATCTGCTCATAAAAAATACAAAATTTCTAATTCTTTATCTGACTACTCTATATTTTCTAATTTACGTAAAGAATGTAAGAAACTATCTAAACAACTCCAATTAAATTATATTCTTAAAATAGAAAAAAACATTAATATTAATATAAAATCATTTTGGAAATATATTCAATCTCTCAAATCAAGTAACTCTAATATTCCGATGTCAATGTTTTTAGAAAATACCCATGCTCATAATTTAAATGATATCTGTAAACTATTTGCTAACCATTTCTCCTCGGTTTATGTTAAAAACAATTTGTCGAATTATATTCTTGAATCTCTTAGTGTTAATATTCATGATATAAATATCATCTCGATGTCCATTACTGAAAATGAAATTTTAGACTACTTATTATCAAGTGATGATAAATCATCTAGTGGCCCAGATGGTATTCCACCGATATTTTTAAAAAAATGCTATTCAGTGCTTGTTAAACCCTTGCACTATTTGTTTAACCTTTCATTATCAACCGGAGTCTTTCCTAGTTTTTGGAAAAAATCATTTATTACGCCCATACACAAGTCTGGCAGCAAAATCGATATCACTAACTATCGACCAATCTCTAAACTCTCCTCTATACCTAAATTATTTGAGGCTATTATTACAAAAAAACTGTCTAGCATATTGTTAAATTATATTAGTCCCACTCAGCATGGTTTCTTGGCAAAACACTCGATTTTTACTAACTTATTAGTTTATCAAAATTATCTTATTAATGCCTTAGATGAGGGGTTTCAAGTCGACACCTTATACACGGATTTCCAGAAAGCCTTTGATAAAGTAGACCATATCTTACTATATTATAAATTGAAATCTTTTGGTATTGATGGTACTTTTCTTAAATGGCTTTACTCGTACCTCACTGATAGAATTCAAGCCATCAAAATCTCATTCCATACATCTTATAACTTTCAGGTCTCTTCGGGGGTTCCTCAAGGATCCCACTTAGGTCCTTTGCTGTTTCTAATTTTTATTAATGATTTACCCCATTTTGTGTTGGATGACTCTAATAAGACACACATGTTATTATTTGCTGATGATGCTAAAATCTTCTGCAAGATAAATTCTGTTATTGATCAAACAAATCTTCAATTGATTTTAAACAAATTTGTTTTATGGAGTGAAAAAAATTACTTACCTCTTAACATAGATAAGTGCAAAATAATATCTTTTACTCGCAAAAGGAATCCCCTCATTCATCGTTATACAATAAATCATTTTTCTTTGTCGAGAGTTAATTCTATTAAAGATTTAGGAATTTATTTTGACAATGATCTTGGTTTTAAAATAAATCATAAAACAATCCTCAGCAAATCTTATAAAATGCTTGGTTTCTTAAACAGAAACACTAATGAGTTCAGTAACCTGCAGTGCCTGAAAACACTTTTTTCTTCATTGGTCAGATCTAACTTAGAATTCGGATCAGTTGTTTGGTCGCAAAATCTTTCTACCTATTATGCCGAACTAGAAAATGTTCAAAATAAGTTTCTTAAAAATATTTCATACAAATTAAATCTTCCCTACTCGAAAAATTCAGTTATTCCACTACAGGAAACATTTGGCCTTGATAGTCTGTCCCTCAGACGAACTCTAGCGGACATAATGTTTATTTTTGATATTCTCAATGGTCATATTCTTTGTCCTGAATTACTAGAAATTATTGGTTTTCGAATCCCTGTTTTAAATACACGTAACCTAGATTTATTCGTTATTCCTCATTTTAAGACAAATAGTGGAGCTTTTTCTTTTTTCCCTAGAGCACTTAGAGTAGCCAATAAAATATCACACTCACTTGATTTTTTTAATTTATCACGCCAACTTTTTAAATCAAAAACTTTATTGTACCTAAGAGAATCAACTCTGCTGTAGCATTATTATTCTTAATTGTTTATCATTATTTTTAATTGTTTATCTTTAGTTTCTATTATATTTTAAAGACTATGTAAATATTTTTATTTGTATTCTATCATGCGACTTCTTATATTTTTGTCTGTTGTGTATCATTATATATTTTGTAAAGGGCTTTACGCCCGTTGAGTTTAGCAATAAANTATATTTTGTAAAGGGCTTTACGTCCGTTGAGTTTAGCAATAAATAAATAAATAAATAAATAATTACCAAAAATAGAATTATAATTCTATGATATCCATAATTAATAAAATGTTTAATAACGGAATCCTTTAACATTTTGGTGACTTAATGTATGATAATATTCTAGTATTTATCTATTATTATTATTTTTTTGAATGCATAATGTCATTGACCTCACTTCATACGCTGTAATAAAATGTTTACTAAACAAATTTAACAATAGATTTATTTAAAATTTACTAGATGTTGCAATGGATTATCAGGTTACGGAGCCTCAAAAAAAATTTGAATTTTTAAATTTATTAACAGTGTAAGGAAATTATTATATCTATTTCATTAACATTAATCATCTTAATTACCATAAAATTATTATATTAATATTTAGCGTTTCAGAAGAACTAGTGAAGGATGTAAATAAACCATGGTTATATTGGGACAAAAATTTTTCAATATATAAGAATATGTGTGATCTGGGGAATAACTTGAAAGCCATTAAAGAACTACCTCTACAGGTATAAATATTTATTATGATAGGTGAAAAATTGTTATTTTGATACAAATTTTAGTTAATAAAAGAAAAAAAACAAAATTATCAGATCAAGAAGTCTACATTGAAACCAAATGGAAATAATATTGAAGAAAGTATAGTCGATCATTATTACTTCTAGTTAAATAAAAAATGTAAAAAATTGGTTTATTTTAAACTAGGTAATTTAGGGAATAAATTTAGAACGTTCATGGACTGCTTACTTCTAGCTAATGAGTCAGATCCTGATTTCAGTGATGATGATGTTCTAGATGAAGTCATAACTATGTTGTACGCGGTAATGTGAATCTCTGAGCAAATTAGCAAATATATAAAATTAATTGAATATAAAAAATACGCATTTTTTAAAACAATAAGTGATTGATTACGAAATAACTAATTTGTTAGAATGCATCATATTGTTGATGTAGATCGTAAAATTAATGCAGTTTTGGAGTCTAATGGTTAATATACCAACTTTTCTGAAAAAAAAAAAGAGCTTAGATTAAAAAAAGAGTTTATTTGTACTATTTGTAATAGTAGTGTTAAATGCCACAAAATAATCAAAAGAATTTGTGGCTAGTAGCTTAGAATTATCCAACATTTTTATCGACCTTTACAATAAAATAATATTTTTATAAAAAAGAATGATATCGTGTATTTTAATTCAAGCTAATATTGCTATTTTTGTAAATTCTAAAAATTAGTTAAAAAACTGTATAAGTCTATTTTAATGTTTTTTGGTATAGACTGTTACTGTTTTCAGTCCTTCAAATTATTGAGACAATTTTCTTAAAATAATATTGCTTAATCCTGAATAGTTTAACTTAAGCTTACAAATATATTTTTATCATTCTTTAATATTACAAAATTAAACATCAATTAAAGAGATAAAGGTATTTTTGCGTCTTACATTTAAAAATTGTTATTAAATATTACTAAGTTTTTATATGTTTATAAATATAGATGACTTACACAATTCATTCATTCTATTTTCAAGACTTTACATTTTATTGTATGTAATAATTAATAAAAAGAGTTTAAATAATTTTTAAAAAAATGTTTTTTATAGTTAGTTTTTTTCTAACCATATTTTTTTTAAAATACCCGGGGTTTTATGCGAGTTTAAAAATAATCTTTGTTAGTAAAGAGAAGCTGAGCTTTTCGAATTAAGTATTTTTACTTACAATTTCGTAATACTATATTTTTGGACTTTTGATTGGTTTATTACATTTTATAGTTTGACCACCAAGACATACGATGTATTTTTTAAAATAGTAGCAAAATTTATTTTTATTCCAACAAGAATATAAAAAATGTTAATAATTTGAATTATTTTAATAAGGGAAGTGATACCAGCGGGACTACTGAGTGTTTTTGTTTATTGATGTTGGCAATTCATCAAGATATTCAGGTTTAGTAATTGTCATTGTTAATAATTCATATTCTTAAACTCATCGCTAAAAAACTCTAGGATGAAGTTTATGACGAGATTTATAACGCAGTTGGAGATAGTGACCGTGAATTCACACCAGATGATATGGCAAAACTCGTGTACTTAGATCAAGTATTAAAAGAGACCCTTAGAATGTTTCCTATCCTTCCAGTATTCACTAGACAACTACAAGATGACGTTAAACTTTGTAAATAGTAACTATAATAAAATAATTCCTAGGCGCTACAAGTAATAAGTTTTTTCGTCTACAGCAAACTATGTGCTACCTAAAGGGACCGGTGTTACCATATCACCAATGGTTACACATCAAGCTCCGTACTTATATCCAAATCCCAACATATTTAATCCGGATAATTTTAGTCCTGTCAATGTAGCCAACCGCCACAAGTATAGTTTCATAGCTTTTAGTGGAGGACCTAGAGGATGCCTTGGTAAGTAAAACACATTTAACTTGGTAAGAATTTAGAATAATAGTCTAGAATTTGGCATTCACACTACATACAGAGTGTCAATATAATCAATATCACGAGTAGTAAGGAGATATTCAGTAGGACCTAAAAATAGCGAAATCAAAAAAATTAAATTTCCTATCTCCAAAATTGTGGTTTTTCCGGTTCCCTCGCAAATTTAAATTTAAATAAAAAATAAACATGGCTACAGTATTTCCCACGAAATCTTCATACAAATTGATAGGTCACTTGATTTTTTGTAAATTTCACACCCTCCCTAGAACTTTGGGTTCAAAGTTGGAAAAAAATTTCACTTTAGTGTGACCCATCAATTTGTATTAAAATTTTACTAGGAGTCCTGTGATGTAGTCTATTTTTAGTTTAAATGATTACATGTGATTAATTTCGGGAAAGAGTAGTATACCGATTACATCAAAATAATTATTTTTAATTATCCTATTGTAATTAAGTTAAAAATATTTAGCTCAAAATATTGATTATACTAACACCCTGTACAGAGTGATTGGCTAACTATGTCTCACGTAGTATCATTAAAAATACAAGCTCTTTAGAGTTTAGGATTTATTAAGAAAAAATTGTAACAGGATTAAACGTTATAGATCGTAAATTGATAAGCACTATTCTAACTATGTTGCGTTGACACAGTAGACCAGTAGCTCTTATCGCTACATAAAATAATAATGTGACCGCGTTGCTAAATATTTTCTTTCTTATAACAAACAAAAGTTTACAAAAATAATATGGAATTGCTATTTAAAAATCTAAAGTTGAAACAAGTTATAAGTATAAAGGATGTTAATGGAAATTTAATTTTTCTTGTGAAACAGCTCATCAGAGAACCATAATGATTAAAAAAAAGATTTGTTTCTTACACTTGTATTTTTAATGACATTTCGTGAGATATAGTAAGCCAATCACTCTGTATATCGAGCTTGCTGATTTTATTTAATATTTTGCCGACTAAGATAATTAAACAAGCTTTAATTTCCTAATTCTGTATGAGCTAGCCTTTTATTTTTAAATATTTAAAAATAGTTTATAACAATTATTTAAACTAAATTTGTTTAAAAATAACAACTAAAACTATAGACCAATTTAAAATATTTACAAATTCAGTGCATTTGTTAAATATAAATAACGTTAAGGCAGCAATTAAAAAAAATTAGTATATTATACAAAATATATTTTTTTTGTTAAATCTTGTTTACTTGTTCAAAATTTAAATTAATTATCATTTAATTAAAAAAAATTTGTCGTCTTTATATTAACAGTAAATTTGATTAATTTACTAAGGTTTTATTTTCAATGAGACTCGAAAGGGATTAACAACTCCACTCGATAAAATTTGATACTTTAAAATAATTGTATTATTAATATTATTATTTTATATTAATAATATTATGAAAAATGCCGTGAAAAAATATTATGTGTATGTATATACATTTCACTTAAAAACTTATATTGTAAATATTGATATTAGTTACAGAAATTTAACTAATGATCATCTGAGATGCAAAAATTGTAATGTACATGATCAATAAAAAATAATAAGTTTGTATGTTTGTATAATCTAGATGATTTAAAAACTTAATTTACCATTGATTTAATTATCATAGCATGTTTGACGTGCACCGAAAATAAAATAAATTTCTTACATACTTTAAAAATTGCCGGTTACTCATCAGATTAATTAATCATATTTATCCGAACAATAGTGTTAAATCTGATAATTGAAATATCCATCTATATTACTATGTTTATTTTCATATACTTAATTTGGTATTTTTTCTAATATTTATATGAATTAATAATATTTAAAACTCGAATAACTGTATTATAGGTATGAAATATGCTATGATGGCCATGAAGTTATTGATATCCGAAGTCTTGCGTAACTTTAGTATTCATACTGATATTAAGCTACCTGATATTAAAGTAAAAATGAGTGATGGGTTTATAAGAAAAATAGGTGGCTACCCTATAACTATTCGGATTAGAGACAAGAAACCATCATACTTGCGAAAGACTATATCTAGTAACTGCAAATAATTGTTTTCGTGAACATCGGAAGTTCAAAAAGTAAACTGTATACTGTACATTATTAGGTCATAGTTTTAGATAAGTTTAATATATGATGATATATCCAATTTTGCGTTTGATTATTATATTTATTATATTCGTTGAGTAAAAAATTGTTAAACTATTTAGGATTGTTTATTAACTTTCATATAATAATTTTCTGGCTATCGTCAATGTTGTATGATTTTCAACAAAACTTAATTCACTTTTTTTTTTTTGTTCCTTTTTCTATATTTTTGATTTTAAATAATTTCACTATAAAAGCCTTTTGTATAAAAATGACCCAATACCTCAATATTTTTTAGCTTCGATGCGAAACTGAGAACGTATCATTTTACTCATTTCTCGTTTTTTTTTTGTGTGTATGTAACCACTTTTTCTCAGCTCTCACTGAACCGATTTCTTTAAACGATACGTCAAGAGATCATAAATCATATCTAGTCGAAGATATTACCCTCAAAATTTGAAAAAAATTCTCTCGTTCTTCGTTAATGGGGGAAATCTCCAAAAAAATTACAAATTTAAAAATTGCTTAATTTCTACATTTTTTCATTTTTTTTTTACTTAAAACGCCATAACTTTATCAAAAATGAACAAATCAATATAATTTTTTTTATACATACGTGAGATATTTGCCTATCATTTTGTATATTTTTTTTTATAAATTTGACTCTTTACCTGCCCACAGAAGGGGATTCAAAATGACAACTTTTTCAACTTAACTTTTGAAAGTGTTCCGGAAATAGTGACACTTTTATATATATATCTTAAATTAAAGTTTATGTAATATATTAATATGAAAAAAAAAATTTTTGAACTTTCATTTGTTTTCATGATGAAATCGGACATCAAAGTTAATAAAAAAATACAATTTTTGTAAAAAATTACAACATTAAATTATTAATTATCAATTTAATACTATATTGAATTGCTATACTAAATATTTATTCATATATTACACTTATAAATTATAAAACTTGTAATCAGGATATAAATAAGGAAATAGAAGATATGTTGTTTTTTTAAATAAACACTATCTACAAATTTGCATTGCAACGTTTTTTATGATAGTGATAAAATATATAAGATTATTTTTTAAAAATCTGAAACTTTGAAATAATGCAGTCAATATGTTTATGCATCCCTTTGTTGTAATAGCATAACATTTAGAGTCTTAGAACCAGATATACAATGTATAACATTGTTAGCTAAGGTGACCGTAGTTCCCCCCGTCTCCCCTATAGAAATAAAAATAAATATAACTATGCATAAATTACAAGTTTGTTCATGTTTGCTACGTGCCAAAATGAATTTTGATTAAATTAATTAAGCCTCTTAATACTTACTATTTATAGTATAAAGTTTTAGATATTAATTGATGATAAGTTGAATTTTTCTGTGATGCAAATATGTTGTTTATCTATTAAAATTTACTATGGAATGGTCAGATTATCGTTACTATATTGATGATCGAACGCTGAGATCGCAGATGAGTGGTCCAAAGTTATGAGACAAAAAATCGAACTTTCTTATTTTTCCATCTATCTCTACAGCATGGTTGTCAGATATCTAAAATATTTAATTTTTGTAAAATAACATTAATGAAGTATTCTATTATTCTATTGAGGTCTATAATTTTGCGCATTATTCTAACATCAAATAACCACTTACACTTTTAAGTGTCAACTTGGAGTCAAATAGTAACAATTTATATAATATTCTACNTGAGACAAAAAATCGAACTTTCTTATTTTTCCATCTATCTCTACAGCATGGTTGTCAAATATCTAAAATATTTAATTTTTGTAAAATAATGAAGTATTCTATTATTCTATTGAGGTCTATAATTTTGCGCATTATAATTGCATTATTCTAACATCAAATAACCACTTACACTTTTAAGTGTCAACTTGGAGTCAAATAGTAACAATTTATATAATATTCTACTTTTTTATTATATGAGGTTTGTACATTTTAATTATAGTCAAAATAAACATGCAAGTTACACTCCTGAGTATGTAAACTAAAAGGCTATAAACAAATCTCGTTTATTATGTTGGGAAATGTTTTATAAGTTCTATAAATAACATGAACTTATCAATGTTATCAATGTAATCAAACTTATTGTGTAATTATTACATCTTCCTTTTACGATACTATATGTTCAATTGAATCAATGGTAAACAATAAATATTTTACGAGGAATAAATGTTAACCGTTTGACTTTACAGAAAAATGTGCATATTGGGTAAAATAAGTAATTTTTAATTATTTTAAAAAGTGTCATGTCAGCGATTTAAAAAAAATGTGGAGTTGTTATATATTATAACTTTAAAATATTCTGTTCCAATACTTTTTGGTGCTCACGATTTTTTTTGAAATTTTGCTATTGAACCTCTATGATGTACAGTGTAATCAACAAATCACGTTAATGATAAATTGTAACAAAATATTAATGTTATTGAGTACTGTAATCATTAGAAATATTTTTTTACCGTATTTAAATTTGTATCATGGATGTAGTTTATCGAATTAATGTAAGTTTATAGCTCTTGTTATTACTATTATAATATTGTTATTACAATATTTATTATCTTTGTTATTGTATTATTAAAATATATTGTTATTATAACAATACATTTAAAGTAAACATATAGAGACTTTATAAAAAACATAATAACGTTATTTGAGGTGATTGGTGTTAAAAAGAAAATCAGGCGTAATGTTGATTTGTGATTTTTCAAACTAGGTTTGTAAGATATTAACGTTTTTTACCCAGGCTAAATTGTTGTTTATGGTGGGTTGAAATTTGTTCTAGAGAAAGCAAATAAGAAAGGATGAAATAAAATGCTATAAAAAGAAATATTGCGTTAGAAAATCAACGTGAGCGGTTATAAGTTCTTCTTAAGACTTACATATGCCACCGTAAAAATAGAGAGAAGCGACATAACACAATGGACCAAGTTCACTAGATTCTATTTTTCCGCTTGTAAGTTAGGACCAACGGGACCTGAATGTTATTGTAACCTCTTATACTGGCGGTCGCTTTGGGAGTTATACAGCTATCACTAGTCGTTACTTGTAGTCACCCACACGGTATTCATTGTAGTTGTAAGCTAAAATCGCACACACGGTACCCCTATCAAGGCATATTGTTTTATTCGCCCTTTTACACCAGTCTCACTTACAAATATATTTCCCATCTCTTGTGCCCTTTAGGTTTATCCTTAGGAAACTTCTTTCCTCGCCATAGTCTCGCGATCCTTCTCCACTGTATTCTCTAAGTACGCAGTATATTTCATTCTCTTACAAGTCAACGATTACACCACCTGCAGCGGAGTTCCCAATGTGAACGACGAGATTAAATCCTATTCGTTGAATTGTCCTAGAATTATTATTAACATAAGAGGAGAAAATGGCGAGCTTCCATCTTTTGTATGTGTACATAATTATTTACATTTATTAATAATTTATAGTCTTTCGAAAACACTGCTCAACTTATCTTGGCGACAATTGAAACACCCATTTGACGTCGTTCTGTGAAAATATTAAATTAGTATTTTGAGATACGTGTAAACGAGTAAATAAACATTTTAATATGAATGGATTAATATTTTAAATAAAATATTGCCAGTTATAATAATAGAAACAACTTTATTCGTTAAATGATTAAAAAACATTTTGTTCTTATAATTAAATTAAATTTTGCTGTTACAAGATTATGTGCTGTAATATCATGATGACAGTGAAAATCTCCATTGATCGCTTGGAGACTCTTAATCTTAGCATATTGCGGTACATGTATGCTATGTTTATTTTTTATGGTACTGTATGCTATTTGTGATTACTCATTACGCTAAATTGTTTATTTTGTGTAATATCAATTTGTATGAGTATAGGCACTATTAAATCATTTAAAAATTTACTCATAGTCATGAGTGAAAATGGTATAATTAAACCGAGTAATATTAATTTATACTTAACATAATAAATTTATAATTTTATAAATGTACAACAAAAAAGTTGTTATCTTATTGGAAATATTTTCTGATGTCGTATCTTATGAAATCAAAAATAATTAACGATATGATAACAATTTAATTTTATGCCCTTATCATTTTTCTTGAAGCAATCATAATTTTATACTATATAGCTCACAGTCATGCAAGTACGTTGTCTATTACTAGAGTAATACATCATGTTATACCCGTAGGCTGTACTCTTCTCGAGATATGATTTGTTGTCTCCGTAATATCATTTATATATACTGAAATAATCTCATTCTTCACGGTCTATTCCACTTTGTTTTTGCTTTAGTATAAATTCTATTCGTCAAATGGTTATGTGGTGGTCTCTACAATACCATTTTTTATCTGTCACAATTTTCTCAACACTTACTTTCGTGTACATTTTATTTTCTATTTGCTCCTTGCCTTGTTTTCCTTTTACGTATGAAATAATTCTTTCGTTTGAGTAAAGAGTTTTATTTTTTTCTATTTCAGTGTATACGCGGAATCGTATTTTGTGTATATAACAGTCTTGCCTTCGGATGCAATTTTATCGGCATACTTAGTTGGTTATTTTTATTCAACGAAACATTATTACTTTTCTATTCACTATTTACTACGTAGTTGGTAAAATTACTTCTTGTAAAAATTTTGTTTTCTGTGAAATAAATTTTAAATTTTACTAAGTCTGTGTTGTATTATTAAAAATTACAATGTATAACTTTTATTGTACTTCATAAGTTCTTTAAGATATATGAAGGACCAAAAATTTATTTTCATTAATTTCTTCACAAAATTAACTTTATGTTAAAGAGTAATATATTTAGTTGGAATTTTAACTTAAAATGTTGAAGTCGCCATTAGTGATTGACGGTTGGTCATCGAAAAAAGATCAACATGTGAAGAAAAAAGTATGCGGTAGCTTAGTGCTCAGATTCGTCGAATGCACTTCAGATTGCTGGTCTAATTTCGTACTATGTTTTTTGTTTTTCTTAACATTTACTAAGATGGTAATATTAATTCGTTTAAATCAGTTTAAATAGTTATATACTTAATGTAATGTATATTATACTATCCGCAACAATTAGCAAAATTAAGTTCAATGATCACATATTTTACCTAAACATTAGATGTTTTATAAAAAATGAAAATATTTATATTAAATCAAACTTTATCAATTGACAAGCTATTATACAAATTGTGTATTTAATTACTTAAATTCAATAGTTTTTAATAATTTTATCCGGCAAAATTATCAGCACGTAAATACAACTAAAAATAACTAAAAACTGATAAGTATCCAAAAAATTATTTTTTTCAGCTTTTTATTACAGGCTTCTTTGCAATACTAATTATAGTAATAAATTTTATAGAAAAAATTCCATACTAACAACCAATTATTTGCGTGAGCTTTGAAATTTTACAAAATTTTAATTATTAAATATTTATTTTAAAATATCGAAATATCGTAAATGTTTAAAACTTGTTTTTTATAAATTAAAAAAAGTAGTACTTAAATTTTATAAAATTGTAGTTATTAAACAAATAGCAAAACATGAATCATATTCAAACATATTTAGCTTTGTAATATTTTTGTGATTCGCGGAAAAGAATATCAAAACGAGATTATAATTTTATTTTATTTTTAAAAAGTGTTCAAATATGTGATGTAGTTTATAGGTTTGTTTTGTTTAAGCTACATTAAAATTACCTTATTTCAAAAATTAAAAAAATATTTCTCATAAAAAAATACCCATTACCATAAAATATATTATCATATGATAAAAGTACGCATTGAAAAAAAAAATTGTATGCATGTTCATATTTCAGGGTTTACTTATCAAAATCTCAAGCTTTGAATCACTATCAAATTAAACTTTTACAGTCAAAATTAAATTTATTATTATTTTTACTTTTAAAATACTTCATAAACAATGTACCTTATGAATAATAAGCCTTTTTTATACATAATAATACAATTACAATGATAAAATTTAAAAATGTTCAGAACAGTTAGGTAGCAGATGTTCCAATATCTTCTTCGCTCTGGTCTTTATCCCAATTATTTGGGGTCGGCTATTCATATTGTAAACTTCCACGTGGCACTACCTTTCACATCATCTATACATACACAAGCAGTCTTCATATCATCCTCAATTACATTTAACCATCCCTTTTTTGGTCTTTTACTTCTTCCTTCAATGTTCATTTTTATATCGTTCTTACAACTTCCGATTTTCTCTCATAATATGACTTAACTATCTAAGCCTGTTTTCTCTCAACTTATTCATAACCGACGCTATTCCTATGCTTCCTTATACATATCATTCCTTATCAAATTTTCTCTCGTTATTCCACTCATCTATCTAAGCTTTTTTATCTCTGCTTTACTATCACGTCAAACAACCAACCCTAAGAACCATGTAACCTAATTGGTCTTACTACAGCCTCATTTGGATTTTCTTATCGCACAAAACACCAAATCCTTCTCGTCACTTGATCTACCCGCACATAATCCTATGCTTCACATTTTCACTAATACCATCAATCTTTTGTAAATGATCATAAATATTAGGATATTTAGATACCAATGTAAAAAGGAAAAAAATGTGTTAGTTTGGTATCATTTCATTTTTGTTAGCGAGTAGCTTCAAAATGATGGCTATTAAACCTAAATACTTTTTATTTACTAAAAATTAACAATTTTATTTATTAATATATTGCATAATATTGTACTAAATATTTTTTTCATTTGGAACTTTGTTGTTCAAGACTAATTATGGATTCTATTTTTTACTGTAACAATTATTAAAATTTGGATTATGAACAAAACAGTGTTATTAATTGACAAAAACTATTATTTTAAATAGTGCACTTATTAACATTTTTTCTAAAATTCGTATATTAATTAGAATTGATAAAATTTAATTTTATAAAAATATATAAAATCACACATTTAACATAATTGTATGATATTTACGATTTATTATTAATTTAATAGTAACAATTTTGTACAATTATCTTGAATTTTTTTTACATTTATGTACTAGTAAAAATATTAGCTAAATTAATATTGAAGAGGCGTGAGCTTATATTATATATATCAAAACTTATCAGTCTATAGGCATCAAACTTAAAAGTCTGAATGTGTTTATATTATCATTAAGTTAACTTAATAATGTCTTGGTGAACATTTTGCTCTTTAATAAATATACATGACACCGAGTGATAACTTAATGCTGCATATATTTGGAGACAAATCATTAGTGATGATTCCAATCGTTAGCTGAAAAAGAAAATTTTAATTAATAAAGCCATTATGTTATTAGTGTTAATAAATAGTTAATTTATTTTTATTAATGTGATTAGGATGCGCAAGTTATAACAACAAAAAAATGTGTTACTTTACCAGCAAAATATTTATTTAAAAAAATATATAGTTAAAATTAATCGAATATCTACGATTTAAATATATTTTCCTAGAATGGACTTGTATCAAACGTTACTGCAAATAATTATGGTATGAATTTTTCAAACACAACACACATAAGTCATTCAATGATATATTATATTATTACATACAGTGAATTATGACAAAAAATTTAAACAGACATTTTAAATTTCTTTTTTACTTGAAAAAATATCTTTGTGATAAATTAATCTAAGAATAATGGCACTCATATAAAAATCATTCAATCATTAGGAAAAAACCGCTCAACTCTTAAATAATTTTTATTTTGAATAATTAATATTAAGTGCTGATGAAAAGTAAGAGTACCTATAAAGGAGGAAAGGTTTTGTGTAAATGAGTTTCTTATCATGTTGTAGTTGTAGTACATTTAAAAAACAAACCTTTTTACAATATAGCAGAAAAGGGCGTTTGTAATGTACTACCATAATTTGTTAACTATTAACACGATACTGTTCTTTGCTGTCTAATAAATTAACAAAACCATGACAAACGGATGACTGGCAATTAACTTACCTTTGTAGTAAACATCTTTGTGCATGCTAGGGCAAAATTTTTCATCGTCCTAAAAAAGCCAAAAAAAACTATGGTTTCAACAATGAACATGATTTTTTTCCTAAGTACATTTTAAATACAGTTTAACTATTATAACAGCTATATAATAATTAATTTATAAACTACGAAAAAAAGTATTTTGATTTAATATTTTTATACGTATAACTTTTTAGTAATTTATATAAAATACTTATTAAAAAATTTAATTACAAATCGTATAATTAAATATGATAAATATTAAACTCGTAATTTAACTATTTTTGCTTAACTAATTGTAAATTTTGAAAAAGATTACCTTGCGATTAAAATCTATGTTAGTTCGAACTAATCGGTTGTGAAGTGGCTGTGGAGGTCTAAAATTATTTCCTAATGGAGCTTTTGCTTGATTTTTGTTTCCTTGCATAAGACCTCGTAAACTGTGTAACTATAACAAGAAACATAACACAAAGTATAAATAAAAAATATGGAAATAGAAAAAAAAATTTGTTTAGTTTTGGTGTTATAACGAATTTTAGATTACTAAAAAGTTACTAGTGTATTTACTAAATTATTATTTAAAATTATGCCCAATGACTCTTATTTTTGTTTACTACAATAATTATAGTAAACAAGTATTTATAGAAAATACTACTTTAAAGAAAATTATTTGAAATACTTTTTTTTTTAATGAATCAGTAAATTAAGAAAAATTTGAAAAATTAGTAAAATTCAGAGTGGCTATAGACATTATGTTTCTATTGCTGTATTTTAAATCAAAATTATCCGCAAAAAAAAATTACGTAGGGACGTTTCATTGAGCGTTCATTTTTTATATATTTAAAATACATTGTTTCTTAAATTGGTAGATTTAATTAGCTTTGTTTAAATAACGAGCAATATTAGCGCGTTCAAAACTAAATTAATGGATATTTTTAGTTAATACCTATGTTTAAATTTTATATATTCTTTAGGTCATAAGTAGCTCTTTCAACTCATTATCGTGATGGTTACATAACTCTTAACCCAAATTTCTGAATACTTTAAAATATTACAAATTATGTTTATGGCGGTAGTTTTTTTGAATATCAACATGTACGTAAAATGGAATCAAAAACTTTGTTAAAAGTAAATTTGAATTTATTAATTATAAATATAAGAACTTATTGTAGCTTTTTAAATAACTTTTTTTGACAGTAAATTAATTTTTATTTACTTAATTTATTTACACCTTTACATCCTCTATCAACTATATTACTAAATTCTTCTATTAGAGAAAACAGGAATATTTGTACAGTTTTCCAAACGTACCTCAATAACTGTGCACCGAAGCATGACGCTTTCTTAATCGACTGAATGATCTTTATCAAAAAATAATTTTTATAGCTATTTATTTTTTTTTTATTAGTGAAATTTTACTTATTTTTCTGGGAATTAGAGTAATCAATTTTTTTTTTGTTTAAGGTTTTAAAAAGTTTTTAGTGAAACAACAGAACAACCATTGATACTAATATTTAAAAATATTATTGATAAATTATTTTTTTTATTTACATTATTTAATTTTTAATGGAAAGTTATTCACTATTTAAAATAATTAGATTTCGTCTAGCTGGGGTCCTGAAGGTCTCACGCATTTTCGTATCGTTCTACCCTTCGAATCGCCCTTATAAGTAGGCCACTGATTCAGGTAGAAGTACACGGCTACGATGGACATGATAAGTGTTGTGCAGGAAAAATATTTCTCCAGACGTAGTTCACTCATGTAAATTAAATAATAATTAAAAAAACAATAATACAACTACATAATTTTTAGGTGTATTCAAAATTATACTTCATAATAACTTACTAATTATTGTTTAGCACTACAGGTTGTCAAAAGAAAACTTAATAATCATTAAACGCAATTTTTAAATTGTGTGATATTAGTGAAAACTACATAAACTAATATAAAATTTAAACGAAATTGACATGCGGAAAGCAAAATCATATCTTTTTGGAAACTATACTCGTGGATTTAAAAAGAAAACCTCATAATTCTGTCAAAACCCAACGGATTTCAACGAAATTTTCAAGATAATTTTGGAATATCTATGGGCAAACCTGGTAAATATTTTAGATTTTAAATCGAAAAACGCTGGCGGCAATAAACGTTTTCGATAAAATTTTTGAACGTTCACGGAGTGTTAACATTTTTTTTCTCATCTTATTAAATTATTTTCTTAGAATAACATAGTTAGTACTTTCATTTATACATTTATTTTTTAAAAATCGGACATCATTCTCTAGTATTGCCTAATGATTTAATGTTTTATTAATAGTATAATTTGTCGATTAAATAATTAATGAATTTGAATTAAATCATTATTTTAATTATATTTATTATGAAGTTCCAAATTGTGTTTTTGAGTAAAACAAAATGCACGTTTATATAAGACTTTTATCTCAACATTCGATGTAAGTTGCAGTGTTCTAAAGATAGTCTTCAATTTTCTGCCGTAATGGATACTAAACACGACACACCATTTAAACATTTCACATTTTTACCAATATTTTTTAATTCGGAAATTTCATTTTGTTTTCTTTAGAACGTTTTTATTATTACCCAAAACAAAATGATATTTGGATTTAACGGCATTTTCTTCGTGTATAACTATTATTAATAAAAAATAATTACATAGTTCATCCTACTAAATATTATGGAAACACATATAGCGTGTGATAAATGATATGACATGAAATGATATGATGACGCGATAATAATATTTATATTCCACCCTTGGTAAATTTAGAGTACTGTAATTTTATCCAATTCTACTTTATTATTATTATTCTTACTCATGTTTAGTTAATTCATTTCTAAGGAAACTTTCATTCCATTTAATATGAATATTGTATATTCAATTTTATGATATAACACATATAAACACAGTTATTAAGAAAGTAAAACTAAGTAGTTAAACATAACTTTTAAAAATAAGTTTAACTAACTTAAATTATTAATTTTTAACGTGTTAGTGTTCAATTTTGATCGTATGGCACTGAATTTAATTGTCAACATGTATACTCTTAGATTATAAGGTAAAATCGAGTAACTTACATAAACCTTTTACTGTTAGATCTATGGTAACATTTTAAGAATTTTTTCCAAAAAAAATCTTTAAAATCGACGTAGATGCAGGGCAATTTTTAGAAAAATGATACGGTCCCACTATTATTTTTCTTTTTACTAACGCGTATCCAAATGGTACGGCACTCGAGGTATATATATGTATATATATATTATTTATATTTATGTCTGTGTATATATATTTACGTAAGCACAATAGTAAAAACAGATGTTTAATATTTTATATTAAACAGAGAAACAACGTCGGAAGACAATAATTGGTTCTTATAATATTAGATATTCTCCTTGATTCGTACAATGTTATACTTATGTAACAACGGCAACTACACTTCTGTCATCGGTAAGGAGCACACTCGCCGCGATCCAAAGTTAAAAAAGAACACGGGAAAAACACTGAAACACAACAGCACACGAGAGTAAGGTAAACCAGTTAAGGTCAACGTCAAAACCGAAAAAAAAACAAAAGAAAAAGACAGTGGAAGAAAATACACCACTTCAGGTGAACGTCGAAACGAAACAGAAAGCAA
This sequence comes from Daktulosphaira vitifoliae, assembly GCF_025091365.1. Classification (NCBI taxonomy): domain Eukaryota; kingdom Metazoa; phylum Arthropoda; class Insecta; order Hemiptera; family Phylloxeridae; genus Daktulosphaira; species Daktulosphaira vitifoliae. Next base: position 42,095,129 of record NW_026099573.1, read on the forward strand.
TATCGGTAATCCATATTCGGCGGCGGCCTTATCTCAGTGTCAAGGGCGGGGAGACGACCGATGACAACCGATTGTCATATTAATAGCTGGACGGCTGATATCGAGAGAGACACGGGTGAGCACCAGCCTAGAGCAAAAGGCGGTGTCGTGTCATTACTTTTAACTTATTTACTTTGGTAGCATTGAAGTTTTAGTGATATATCAAGTTAGGTTCTTGTCATTTATCAAAAAGTGTTGAACTTCCTATTGATACATATTTTAAGCATTATTGGAATAAAATATCAATTTTTTTAAAGATAATTGAGGATTAAAAATCAAATGTTCTTATTATATACAAAGTTTATCATAAACCACTCGTAAAATAAAGAAATATTAAAATAATAATTTTTGATTTCTTTAATTACATATAAATATTGATTTTTCAGCAAATAATTACTATTTAGAATTATCCCTAATCAAATTTAACAAATTTGGGACTAGTATTTCAGAAGTTATTTACAATTTAAAGTAATGAATGGAGGTGATTATTGGAAGCTGCTATTTTTATCACTAGTCATTTCCTAGCCATTATCTCCGTTCTTCCTAGTTATAAAAATGAATGGATTACATTTCGAGAAAAGTTTATGTTATTGCTTTTAAATTACATAATACATTCTATGTGTCATAAATTTCACAATAATGAACTTTATTATATGTAGTATTTGTTCAACATTTTTTTAAATCAACTTAATTAGTGATAAAATCTCAGCCATGAAAATGATGAGACATTGAGTTTTTGTAATCATTTACAACATACAAATTTAAAAAAATAACTTTGTAAGCTAATTTTAAATTGGTTTTGATAAAATATCAAAGTTGATCATAGGTTTCATCATAGAAAGTCAACATATGTTACAATATTTTGTCTCGTAATAAATTATAAAAAAAACTACGATAAAGTTATCTAAAAATCGTCATTTTAACTTTTTTTAAATTAGAAAGTATTACTAAATAAGTAAAAAAAAGCAAAACACAATTATATTATAATACTGAACAATATTAATATATTTTCCTTCTTTATTTCCTCGCCTTTATCCCAACTGCTTAGGGCTCTGATCCTGAACTTCCATTCAACACAATTTCCTACATCATCTACACACAGATCAGCCGTCCTCATAGCACATTCAATAACATCCCTCTCTCTTTTTTTGGTCTTTCTTTACCTCTTATTTCTTCAACATTCATTTCTATAACTGCACTTACTACTTCCGATCCCTCTCTCATGATTACATTACTATTTAAGTTTATTTTCTCACATATTTTTCATGATTGACGCTACACCTATACTCCCTCTTATATGTTCGTTCTTTATTTTACCTTCTTTAGTCACTAGACAAATCAATCTACGCATTCTCATCTCTACTACATCTATTCTATGTTCTATTCCCTTGTCAACAGCCAACCACTCCGAATTATACGTTACTGCTGCTCTAACTATAGCCTTATGGAACTTAATTTCAGCCTTATTAGAATTCTCTTATCGTATAACAAACCAGTCGATGCTCTCCACTTTACTCGCACTTAATCCTGTATTTTACACATTCTTTAATATCGCTGTTCTTTTGCACAACTGATCTCAAATAATTAAAATTTTCCACCTCTTTTATCACGTCCTCGCATATTGTCACTAATAACCTCATCGCGTCTATCTCGTGTTCTCCTTTATCAAACTTGTACTCTATTTACTGGGTTTATAATTATTCTTAATCCTTTTTCTCCAAGAGCTGATCTGCACATATCTAGCCTCTGCTTAATTTCCTCCATATTTTCTTTTATTAACACTATATCGTCAGCGAATAACATACTTCACGGTACCTCTCCTTGTATTTCTCTAGTAATTTCATTATTTACTATGGAAAATAAGAAAGGGCTTAAAGCAAAACCTTGGTGAACTCCTACTCTTAAATCATCTGTTATTCCGCTCACACTTTTAATCCTGATTCAATTTCCATCATACATATCCTATATTATATTAATGTATCTTTTTAGGACTCAATTTCTCATTAGCATCCACTTTAAAACCTCTCACCATACTATATCATACGTTTTTTCCAAATCTATAATTATATATAATCTATAATACAGAGCTTTTACTTCTTTTCCCTATTCTTTTCTATTAGTTTTCTTACACAAAAAATTGGCTCCATCGTTGACTTTCCAGGCAAAAAACCAAACTAGTTCTTTGTTACTGATATTTCTCCTCTTATTTTTTTTATCTATTACCAGCTCCTAAATCTTTATATGGTAACACTTAAGCTTTTTGCTTCTATAATTATTACACACCTGTATCAAATGGTAAAGAAATCTTTGCATTTTAATATTGACACCACAATACTGTTCCTCCATTCTTTTGGCATTTTTCCTTCTAAAAGAATTTTATTCGAAAGATCTTTCAACCACATTATGCCAACACCGTCTAATATTTTTCATTTTTCTACTGGCACTTTATCTGGTTCTGTTGCTTTATTCTTTTTCGTTGATGCCACAGCCTCCCATACCTATCTCTTACTAGTTAAATCTACTAGTCCCTTGTTCCACGAAATATTCTCTAATGTCTCTCTTGGATACTCCTCATTCAGTAAATTTTCAAAATATTTTTATTACTAATCAAAGTGATAATTTTGATTTGTGATAAAAATACCATAATAAAACTATACATTAATTAATAAATTTTTATATAGTTAATTGATATAAATGACAATGAAATGACAGTTATTTAAAAACAATCTTTAGGAATATGACTAGCCATCAAATTTTTAGCGTACTCTAAAATTGTAGACGAGTTAATTTTCAATATAAAAATATACCTGTTGTTTGGTGATGTAAATTGGCTTATTTATTATTAGCCAGGTGACAGTTTCGTGACACGCAGGGACTGTAGTTGAACCGTCGTAAGTCATGTAATATTTGGTGTCTGGTAATAAATCTGCAATTGATAATCGTTTAACCAGTGCCTCGTTACCTAGATTCATAAGTATAAAAAATTAATACTTTTGATAACAAATAAACTAACATTTATTTATTAAAAATAAAGTAAATAAACTTTTGTGAAGCAAAGTTTTAATTCCCTTATTAATATCATATTTTGATAAAACTATCAACGCAAATATTACTATATATTTTAATATCAGATCATCTTGTCTCAAGTGTCAGTTTATCTTGTTTAATATTTAAGACTAAGCTCTGCCCCAGACTAGAGGCTTTATGGTCTGTTCTTACAGGTAGGCGAATGATTCCGGTAGGAGTATCGGACCATATCTGGCACGATAAGTGTTTTACATGTAAAATATTACTTCGAAATCAGTGAATTAAAAACCCGATCTTCAAAATATTATAAAAAATGTACAGCCCCAATGAATTTAAAATCTTTAACACAAGTTTTAAACTTTTTTAGGGTCGTTAATTAAAATATCAATAATTATATTTCACGTTACTCGGTAGATTCCGATACATTTTGTATTTTTTTACCATCAGTTTTACTTAGGCCATTTATTATTCATTCAGATGGCATAACTAATACGTGTACATCTAAAATTCAATATTTTTTTTTTTTTTTTTGAAACTTTTAAATATATATAATTACATCCTAAGTCATAAATTAAGAAAAAATTTATTTATCAAAGTATTTATGTTATTGCAAATAGTTAATGTAAATAAAATATTGATGCCAAATGGCTTATGCTATAGAAGCTTACGATACATCAACGCCTTAGTTCTGATTAACAGTGTTACACACCTTGCTGTCTTATTGGTTTTCTCAGCCATAATGAAGTTTTGTTGGATCGACAGCCAGTAAAAAAATCCTGTCAAATTATTATAAGGTATATCCGATACCAAATAATTAAAATTGAGGCTAATGATTTGATTAAGTGTTTTATTCAATTAAAACTTTATACATATATATTAAGAATTTTATGTCCTAGATGTTAAAACCAAGTCTTAACTTAAATACTTTTAATTGATGAATTAAACTGGATGTTTTTGTCTAGCTTTGTGTAAATATCGTCGATCTACTGCGATTGGAAATTTATCCATTTAAATTACAACAATATTGTAATATTCAGTGCTTGATTAGGCAAAGAATAGTAAAGGTACTCAGTTATTTAAAAAATGTAGCGTTGCTAGCAAATTAACATTCCCTAAGAATCATTAATATATAGAACATAGAATAATATGCAGCATATTGTTCAATAATAACATTATACAAGGTTGGTTACCTGGATTTATAGATAATGAATGGTTATTATTGATTTCGGCCTATCAGTTATCTCAGATATCAGATATAGGATGCCAATAATAATAATAATGATCAGTTTTTCTTCTTTGTATTTGCCGAATGTAATATACTACAGAGTGTGGTAGCCATCTTCACATTTTATGAAGTCAAAGATATCTTTCTGGCTAGGCCAATGATGGACAGGGTGGGTATTAAGACCGGCTTGTACCAGAGAATAGACACCACCAATGAGATAATTATAAGAAAAATCTCATTGACTTTCTGGGTATCGAACATGGGATCCCATGTACCGAAAAATACATTTCTACCCATTAGGCAGGCCGATTCCTCTATATATTTATAATATCAATATACTTTGTAAATACTACATAGACCTTATATACATAATTAGTATAAAATGTATGAAATATTAAAACATATTGTAAGTCTTATATAATTAACACAAAAATATAAATTGAGCAATTTTATAAAGGTATGTAAGTTTAATCAAGAACTCGTCCAATGCGTACCCATTAAAAAAAAATAGGGGTACACTAGAATATCCAAAAAAATTTGAGGCACTCAGTCCTTCTCAAATCAAATACTGATAATATTATAACTTGAAATAATGGAAAAGTGTCCTTCTAAAAACTCACCACTGTACTTGATGTTATTTAATTGATCTGTAAGAATTCGTAATTCTGGATTTGATAGGTCTCCCAACTAAAAATAAAACAATTATTTAGTTACTATATAATAAAAAAAGTATATTTACTTATGTTTTTTCAAGTATGGTTTATTAATATACTTAAATTATAATTTGGTAAAACTGATACAAAATAATTAATATTGTATATAACAAGTTTATGATAAGGCTATAGTTAAATTCAATACAAATTTTTTTCAAAATATCCCATTAACGATGTTTGTTAATACAATAATTATATTTAATGTTTTAGTTTTAACAATTTGAAAGTTGGCTATAAATTTGTAAAATCATATAATAAGGGTTCCTGTAAGAATTTTCTAATTTTTAATATGCTAATGAGTTATTAAACTCGTACTAAACTTAATATGTTATTAAATATATTAATGATTACTTATTATATTTATTTTAAACGTAGATATCTGTGGAACAGTGTTGAAGTTTCAATTTTGCCTTGAAAGATTCGTATTGATTATTTACAAAAACAAATAGGTTTCTTAAAGTAATTAATTTCTATAAGAATTGAATATATTGCAATGTAATTTTATTAATTTTTTAGAAATTTGTTCTTAATTATGATCTTTCTTCTCTTAAAACAGTTTTTATGATCTGTTGTTTAATCAAATTTTATGTCAATACTGATATGATAAATTTTAACGATATCACCAACGCCAACACCCAGATAGGAATATTATCTATATCTGTGCCAACATCAACAAAAATAATAAACTAGTTACCTCCTTGCCTAAAATTGATTAGTGACAATACACGAAAGCATCGGAGAGCATGCTATACTTATAAGTAGCCACCCAAAAACTCCATCATAAAATGGAGACAAATGATACATAACCACAATGATACCAAGCTATTATTTAATGTAATAGAAAGTATACCTCAAACAAAATATATGATGCCCAGTGTTTGAATTAGATAAATTGAAAACGATCAAGATAAAGATAAAAAGTAAATTTTGTTTGTATCTAGATAAGTAAAAATATGTATTTTTTTTTTCAATTTTTTAGAACTCCGAAGTCCTAAAATAATATTTTGTTGTTTACATAGCATAATTACGAGGAAAAAGCAAGAATTCTGGGATCCTTGCCACCGCACAAGCACTTTAAGAAAATGTTCAAAATTAAATTATAGTTTAAGCTTTAGGAAAATATTGTCATTATGAAAACCTAGAATTAAAATTAAAATTGCTTTTCCTGAAAAAAAAAATGGACTTATTTGGTTGTTCCATTAAGTCCTTTAATTTGAGTGTATTATAAGTAAATTATTATTATATATTTAAATTATTACTAATAAAAATTAATAAAGAGTAATGAATTAATTCATATTTAATACAAAAATAATATTTAATATATAGACTATAATACATAACTATCATGTATTCGAAAAAAATAATAATGGTAAAGTAACAAAATTAGATAATGATATATAATAATCAAAAATCGATCTCCCAACTAGTGATGCGATGTAAATCATGATTTCTTTACCAAGTTGTCAAATAACCGTTTTTGCACTTTTCTGCCAACACAAATTGATTTTTGACTTTCTTGTAGATGATTCAAAATTTATGAATATAAAAATGATATTTTACTAATAATAGCTTTAGTCAATATTGCCAAACGAAATATTATATAAAATATGTGTCCATCAATACTAAATCAAACCATAATAAATGAACTCAATAAAGTCAATATATTTCCTATTTATTTCAGTAAATTTTTAAATGCCAGAATAAATTCAAACGGCTATGAATACGTATTGAGCTTCGGGCACCAAATATTTATTAAACCGGAAGGTATTTTGTAACCTTCCCAGATCACTAGTCATTAACTAAGATGACACTGACTTTAAAATCGTTTTCACTGAAGATAGGATAATCTGCTTCTACTCAAATTTTAATGTCATGTCCATGCGTCGTCACGCTAACAGCAGATCTGAACTCACTACAAAAGATGTTTCACATAAAACAAATTTTTTATTTTTAAGTAAAAATTTTCGATTTTTGGTTTTAAATTCTCAACTTTGCATTACTATAACTTTTTGAAAAATTACATATTACTTTTATGCGTAATACTAATTATAAAAATCGGACCTCATCATATTATACGAGAGGCGTTTAAAACAATAATCATATGTATATATATATTTTTTTAATTTATAAAGTCCAAGTAATTACTCATAACCACAAATTCTTTTTCTTGCTTGTTTTTCTTCAAAAGACTCGTATATTTATTTTTTTTACCCTTCAAAAATCATTTTCCCCAGTATATAAAATACGGTCAACAGATTGGATAACTCAACGACTGCTAAAAATGTATTTAAACTTAATAATACTTAATGAATATATTAAAAACAATAGAGTCAGGTAAATAAATTAAGTCCTCTGTAAATTTTTTCTTAGATTTAAGCTTATGATCTATGTGCATATATTTTAAATAGTATAATCTTACAAGTGAATACATACTTGAATCAGTAAAGATAAAACTACGATTCCATGAGATCGTTGCACTGCATCTGAATAGTTAGCAAACAGTTGCGAGTTGTAGCTAAATATTTGAAGCTTAAACATTATTAAATATTAATTTTTATTTTAAATTGTTTTTTTTATAACTTTTAATACATAGTATTATAATAATACTATGTATTAAATTGATAATTATCTTTTATTTATATTGTTATTTTTATGAGCAGTTTTTAGAAATTGTGTAACAAGTTTTGAGAATATTCAACATAAATTGAATCGATAAGATAAAGATCTGGCGCCATATTTTAAATTGTAAAAATGTTTTTTATTTTATTTTTAATTTGTACGCTTGATAGCATTTTTACAATAAATATAAATTAAATTATAAAGTATAAACAGTTATTTTTTGGTACATATTCATTAATTAACCAATAATTAAGGTAACCACCAATGGAGAAACCATTGGGAAGAGAAGTACTAGTTATAACATTTAGAGATGAACAGCAATTAATGATTTTTTCTATTAATTACTCATTAAAATTATACTTGATGAATTATGGATGTGTGTCAACTTCTGAAAATAACGGAACCTACGCGTTGAAATTAGACGATATATAAATTTTTTTTTATACTTTATATTTTGTCAAGTAATAACTACAATAGAAAATTAAGAATGTAAAAATATTATGGAAATGTTTTAATTATAATAAAATGGACATTTTTATTTGTATTTATCAATTTTATGGTTATTTATTATAAAATTTACTTCAGCTGGAAATGCATATCCGTTGATCGTATGTTCCGATCCCATCTCATCTTGCTGTCCAAAGTGCATATGTATTTCATATACTTGGTATTTGTAAGACAAAGGTCCTCCTGTGATATTTATATGATTTTTTTGGTCATTATCCAAATAAAAAACAATACTGTGACCCGTATTTGTTATTGTTCCGTCAACCTATTACATTACATTTACAGTAAATATAATGCCTAAGTCATATTACGCGTATATTTATTATATTTTTTTTTCATTCATATCATTATTAATACAATTAAGTTTGTTAACTATGACTGTAATTATTGTACTAATATTAACGAAAAATGTACAAATGTATTTTTTCTTATTTATATTATTGAGCAAAATTACTTTTTAACCGTTACAATTCATTATTTTTATTCTTTGAACAATTTCACTCAAAATAATATACATAGTTAATCCCTACGTTACCTACACGCAACATTTTATCGTCAGAAAACTAAAAAAGTACTATTATTTTTGACATAATAAATTATTATATAAATATTGTTACATCTAAAACATAGTATTCTTATTTTTCAGATAAATGTTATTACAGTTAAGTGTTTTTCAGCTTCGATGCGAAGCTTAGAATATTTTAATATTACTATGATGTCTGTCGCCACTTGCTTAGTTCTCACCGGACCGATTTTTTTCAATGGTTCGTCAAAAGATCACAAATCTTATCTAATTGAAGACATGGCTCCTAATAATTGAAACATTTTCGTTTTTTTGGCGTAAAATGAGGAAATCTCCAAAAGAATTACAATTCTAAAAATCAGTAATTTTTGACTTTTTTTTCTTAAAACTGCCATGAATTTTTCAAAACTGAATAAATCAAAATAATTTTTTTTATATAAAAATCTTGAACATTCCCTTGTATTTAATATAAATTTTTTCAAAACGTAACCTGTTCACGAAGGCGAATTCAATACAGAAAGTATTTTACAAAAGTCAATTTTTTCAACTTAACTTTTGAAAATTTTCTGGAACCCACTTTGCTACAGTTTTTATTTTGTATTTACTAAAAAATTAGATGTATTTGGAGTGAATGCTTAAATTGAAAATGCTTTTTAATGCGTGTATTGGTTTGATAGTTAGTTACTTAGTTGTTAACTACATTCAGTTTCGGTCATGATAATTGTTTTTATTAAATACATAAATTTTTATGTATAACATATAATAAAAACTTGTAATTTATTGATGGAGAAATGGTCCTGCGTCACTTCGTGTTACACGTTGCCCCACGACTCATGCCATCTTTATCAGCCATCGTCCAAAGTGTCTATGGTAGTTTGACTGACTGCGCGCCATATGGTACAAAATCCAGCAAGTGTCGCACGTCTTCTTCTCGATACCGACCCGTACTTACTGTGCCAATCCTGTCCGGATCGTCGGTACGTCTTACTCGCATCGCTATTTCGTTTTGGGGGTACCTCAACTGGACTGAAGAGCATTACGAATGTGTTTATTTTTTCTGACTAAACTTGTGTGGGTACGATCAATTTTATTCTGTGCGACATTATTTTTAAAAATTGTGTTACAAAAAAATAAAAATAAATAAACGGCTCTACGCTCATTATTAATTATAAACTTTGTGTCGGCTGCATCATTCGATTAAGCAACCCCCCAACGGTGAAATAATAGTTTTAACAATATTTATTGCAATGCATGTTATTATGTGGTTTAAATAATGATGATTAAAGTAATCGGATAATACGCGTAAATCTTATTCAATTTAACTTACTCTATGTCTGTCCACATGTAGATCGGTTAAGTTTGGATCGTACAACAACTTGTCTGGGTCCATGTTGATAGGCGATTGTCGTCGACCTTTGTTGCATAGACTCCATTCCGGATTTATTAAGCCCCAAAATGCTGGACCTGCAATCAGTAACACTCTTAATTAATATCTCAGTACCCAGAAAATTAAAGTAATTATTATTATGGTTGCCGATGGGGTTTAGGCAAAGTGTCCGCACTACTTGTCGCGTTAATTATTTAATTCCGAGAAAGGGCGTAAATCTTTTAACCTAATTATCATACAACGTGTTTCTACCACTTATTCGTATAGTGTTAGCTCGTACTAATATCATACTTACTACAACCTTCTCTAGTTTTATTCTGTAATTAAACTTAGGTGAAAATATTTATCCAAATTATAATTAGTTTTTTTAATGGCTTAACAATTATATTTATACCTGAGATGTTCATTCCAAAATTTTTCCTACAAAAAATTAACACTGCACGTATATCATAGTCAATTGTATAATCTAGTGTACATTTAAAACTATAACTGTCTTTATTTAAAGCATGTTTTTGTAAGTCGTTGTTATTATGAATCAACGTTAAGTTAGGATAGTTTTTTTTTTCAACAAAAACTGTGATAAGTATAATAATCGTTCAAGATATTAACAAATTTACAATTCTTTTCAATTTTATATGGTTTTGCTTATATGAGGAAAATCAAAAGAAAACAAACCGCCTTATGAGACTCAAAAATATTTTAATTTGATATAATTTTCAGATGAAGTATTAAAGATATATAATTACATATGATAATTGATTAGTTTTAGGATATTATGACAGTTTACAACACTTTACTATATTTTATATAGAAAATTATAGAACTCAATAAATAAACGAAATGACATTATATTTAATACTTTTAAATGTTAACATCTATTTTCAATCCTTTTTTGTATTTAAAAATGAGTTTGTAATTATCGCGATATACCTAATTATCTCCTGTCTTCTTTTTTAGTTAATGTTAGGGGTTGCATACAAATTAACTATAACAAGAAAGTCTTAGTTTTCTATTAAGGGAAATGTTAGCAAACTGGAAGTACAGAGCAGAGCATTAAAATTTTACATACCTTTATTTACATATACTACTAAGTAATAAAAAGAAGATTAAAAATTTTCAATACTGGAATAAAGACATAATGATATCTAATTTTCAAAAAAAGTTTTTTTAATGAGGAGCCCGGTGACCTTATTCTGAAAAAATTATTTTTGAAAATGAGAACAATTTTTGTAGCACTCCGTGGATGCCTAAAAATTATCGAAAACGCTTATTGCCGTCAACGTTTTTCGATTTAAAACCTAAAATCTTTACCAGTTTTTTACCATTCCAAAATCATTCTAAAAGTTTGCTGAACATTTTTTTGAGCTATTTTATTTTTGCGCGTAGTTTTTGGTTGGACACTATTTTGTGTTATCACATCGCAATAATTGAGATGTGACAACGCAAATATAAACAAGTATATTTTGGTTATTAAAAATACGATGTTTTTAAAATTATTACAAAATACTTGTTACTTGTGTTTACAATTATACTTCATAAAAACCCACTAATTATTATTTAAAACAACAGGTTGTCGAAAGAAAAATTAATAGTCATTAAAAATAATTTTTAAATTCTGTGTTATTAGTAAAAATTACACAAAATTTAAACAAAATTGTCATGCAAAATCATATCTTATTGAAAACTATACGAATGGATTTAAAAAAATAGCTCATAATTCGGTCAAGAACTAACGGATTTAAACAAAATTTTCAGGGTAATTTTAGAATGTCTATGGGCAAGTCTAGTTAACATTTTAGGTTTTAAATCGAAAAACGCTTGCGGCAATGAACGTTTTCGATAAAATTTTTGAACGTTCACTAATTGCTAAAATTATTTTTCTCCTCTTGTTAAATAATTTTCCTAGAATAACATAGTTCAGCACTTTCATTTATACATTTTTTTTTGAAATTCGGACATCATCAAGTAATTTCTCTTGCATTGCCTAATTTTTAATGTTTTTTTTATATAATAAGATATTTGGCCTCAATATTTAGAGATAATAATTTATTGGATGTTCGCATAAATATGAAACTCTATGTAAAATAACATATTACAGCCTACACTCTTAATAACACAATTTTATTAATATTGTTATAGTAATGATAGTGTTAAAATTGAAATATTATTATATTACTGTGATGATATCGGAATCAAATGTCAGCCGTATATATTTTACTATTGGCCATTTTAAAAGTTAACTCAATTTGATAATTAAATGTTTGCCATATTTTTATTATACTGGTTGCGAAGTAATACTTTTTGTTTAAAAAACGTATCGTGCATGGCGTAATCGGTTACTCCTACCTAAATCTGTGATCTATCCGTAAGAACGGAGTAAAGGGTCTAACGTGTCATGGGCAGAACATAAAGCCAGAAGGGCTGGGGCGGATCCCCAACTAGTATTTGAACGCAACTTGCGATGATACTCGTGTGGGTTAGTTAACGTTTGTTGTTTTGTCTATAATCAGGTAGAAGAAAGAATTAGGGGAGTAGACTGTATATGAAATTGTGGGAGGTACTTACACTAGCAGAAATTAAAAGAATTGTAAAATAAGGCTTATATATTATAATAACAACAAAAATAAAATATAGAATTGTGGATGAGGGTCGCTAAATAACTAAAAGCAACCATGGCGCAAAAACATATAGATAATAATATATATAAAAGTAATTTAAGAATGGCAAATATGCCTAAAAATGCGATAACAACATGCACTGCACACCGAGACTGAAAGGATCTATACAGCGATCGCTTTATGTAAAGCTGAGAAACAGTCAATAAAAATCTTCGTTTCTCTCCTACTGGCATCTGATGGATGCAAAAATGGACATGACGATGTTAAAAAATTAGTGTATGTTCATTAGGGTGGTCCTTAAAATACAAATTTTCAAAATTCGATTTACGCGCACCAAAAAATTATTCTAATACATGTAAAAATAAACTGTGCAAAATTTGGTCCCTATAGGTTGATGTTAACACGTGCAGCAAGAGGGTTGAAAATTCGATCAAAAGGGTAGTTTTTCAGTTATTCTGCTTTATCTCAAAATATATGATTTTTACGTAAAAGTTTATAAGAAAGAAATTATACATATAATTATTTTACATAAAAAAGGTTATTAGCAAAAAACTCATAAGTCAAATATTTACCTCCTAAAAGTCAAAAGTTCCATAAATATTATGTTTACCAGTAAAATTCATATATTTCGGCAATTTAAATATATACGATGAACCGATCAAGTTATAAAAAAAATTTTCATGTAAAAGTTATTTGAAATTTAATTTTCTATTAGTTTTGTAGAAAAATAAAATTGTTTTACGAGTTTTCTGGCGAGGTAATAAAGAAAACTTATAAATAACAATCATTTTTCTATCATTTATCATTTTTTGTTTAGATAATGTTGTTGAGTTAAATTTGTTTAGTTCCTCAGAATATGAAACATAAGATGATTTGTCTGGTTATTCATATTCTTCAAAAACACGAGGGTTTATAACTTTTATGACTCCTAAATTAGTTTCTGCATTAGATCAATGCAAGATATCTGAAGCGATGCTGTGCATTTAATTATTTCTACTGCTGAAGCATTAGGTAATAACGTATAAAAGTTAATAAGCAACCGATCAACTATTCGACGGAAAAGATTATTTTTTAGTGAGAGAAAGGTAAATGAAATAAAAAAAAATTAAATTTCTGGATAAAAATAGTCTTGTCTTGCATTGGGATGGAAAACTACTTTCAGGAATTATAAATAGAGCTAAAGTTGATCGATTGCCAATCTTGGTATCATTTGAGGGAGTAAGTCAATTACTTAGGTTCCCAAAAATTGAGAGTGATTCTGGCGAGAATCAGGTAAATGCAATTTTTGATTTAATAAAGTTTGGGATGTAAAAAATAAAATACAGGCCTTGTCTTGTGACACAACAGCTTCTAATACAGGTCGCTTAAATGACGCTTGTATATTGCTTAAACAACTATTAGAGCGTAATGTGTTGTATTTATGATATCGTAGACATATTTTGGAATTAGTACTAAATAATGTTTTCGAGGTTAAACTTAATTTATGTACAACTGGTCCAGATGTATCAATTTTTAAAAATTTAAAGAATGTTTGATTAGTCTAGATTTGTTGAATTTTGATATTGGTATCAATGATATAATTATAAAAAATGCAGTTGAACAC
>NW_026099573.1:42111280-42157659 GCF_025091365.1 Daktulosphaira vitifoliae
TTTTTTCAATTTTTAAGGGTAATGTCTTCAACTAGATACGATTTGTGATCTTTTGACGTATTTTTCAAAGAAATCGGTCCAGTGAGAGCTGAGAAAAAGTGGCAACAGACATAAAAAAAAAAAAAAACACATCATAGTAAAATTAATACCTTCTCCGCTACGCATCGAAGCTAAAATTTTAATTGGAAACATTAATAATTCAACAATGTAGAAATTACTGCAAATAATTTATGTGTTATTTTTATGGGTGCAACACCCCTTAATGGTGTAAAATTTCACTACCCTAATGTTTTTCATCATGCTAGATGGATGTCTAAAGCAATTTATTCGTTAAAAATATACATGTTCAGAAAACAGCTTAAAATACGAGAAGAACATGCATTTCGTAATATTTGTGTATTTTTGGTAAAAGTTAATGTCAAGGCTTGGTTTAAGGGATCTATTACCATACAATCAGCATTTAATGATTTATGTTTCTTAAAAGTTTTAATTAATTATCCTGATTCTTTTATATCTAAAGCTGCAACACAAAATTTACCAGACAGTGTACCGGCAGATATTAAACTAAAAATAGTTGAGGCATCAAGAGACATCACAAAAACAAGATAAAAAAAATTACAATAAACATAAATGATACTAAACTATTTAAAAAAAAAGAACTTGATAGATTTTTTGGAAACTCATCCTCATAGCTAGGTTGAAAATCCTGATTTTCAAAATGGTTTGAAAGTTTTATCTAATCCTCTTGTGACAAACGATATAGCAGAGAGAGGTGTAAAACGTATGCAAGAATACAATGAAATATTAACTAATGATGATGAACAAAAACAGTTTCTACTACAAGTCGTTAATGATTATAGATCACAATTTGGAGATTGTACTAAAAATTCATTGATGAATAATAACAATTAATAATCCTATCAAAAACAAAATTTTTTTTATATTGTGACTACTAGAAGAATTATTTTTAATATTATTTAATTTTATAATATTTTATGAGCATTAAGATCATTTTTCATATTTTTTTTAGCATTTCATTATTGGTTTACTTATTTTATTTGAGTTTGAAAAAATAAAAAAAAAAATCGTTATTTTTTAAATTATCATAGAAAAATGATTGTTATTTATAAGTTTTCTTTATTACCTCGCCAGAAAACTCGTAAAACAATTTTATTTTTCTACAAAACTAATAGAAAATTAAATTTCAAATAACTTTTACATGAAAATTTTTTTTATAACTTGAACGGTTCATCGTATATACTTAAATTGCCGAAATATATGAATTTTACTGGTAAACATAATATTTATGGAACTTTTGACTTTTAGGAGGTAAATATTTGACTTATGAGTTTTTTGCTAATAACCTTTTTTATGTAAAATAATTATATGTATAATTTCTTTCTTATAAACTTTTACGTAAAAATCATATATTTTGAGATAAAGCACAATAACTGAAAAACTACCCTTTTGATCGAATTTTCAACCCTCTTGCGGCACGTGTTAACATCAACCTATAGGGACCAAATTTTGCACAGTTTATTTTTACATGTATTAGAATAATTTTTTGGTGCGTGTAAATCGAATTTTGAAAATTTGTATTTTAAGGACCACCCTAATGTTCATTGACAGCGCATTTATTAGATTTGTATCCAGTAGTTTGGTGGCGCCTAGTTTAATGTATTATAATATAATTATAATCTAATTAATATATTATAATAATTTAGTATACTTTTTATTAAAAAACTCATTTTTAGTTGATATTTTCTAGTAGGAAAAACTGAAATAACCCAGTAGGTTTTTTGGGTTATACAACTCTGATTTATATAACATCGTTTAAAAAATTCAATTATTAGATTTATTAATTTGATCAATGAAAATGTATTTATCTAAACTTTATTGTCTTTTATAAATAACAAATTGTTAAATTCTTTTCTCATGATAATTTTGTTTTATAGACGTTCTTCATATCAGCTATTATTTTTTTTAGTAGTAACAACTTATTTTAAATAATTATTCTCTTTTTTTTTTGTAAGTGATATTTATAAATTAAGTTAAAAGAGTAAATTGTACTTGATAAAAATAAATTGTAGCTTCTTACTTTATTTTTATGTCATCATTCGTAATAATGAAATGTGGTCATTGGTTTCTGAGGGGTTAACGCTCATTTATATAATTACGTAGAGAGTTATAAATGATGTTTTTATTATGATAGAGTACAACGTTCGAAAGTTTTTAGATGATGAATTACTTCATAATTTGGATGGGTTAGTTAACACATTATTTTAACTCGTTAAGTTACACAAATTTTAGAAAGATTAAGTTCATTAAGTTTAAGGTTAACAAAGATATTTTTTTTACTACACTAAATTAATAGTAAATTGACAAAAAAAAATGAACTTATTAATTTAAACTTCGATGCGAAGTTGAAAAGGTATTAATTTTACTGTTTTTTTTTTTTTTAATATCTGTCATCAATTTTCCTCAGCTCTCATTGGACTGGTTTCTTTCAACAATACTTCAAAAGATCACAAATAGTATCTAATTGTATATATTGTTTTGGAAATAAAAAATATTCTCTCTTTCACTTTAAATAGCAGAAACACCTGAAAAAAATTTTGATTTTTAAGATCGGTAAATTTAAACTTTTTTTTCTTAAAACTGCCTTAACATTTTAATATATTTTTTTATTATCACCTAAGTTTTTTCCCTTTCATTTGATAAATTTTTTTTTAAAACTTGACTCTTTACCCGCCAACAAGGGCGGATTCAAAATAACAACTTAACTCGTTTTTTTCACTAATTAGTATAATGTCAAAAATTAGACATAATAGAAAATATATAATTTCAGATTTAAAGTCAGAGCGAAAATTGGTTTAAAAGAAGTACATTTTTGCACTTATGAAAATTTCTTATAACCAGTTTAAACCAAATTATTCTTAATTATTTTCTGAAAAGTATTGTATCTAGCGTTTCAATTTTTATAGACGTTTGCCATAAAAGTAACGAAATATCCATGTACCTTATAATTTGTTATTATTTCTCCGTAAAATTCATAATATTAAATTATTGAACATCAATTTCATACTAAAATTAATTACTATAGCTAAAACTATAATTACTGTGTATTTATTCATATAATAAATCAAACAACTACTAATCAGCATAAAATTAAGGAAATAGGACTTGATGTTGCTTTTAGAATAATACACCAATCTCTTAAAATTGTACTCAAGTACATAATTGCATAAAAGTGTTTCTCATTACAGTGATTGCAATCATTGACAAATATCATCTCTACATATTCCAACTATGCCACCATTCGCACTAAATCAGGCCCCTACTGCGTTATCATTATATTTTCTTATTATACTCTTAAATAATATCGATTAGAATATTTTATTCAAGAGCAAGATGTATTTTTCAATAATTAAAGAAGCCGCTCTTTATTAATTATTATCACAGAAATAAAAACATAGTCGCATTTAATAAGCAAGGAACTCTTTTGACGAGAGTTTCAAATTGTAAATTTGTACATTTCAATTTGTAAAATAATTAGCACGAATGTTTACATGTAGAAAATATAAAAACTACAAATATTTATTATTTTCTACATTGAGCCCTCCTTTATATTTATGATGAATTCACACACTCGGTATAAACAGTCAATATACGAGAAAATCATCAATAAAATAATAACAATGAACTTAAATCACAGTTGTCTAGTACTCCCGACATTTTATTTAAATAACATCGTCCTTATCTTACAATGCTATTCGATTGTAATGGATATTCCGAAATTCTATATTTAAACAAATCATGTGTTGAGAGTGTGCAAAGGAATTATGCATTTCTTAAATAGTGTTACTATACGGTATAATTTAGTGCACGATTAATCATATAATACAATTATATCTTTAATTGTTATTTATCATAATAGACATAATCAGGAGTATTTTATTATTTCAATGTGATCTATTTGTTTTCTGACACCTGAGAAATTTTAAAACTTGTATTCTATTATTGTTTTGACAAGACGCAACATACAATTAAGAAAAATAATAGATTGCAGAGTGGACTGTAAGGAAAAAAAACAAATGACCATTGTGTAATAAAAATTTAATGTAATTTTAATACTGTTATACTAAATTAACTTGATGTTAATATGTTATTCAAATCAAAAAAGTAACAAGCTTAGTTAAAAGGTAAATCACTCAAAATAGTAATGAGTTATTTAAATTAATTTTTATCTTTTTAACGATTTAATGCTCACCTTGATTGAAATTAAAAAAAATAAAAAGTTAAAAACTATCATGAATGAAAAAAAGACATCTATCATCAAAAGTGTTTTCAATCAATTTGATGTTTATTATTGTTGCTGTATAGTGTGCAACATGTAATATTTTTAAACTGTTTTGTACAATTATTTACATATTTATAGATGAACTTTTTTATATTACTTTTACGAGTTGTTTATAGTTGTTTTAATTCTAACTAATACATTTTAAGAAATTACTTTGATTATAATTAAAATTCTTGAGATATTGATCTTAATGAGCTCTCGAGATAGTAAATAAATTTATACGTGAGGGGAAAATAAGAAGAAAATTATACTTTGACAGATCGGAGTCAAATGTTCTCCAATGAATCAATACGTAACATGTTTCCTGTTAATATATATTGGTAACATTATAAAGTAATTAAAATAATTAATTTAGTTTCATTTTTATAAAGTACTGAAACTTATTTAACGATATACTATTTCTGTATCGATTAAACAGACTTCAGTATAAATATTTATTTTTATTTTATTATAGTTATTAATATTTCAATTCATTATGTGTTTAAGAAGATGAGATGACTTATGCAATTCAACGGAATGAATGGGATCGAACTCTCTGATTCTTGAAATTTTAGGCATGATGGTTAATTTTGATTAACTTCAACTTATAATATAGTATTTTAAAAATGTATTTAAAAAAAAAGGAAAATATTTAGTGATTTTGTAGATAATTATGGTTAGTGTTACTTATTTTCGACAGATTTTGTATTTTATATTTATTTTGAAATATTTTCAAACAAAAATTGCAGAAATATTCTATAATTTTTTTAAAATTCAGATTGACATGCTCTACTTACCAAACTTTTTTCTATTGCTATAACTAATAAGAAGAAACAATATTATAGAATAATAGTTATTATCAGATTCGTATTTATGGGGGAACAGGTGTTCAGCCCCCCTAAAATATATAAATAAATTATTTTGATAATAGTCATATCTATAGTCCATCCGTTTTTTCATATATATATATATATATTTATCAAAATAATCTTAAATAAATTGAAAAATGTATTATAAAATTTACAAAAAAAAACATAAATTTTCATTAATTGCTAATAACTACACACATTACTAAAATATGATAAAACATTTTTATTAATCGATTATATGAAAATTGAATTAATATTATTATCTTACATAATTAAATTATTAGTGAAACAACAAATTGTGTTGACAAGTTTTCTTTACAAAATATTTAGGTGATTTAACACGTTACTGTGATAAGTAAACAGCTTAAAATTGCATATTTATATTTTATATTATCATTAGAAACAATAATTATCGACAGTGTTTGTTTTAAGACTAGTATACAACTAATTTCAACCCGTTGAAATTAGTTTTTGACTAATTATAGTCTGACTCGTTGGCCATATTAACAGTAGAACAGTCTCGAGGTATTTTTCGATCAAATAACTTTTTAAGGGTGTTTTGCAAACACAGGAATTTCCTTTGGTTTGTTTATTTAACAGACAAACAGTTGGGTTTTTTCTCGATGATTTATTTAAACGCTTGCGTTCGAACGTTGCTTTAAGTATATAAGTATACATAGATATATTTACACCTACACGTGGACTGCGAATTGATGGCTAGCGTGACGACTAGATATTAGGTAAAATTCCACCCAGTTCCGAGTTTTTTTCCCTTAAGGTTATTTTCCATTGCCGTTCACGTATGATGTACTTTTTTGAGGGTGTGGTCTGCACAGAAAACACATCATACACAAAACTCATGACATATTAATAACGAGATTGGTAAGTTATAGGCACGCACGTGCATCCATATAGTATTAGCAGAAGAGCCGCCCTACCGTAATATTGATCACACAATTTTCCATCATAAACCAAGAAGATTAACTAATAAGTACAGTGTTTATGCGAGTTATCCCACCATGTAGAACATTTATAACGTTGATATTTAAATTTGTTAGTAGAAATTATACAACGGCAATTATGGTAATCTGGGACATAATTGCGCACAATTTTTTGCAGCCAATTTATAAAATTGTACACGTTTTATAATCGTCACAATCATTTTTCCTTATTATAAATATAGTATAAATTTTAATTTTCAAACTTGATATATATACCTGGTGTAATACAAACAATTTTACATAAATGTGTTGTTTTACCACGTGTTTGCGATAAAAAGCTAATAAATATTATGGGGTAGTATGGCACTTCCCAAATTAATTTACTTTTTAAACAATATGTTGAAATTAGTAATATGTGATATAATTTTTCCTTTATTTCTGAATTAAAAATTTAAAATAAAAATAATATCAACTTTTCAACAAATAATAAATTTTTTTTTTTATGTATCGCAAATAAAACAATTAAATGTTTTATTAAATTAAAAATATTGTATAAAAAAAAATATACATTAATATCTAATAACAAAGAACAGTGTATATCTGATGTCACTCCTAAAAAATAAATAACAAATAATCGGTCGAAAGTTTCTTAAGTAACATTTTCTAGATAGACAAAAAATTATTTTGTCAGCAACTGTTTGCATAAATCACAGGCATTTTCAGAACATTACAAAATTCATTATTCATTATATGTCATGCAAAAAGCTGATCAGATGTTTTTAAGACATTAAAAGGTTTATTATTTTGGTTAACTTATTTCTTGATCGATAAGTGTGGACGGAAGAAAATCTTCATCTGAGAAAATACTTTTTTAAATAATAGTATTTTTTGCATAAGAAGGACAAAATATTTGAGAAACTCGATACAGTATAACCATTCTTCCTGGATATGATATTATCATCCATATATCATAAAACACTGAATAATAATCTTTAAGAGTTTTAAAAAAACATCAACTCAAAGGTTGTATTACACAATATACGATGTGGGATATTTACGAGATGTATATAATTATCCCTAAAATGTGTAACGGTTCTCATATTTACATGAGAGTTATGGTTATCAAGAATAATAAGTACTGGACAATCCTCGTTGAATCTTGTATGAATTTTAAAATGAACAAACTATTGAATGAATAAATCTAAATTAATATAGGCAGTATCTGAAAACATTACTAATAACTTAGGTGTTGCATCACTTAATTTTTTTTTTTTTTGGAAATGTAAGACTAAGCGATACAAATATTCCACTAGCATTGAAACAACACACTACAGTTATATGTTCTCCTTTTTCTACAAAAATTGTTTTTCCAACATATTTTTTACCTTCTATTGGAATGACTTTAGGTACTTTATTTGATACTTTAGATATGCTCGTCTCGTACATGTTATCCATATTAAAATGACTCATGAAGGGATATTTAGCTTTTCATAAACTACCTTAAATTTAGAATGAAATCTATCTATTTGTATACGATTAAAACCTATAAGATGAGCAACAATAGTTTTCTGAAGCGTACGTAATTAATTTATAATCCATTATTTTGTATCCAACTATCTATTTTTATTAAATTTATTGTTAATATTGTTGAGCTCTGCAAATTGAATACAAGCTGCTATAGTTTCTAAATGATAAACCATAAAATTGATTATTAAGTGCACAATAATGGTCGGGTAAATACTTTTCTTACTATAAAGAAAACGTCCAACAAATTTGTTGTACATCCAAATTGCAGTCTAGTCCTCAAAATGGTCTCTAGATGTTTTATTTATCAAATTAAATGATGAAATTTCAAATAATAAAATAGCGGTGTATAATTCTATACACATATTTCAAAAAAATATTGTCAGTCCCGTTTATAATGTACTTGAGATCAATGTAAATCAGAATTGTATAAAGAACTTTTTCATTTTTTAAGTTTATTAATTTTGCTATCATAAATGTATCAAAATCAAAGGTTTTAAAATTTCATGAATAAACTGAATTCTTTAAATGAAATTGTAAATAAATTTTTGAAAAAATGAAATAATTTTATATTTAAGAAGATTTTTGTATTTTTTCAGGATATAAAAAATTTAAGTAAATTCAGTATTAATAAAAAAAATAATTGTATTTAACGACTGATTTCATTTTTAAAGGATTACATACATTTTTCTAGATATTATTGGATCAAATTCACTTCCCATTTAAAACTTTCTACTATATGGGTAGCTTACATTGAAAATGTCTGTTTTTTTCAAATTTATTAATGACACTACATTACACGAGGGGGGACAATGAACTCAAAGAAGCACATTTAGTCCCTCCACCGAATTCAAATTGGTTTAGTATATCACATAGTTGTCGTACAGTTTGAAAGTCGAGTTTTTTTTTTTTGTGGTTTATTAAACCAGGTTTTTTTATATTTTCAAAATCTAGAGGGAGAATGAATGAATAAAAAAGAAATCGTACGTGAAATGCTTAAAAGCAACGGTGGTTGTTCCAAAAAGACAATTAAAACGAATCGGTTGTCAAATAGAAAAAGGCACTTTGGGAGTCATTGATATAAAATTGTTCAGTTTCAGTGAACCGAAAAAACCCACCAGTGTATGTGTTCAATACACAATACGTTGATTTTTGTACATAAATTACAGAAAAAGTTTTGTAACCAACAACTATTATTTATTATTTTTTAATGTTGTTTAGTGAATTGTTACTTCCATCAAACTCAAATTATAAACATTTTACAATTTAGAACTACTTTATAGCACATTTATAAAGTGTATTTTTTAAGTAAAAAGATTAACTAAAAACATTTGTACATAACTTATAACATTAAATTAAAAATAAAATAAATTCTATTTTATGGTTATGAATATAGCATTTTCATAGACTGAATGAATGGTGAAAACTAATTTACCATAACAAATATTTGTCGATTGTTAAAGAACAAACTTTATTTCAGTACAACTCAAATGATATTGGACAAAAATATTTATGGTATTTTCATAAGAGGCGATGTGTAATGAGTATTACATTTTTTTAAAAATATTTTTAACTAGTTCACTAACAATAAGTCAGAAACTTCATTAAAAAAATTATTATTAAATATCTATACATTACAAGTAAAAGTTTGACTTTAAAAACGATTTAATATTAAATGAAAGTTTTTTGGCTGACATAATATTATTGCTCTAAAGCAAAAAGGAGTATTCTAAGTCATTTTGTTTTTAAATTATTAATTGTGAATAAAACAAAAAAATTTAACTTAAAAATTAGATTATTCGATTGGATGTAAGATTTTTATATAATATGATGGTTCCATCATTGGTTAATGTATATTAATCAATACAAAATATCGTTGAAAAAACTTTTTTTTCTTAGTTCCATTTTATCTGTACCCAGGCTTACAGCTAGTTCTGAGAAAAATCATTGTTTTATTATCAATGTAAAAGATATTTTTTGTTTTGAAATAAGCAAATTATTATTGATTAAAATTTCAAAAATAATCTAATTTAACTAAATATTTTAATAAAATGGTCAACATTTTTTTTTATTTGAGATGATATTACTAATTTATTTTTACAAGCTAACATTTATTATATATTGCTGATGTACATAAGGTATACTAAACAGTAATGAATGGTTCTCTTCAAAAAATATGTTTTCAAAGTTTTAAATTAAAAATTTTATATTTTTTTGTGCCTATAAGAATATTGTATTTCATTTATTCAAATATATTTATTGAATTTTATATCGTTCAAATGATTATTTATCACCAACAGTAGTATTCTAGAGATTTACGGCCCGGATTATATATATTTGGGGCCTAAACAATAGTTTTTCATAATAATTGTATTTTTTTTCAAAACAATGTTCTTCGTTACAACACTAATAAAACTGTAAGTAATAAAACTCATAATAATAATATTACTTTAACAATTAGGCGTAAGACTAAATTCTTTTTCTTGTAGATTAATAAGGCCCGGACCTTAAAATTAAAGCAGAAAGCATGATGTACCATGATGACTTGGATATAAAATAATTATATTACTTAGTCAACTAAAGATATTAATATATACATATTATTCAATATGTATAACTAGTTTCACACTTTTAGTTGTAAGGTATAATACTTATTTTAATACATCATCCGGCACAGTGACTTTATAATCAACAACTCCGAAGGAAAAATGACTGGGAAGAAACCAAGAGGACGCTCAAGGAAACATTATTTTGAAAATATCCTGAAACTCATGAATTGTGCGTCTTTTGTTTCACTAAAGAATTTTGCGTCAAACCGAGAGGAGTGGCTTCAACGACAAGACATTGCTTTTAATAAATGATGATGATGAATACTTATTTTAATCATTTTTTTTTCTGTCCATTCTCGTTAAATTTTATTATATATGTTTATGAGGTTAAAATTTTTAAATGTATAAAACAAATTTTATACTTTTTAAATTCAACATGAAGGTTAATTTAATTTTTAGAATTATCCCTTATAACTTTAGGGGTGTCAAATTAATTTTTTTAAATGGCAATATACATATGTTATGAAATAGAAAATGATCTAATTAAGAAAATGACTGATCGATAATAACTTTTGAACCGATACTTTGGAAGTTATTTTCTTTTTATATCTAGATCGGAAAATTACTAGCGATAAAAATAGTAGCACCCACTCCTCACATCAAGTCTATACTTCAAATTGTTAATAACTTTTAAATACACGGCTTATGATATTTGTAATCTTGCCAATAATTGTTAGTTATTAATTTTAACCTTATTATTGTGGTTACAAAGGTCTAGAAATCTAAAAAGCATGAATCTTTATACTAAAATTATAGTCGACATATTAATTTCATCACACAGTTATTTTTCTTTTAAGATTCAAATCCTATATTTTTTTGATTTTTGCAACTCATAATTTCGGTTATTAATCATTAACTTGATGAATTGGATAAAGTGAATTTTTTATAAATTTTTGTATATTATCGTCTCCATGGCAAATCGAGTAAATCGATTATTTGAAATTATTTAAGTGGGAGAATAAAAAATACTATTTAAGAATAGCTAACAAAGGAAATTTATAAACTTTTCTTACACTAAATACTAAAAGGATGTAATTTTAAATATTTATATTAGTTTTGTGTTTAATCCTAATTTGTTTTTATTATTTATAACATATTGCAAAAATATTAAAGTGATAGGTTAAAAATAATATATAAGATTGTTGGATGCTATTTTATCTATAGATAAGAAATATTGAAAAAATAACAATCTATGAAACATGTGAAAATCACACATCGAAAGAGTTATCCGAGCAAACATCTCCTCTAAGGGAATACAAGTTTTCGCGGTAAACAAACAACTTTTAAGTCTACATCGACCGTGTCTTCTTTCATTTGTTCCTCGGGGATTTTGAATTAAACCCATTTATTCTTTTGGGAATTCATTTAAAAAACATTGCAGTTTTCACAATAAAATTTTGTAGTGTAATACAAAACTTATATAATGGTTTAGTCTATTAAATAAAATATAATTTCTATTTAAAAATTATTTATTAAGATTAAATAAATATAAAATTTATTAAAATTTAATAAAACAAAAAATTTGATGTGAAAGCATTTTTGAAACTTATTCAAAGGTAAAATTTTTGGGTTGTAATATACTTTTGGTAATATAATATTCTAAACTATTGAGTGTATTTTTTCATTTAATGTTTTGATTATTCCCAAAACGAAATAAAAAAATAATTCTAATAATAATAAAATAAAATAAATCATTAAAATATCATTATACTTTTCAAAAATAAATAAATAATGACATATTATTTAATCTGTTCTAATCAATTACTCATACTATGGGGTTGTGTTTTGTTGATCACTGTCTAAAATTAAACGGAGTAAGTCGTGCAATCAAAGTATATCTTCTATTGAAATAATCTTGTGTTGTTTTTGCGATAATAACTTTTATACATCTTGTATTGATACGTTTTACGGACAAAACAAAAAAATATTACTTGAAATGGAATAATGGTTCTCTAGGAATTTTACTAAGAATATAAAACATTCATCTGATTGGAAAACATCCACATTAATAATTCTTTAAAAGATAATGAACAAGTACAACCATTTATTGCTATTCTATAAAAAAATTAATAAGTTAACTTCTGTATCACATTCTATAGAAAAATATGTAGAATTTTACTAGTCTTTGCGGAGAAACTTGCCCAAATTACAAATGTATATAAAATAATAATGATATATCAAAAAGCTTGAAAATCTAAATTTGGTAATGAAGAAAAAATAATATTGTCATTAATTTCTCAAATAAATTTATTTTCAATTAATTTATGTGGATATAATTAATTTAGATAAGTGTTCAAATTGAAGAGAAATTCTATATGTATATAAAAAAAAAGCAATCCCTAAATAATTTATCAAAAAATATTTCTCTAAATATAAAGTGTATTAAATAATCTTACATACTTAGCTAGAAATGTACATTTTTAATTACACAAAAATTGAGATAATAATTAAAAACTTAATATGATAAAATAATAAAAATATTTAAAAGAAATATAAAAAAATAAAGCTAAAAATTATATTATATTATATTATAAATAAAATTTTTAATAGTTATACATGTAGGGTTACAAAAATATACAAATAAATATTCCGAAATCGCTTTGAAAAAATAATTTGTTTCTCAAATTGCCATTTTTTTGTAGACTATAAAGTATGGTTTAATCAACCGTTCAAACATTTTTCTAATGGTGTTGACCATACGTAGATGTCCATAAAACGTAGGAAGCCAAAAATAAAGTATGGACTTCTTATACTATAATCATATTATTGATTGCAATCAGTTTGGTTACTACTATTATCTACTAACCATGCTATTTTAAATATTACTAAATATATTTACGAAACTAATAATAAGGTTATGGGAATATTTATTGAATTCAAAAAGTTTTCTCATTCATTTAATAAGATAGTATGTTAAGAAACATGAGTACTATGGTATTTGATAAATTCCTTAGGAACTATATAGGTCTTATTTTTTAATAGAACTCTAGTGTCAGAATAGAAGATTGTTTCAGTGAAAAAATAAAAACTACTTTTGGTGTTCCTCAGGGTACAGTATTAGAACCTCTACTGTTTTTAATCTACATAAATAAATGGTTTATTAAACTTAAATATTGATGGTAATATAATTTGCATTGCGTATGATATGGTATTACTTTTTAATGATAATGCAATTGATACACTATATAACAAGCAAATTTGAATCTTTCTATAGTTAAACAAAAGTTAGACAATAATTCCTTAGATATAAATTTAAATAAAAATTTCTACTTCATCATCAGCGACAAGTAGACAGTGTAAGCAATAAAAAACGTTTACAAGGTCATCTAAAAAAATTAAAAATTTAAAAGGGGAAAAAACCCATTCAGTCGAACACCAGAAGTAATATAAATAGAGAAAGAAATGGCTTGGGTTATATTCATAACCGATATTTTATAAGTGGATATAAATAACGATGGATTAGGCGCAATAATAGGTAATACAATTATGAATACAAAATTAAAAATATTAATTTAAAACTAAAAGAAAACATATTTTTAAATTTAAATAATACCTGCCACAAATGATGATCAATTCTTATTATATGAATACAATTTATTTAATATAATATAGACAAAAACACAAAAAAATTACGAACAATAAAAGTGTATTCACTCAGTTTGGGGTTGCTTGATAATTCAATAGAATATTTTAATAGGGTGTTATATCACCTAGTTAATTTGCTAAAACAATCTATTTTTTAATTTAAAATAAATAAAATAAAATAAGAATAGTGTAATATTTGAACATTTACTCACTTGACCCATAGTAAACTTTATTAAACAATAAATTTGTGTTGCGTTTTTCATTGAAAAAATGAACTTGTCTTTTTTGGATAGCGTTTTGTTATTACTAATTTAACTGAGTCATCTGATCACGCTAAAAATATATATATTTTTTATAACACTTTTTAAATCACACATCATATTTTGTTGTCGATGTTGTTCGGTTCTCTTTTTTTTAGGTTATTGTATTTTTTGGGAAATTGTTATAGTCACTTATGAGTTTTGATTCTAACCTACTCATATGCAAGTGCTAAATAAATCGTGCATTTTAAAAATATATAACAACATAATAATTGCAAAAACTAAATAGTTCCGGTTTATATTCTTAGAATTTCGCAACGGTTCTAGTATAAGTGTGTATCGTGATGTATATAATGGACGTAATCTTTGTTATGTTCAGTAAATTACACCATGGCAGCCTGCGACAGGGCTATAACTTAAGGGTTTATATCACGCACATCTAAAAAGCACTCTAATGAACTTACAGAATTTCAATAGTGAATTTATTTACATATAAGCCAAATAAGTGCAAGTTATCGTAATATTTAATAAATCAAATTTTTGATAGTTCATCTTACTCCAAGTGTCCCAGGTTTGTGTAAATAGTACGCTAGTAACTGTCAATCATATTTTATGTTATAAAATTGTAACATATGTATTTAAATAGGTATTAATAATTATATTACTATTATTAATTCAAAATAATAATTATAAGAAATGCATTATTATCATTAAATCGACATTTCTACATAAATACATATAAAATTGAGATTGTATGATAATGAGTATGAAAAATAGAATAGTTGCTTTTTGAAAAAACGAATATTAGATTATTTATTTTTTCAATTTTTGAGGGTAATGTCTTCAACGAGATACGATTTGTGATCTTTTAACGTATCGTTAAGAAAAATCGGTCTCGTGAGAGCTGAGAAAAAGTAGTGACAGATACAAAAAAATAAATAACCACGTCATGGTAATATTAATAAGCTAAAAAGTTACTTACAAATAATTTTTAGAAAATATATTCATACGATATATATACTAGAACGAGAAGTGAATAAAAATAATTGAATACACTACAAATTTTTGAAATAAAATTAATATGAAAAGTTTTACATTTTTAGTGGTCTAATTATATAATTTAATGTTTTTAGTTAAAATCAAAAATCGTAAACAAATAAAAATACCTAGAAATTTTATTGTAAAAATGTAATACAGAATGAATTGTGATAAAATAAGAGATGAATAAGTAAAACGTCTAACTTTTAATATTCATACTCGTCTTAACTTGTCGAATTACATTAATTTCTTGGTAAAATTAACCATTTGGAATTTTAAAAACATATAATGTCCGAGTTACGCTTCATTGACAAGAAAATAGTTTAATTATTTAACTTGAGTCTTGTCTTCTTCTTTCATTTATTTTATGGAATTTTTTTTCCCTAAAACTAGTAGTAAAGAAAAAAAAAATTAAACGAAATAATCGCAATTGCTAGAAAAATGATTTACTTCAGACTAATTCAATAACACGAGTGATGAATTAACGGAGAACATTGAAAACCCATTCATAAAGTAATTTCAATATTTGTATACATTTCATAATTCGATGAAAAGTAAATTAAGAGCTATAAAGGGAGAATTTCCACCTTAGAGTCCATTAACAAACCACCTTAAGCAGATTATAACGAGCAGCTCATGACTATTAAAGTTTTCTTCGGGGGTATTTTTTATCGTTGTCATAATATTAAATGTGTAATAGTAAGTTAGGTTAGTAATCGTTTTAGTGCTGTACCTACAGTGTCAGTAACGACTTGTGACAGTAATTTTTCCTTGTAAAAGTCAAACGCGCTGGCCAAATAAACTCCCCTCGTCCTTATAAATACAAAAGCTCTTTTAATATTATTTTTTAACGATTCCACATGGCATTCACCACTAATATTAGTTTGGGCACGTTGAGTTTTTCTTTGAATCGTATTACACTTCGGTTAATTTCATTTTAATACATTTACCATAAAACCTGATGCTCATAATATATTTAACTACTTCATTAAGAAAAAAATGTACTACAAATAACGTTGTTGCGATTATAAAATTCAAAAAGAGCAAAATATAAGAAAGACTTGTTTAATATCATATATGAGTAAGTTAGATTAAAAATACACAAGTGATCATTTTTTAAATACCGCAACAAAGCTAAATACTGTATTTTCTAAAGTATTAAAAAAATTATTTTTTAAGAAGACTTCATAAAGACATATTTTTATCTAAAAGAAATTCTTTTACGAATTTTTTTCATTTTTATAGAAAACTATTTTAAATACAATAGATATTTCCTATAATATTTTTTATAACATAGAAGTTTATTTTGAATTGATTTAATTTCAATATTATTAATCAAAGAGCTTATCGTTGAAATATCTTAATTTGTTAATCTAAATATTCTTAATAAGTGAGTAAATATATGAGTTTTAAAAATTATTGAGTGTCCTCGATAATTTGGCAATTGTCCACTACGTACACTAATCATATCATAGGTTTTAAATATACATTGTTGATTTAATTTCTGACTTTATTAAATTAACTACTTTTTTTGTTTAATAAATGAAATTTTAAAAGTATCAATTATTTTTATTCAGTATTGGAACACAAACTTCAATATTATTACAACTATTTAAATATGTTTTGCTTGTGATAGTAAACTTATAAAAATTAAAATTTATACAAAATTATTAACTATTTTATTTTGTGAATATTCTATATGTATATCCTCATAAGAACATATACATATATTATATACTATAAAAATAAGAGTAAAAAATAATAAGGGCAAAAGTGCGCACTTTATTTAAAATTCGTATATATCGTGTAGTATATGATAGTTTTAAAATTTTTTTTGATAACTATTATAAAAATTGTTTGTTATACAATAAAACAAATTATTGTTGCCTCTATTACTATAACATTTTTTTATTTATTATAACAACAAACTAAAAATAGGGATTTCTATTGAAAAAATATAAAATTTAGGTTTTGTAAACCTGAACTACTAATTACATATTATTTAAATTTATAAATCAATCAATAATTTCTGTAACAAAAATTTAAAATTTTCAAGTTTTCAAGAATATAGTGTCTTAATCTTAATGAATAACTTTATATATAATGTTGAATTTTAACACTTTATTTCGTTTAGTTGGTACTTGTCACTCTTATTAGATTTTTATTTGTCAAAAACCTACAATTAATTAAACATGAAAAAAAGTCGTGTAAAACAAATAAGAAACGAACTTATTTCTTTGATAAGTATAACGACAGAATCATAACATAAATCTTTTTGACAAAAAGACATCAAAACAGGTTGTATTTTGAACGAAAAACTATTTATTAAAAATTTCAATTATCAACTTTAATAATATTATTAATACATTTCAAAATATTAACAATTATAAGTATATATACAATTAATTAATAAAGATAAAACTTTAATACCTAATTGAACCGATATAAAAAGTCGTGCAGAAATTTAAGTCTTAGTCTTCCTCAAATTTGGTATTATAAAACTTTAACGAACATTTTCTTTAAAAGTATTTTTTAGTATTTTATGTTCAAATGTTTAAATAACTAAATTATAACTGTTAACTAGATCAACACAAAGTTAATATCAAGATACATTTAAATATTAACTTTAAAAGAGATTTCTTACTGAATTTTTTGGTAGTCTTAAATTTGTGGTAAAAACGGATTTCTTCGAATGAAATTGTATTAAATGATAAACTAGTAAACATTGGAATATTTTACTTCCTCTGGTAGCTTACTTACGCAGAATGATATCTTTAAACATGAATGTAAAAGAATATAAATCGTTGGTTGAACACAAAACAGGTGAAAAAGAACAGAATGAGGGTAGTAGAAGGGTAAAAGGTCCACGGAAATTTGCAACAGGGTCTTTATTACCATACACAGACTTGGATACTTTGTTCTGGTCATAATATCACTACATAATGTACTGAATAAGATAAATGTCGTTTAAACAACTTATGGGCAGCACAATGATAAAGTAGTCTCCTTATTCGTTGTGTAGAATTCTAGCACACCCAATCCTTCGTAATTTAAAATGTATAAAAAACAATCCATTAGAATATGTATTTAAGCTATAAGTTATTATTATTCTATTAAAATAACAAATAAAATGATAACCATATACGTTTGATTATAATATAAAAAATATTCGGCGTGAAATATTCATCTCGAGATTAATATTCTCGTCCATTAGTTCACAGTACACATAATCTGCAAATTCTCACATAAAGCAACAAACTTATAAAGTATATGTAACAAATACGTCATTCTATAATATAAATACAAAGATGTTTCTAATTTAGAAACTAATATAATGCAACCAACCTCAACGACTAGTGTCAGAAATATTTATTAAAATTTTTTTTTTTTTTCAAATTTTCATAGTTATTTTGATATTTTCATCCATATTCAAAATATGTTACATTTCATAATATTCATTATCATATTGGTATATGCATGCTCGTAACGTGTAAATTAATATTTATTATATTATTTATCTAATATAAATATATTTATATTTTAAAATATTAATATAAAATTCAGAATTAAGGTGCTTCAAATTTTCCCTGTAATAGTCTGAAAATCTAGTAGTATTAACTCTTTTACTATAATTATAATTTTATATTAGAAGTAATATGTGTCAAAAGTTTGAGACATATTACTGATGAAACCTGTTGGGGATAATTTCAATTATTTGATAGTTCATTAGTAACGAGGGAATTATTACATACATCAATTATGTACAATTTCTCTTTTATTATTTTTTTAATGGTGTTATTAATTTCTTATTAGATTTATTATCAATAACCTTTGCTTTTCGTTTACTACACATTTCTAAACAGTGGCGTACGCAGAAATTAAATTTGAGGAGTTTTTTTTGAAATTTAAAGAAAATTAGATGTAACACTGCCCATATTTTCACTCACAAAAAATCCTGTTTTTGACTACTTTATTGTGGAAATATTTATAGTATAATATGATTTTTTTTATTGTTATTACTTATTGTTTATCGTCCAAAATTGTCACTTAGCTTATAAAAATTTTTTTTGCGCACGCCAGTGTTTCTAAACCACTCCAGAATCACACCTATAATTACGCATGAAATATACACACTTTTAAAACATTTTTCACAATTTAGAAAGACTTTTTGAAAGAAATAAATTAATAATATTTAGCGGTAATTATATCTAATTTTTATTTTAAATATAGTTTAATTATTTTATTTAAAAATTTTTATTTACAAGTAGTTTTTGTAAACAAATTTGACAAATATTTAGTCATTTTATATATTGATGGTTAAGCGCATTCCTGTGTTAAGTACACATTTATGTATTCTTAAGGAATGACATTTAGAGGTCACTTATGGCATATACACTAGAATAAATATATCTGACTAGAGCGTACTAAACGTCACAAGAGTATTCAACAAGTTATTTGTGCACATGAAAATGCATCATTTGAAATGTTTATTTTAATATATAACTCAATTCACACTTAACACATGTTTGCTTTTAACTATTGATATATTAGATTTTTTAATTTAAGTGAAAATCTATTTATGTACATTTAATTTGAAGTATGACTATATAACGCAGCTATTTCAATAGTTACATGTACGTGTCTACCTCATTAGTCGGAAATAGACTGATGAATGATATTAATAGACTGTATAATATAAATATCTATACAAATATACATGTATATTTAAATATATTGCTTTTGTAATTGACAAGAAAAATAAACTATACACAAGTGACTAATGTATAGTTGCTCAACAGTTGTTTTCTTTTCCTGTGTTATACGGAAACATAACGTATTAGAAACAGACGGTGCGTGAAAATTCCATGAACATAGACTTTTTAAACTTCTCATTTAAAAAATGTTTATTTTTTTCGAGCTCTGACGCGTACGTGCGTGTGACATTAACAATTGAAATCCCGTAGACGCTGTTATACATCGTGACAAATAATATCTGTATACATACAGATATACTACTTGTACGTCCTGAAAGATATTTCGGGATAGTATTATCACATGGAACAATACTTTTTTATTGCTTATCAAGTTCGAGAGTTTAGTCAAACTCTTAGGCGAAAAATTATTTTTGTTATAATTAAATATAATTTTGCTTTGAATGACAATATTAATATATTAATTTTTAAGGATTTAAATTTATACGTGTCGAAGCCAAAGTTTAAAATTAAAAATATTTCATGTAAATTTCACGCCTTGTAGAATATTTTAATGAAATTTTTGAAAAATATGTTTTTTCCTAATTTTATGTGTATGAAAGGTCTGACAACTCAACTGTTTTATGTGTTGTTATAGTAATTCGTTTTTCCAGGGAAACAGCTGAGATACTAGACTTATCTATATGGCCATTTTGTAAGATAAGCTAATGTATAGATAGAAATTGGGAGGCTTAAAAGGGCTGAGTATTTTAATTTCAAAATTATTTTATAAAAAATGTAGAGAGAGATAAATTATATATGATAGGTACGCAAAAAAAGGTAAGTAAATTTTGTACAAAATTGAGATTTTGATAACAAAATATTAGATGTGTCACAAAGTATCTTTTTGGAAAAATTAGGTTATTCGAAAGTAATAGCCTTTGAAAGTTATGTTGTATTGTAAAATAAAATGGTGTTAGTAATTTAAAATTCGATTTTTTCAGTTTATAAAAAATTACTTTTACTTGTTCTTTCCGTGTGCCCTTCATATAATAAGCCCCTACAAAAATGTTGTTTTTATTTTTAGGCAATTAATAATTCTATCGAAATGATAATTTCTAATATATCTTAAATGACTTAGCCTAGTAAATGTTCACAATTTTTAAATCTAGTAACTAACAAAAGTTTATCAGAGAAGTTTTGTTCTACAATTTTGTAATGTTACATACATGTACTTATAAAATATTGGTTGACATAGTTGTTTTGTGGAAGAAAATGAAAAGCCCGTAGGGTTGTCCTAGAAACGTTATTATTAATTTAGTAGTTATATTGAATTTATTTAGATTCATAACTTAACGTAAAATAATTTTTTTAATTTAGAAAAAGAACAATAATTTGACATTATATTTTTAAAAAAACACCACGATATAATACATTATCAGTGCTAAAAGTTTTAGTCAGTGATACCATTTTTTTTTAGTTTTTTGTTGAAATGTAGAATTTTCAATACGTCTTCTTCTTTTTCCTCGCCTTAATCCCAACTACTTGGGGTCGGCCACCCTTATCCTAAACTTCCACTTGACACGATCTCCCACATCATCTACACTCACATCAGCTGTCCTCATATCTCATTCATTAGCATCCCTCCATCTCTTTTTGGTCTATCTCTACCTTTTCTTCCTTCAACATTCATTTTTATAACTATTCTTACAGCTTCCGATTCTTCTCTCCTCATAAAATGACCAAACTCTTTAAGTCTATTTTCTCTCGTCTTATCGACGATTGACGCTACTCTTATACTCCCTCTTATATGCTCGTTCCTTATTCTATCTTTTCTAGTCACTCCACTCATTCATCTAAGCATTCTCATCTCTGCTACACTCATTCTCTGGTCTACTTTCTTATCAACCGCCCAACACTCTGAACCATACATCATAGCTGGCTTTTTTACAGTCTTGTAGAATTTACCTTTCAGCCTCATTGGCTGAATGATACTCCTCCTACGCTTTTTACACTGGTACAAGTGCCATTATACATATCTTCTATTATATTAATGTACCTTTTCGGGACTCCTTTTCTCATTAATGCCCACTTTAAAACCTTTCTCGGTACTCTGTCATACGCTTTCTCCAAATCTATAAATACCATACACAGCTTTTTCTTCTTTTCCCTAAACTTTTCTATTATTTGCCTCACACAAAATACTGGCTCCATTGTTGACTTACCAGGCATAAATCCAAACTGGTTTTTAGACACCGATGTCTAATTTCTTATTCTCTTATCTATTACCTTTTCCCAAATTTTCATCTATGACTCATAAGCTTTATGCCTCTATAATTTCCACACTCCTGTATGTCTCCTTTACCTTTAAATATCGGCACTACAATTCTATTCCTCCATTCATTTGGTATTTTTCCTTCTAATAAGATTTTATTTAAAAGTTCCTTCAACCACCTTATGCCAATACTGCCTAAAAAAAGCTATGGGCAGAAATAAGTTTTTGTAACATCAAAACACTACGAAACTTTTCAATGTTTATTGCATGTTATTTAGTCCATTAATCTCATTTTTTTTTTTTGAGTTTTTTGTGTTGTAAAAATTAGTCCGAACATATAATGTATTAACATTATTATTTGCTATGTTTGGTAAGCGATTTTTTTTTTAATTTTTCATTAAATGTGTGATTTTACTTATACAATAATTACCATGGTAGCTATGTTATAGCTTTCAGATTTTTTCATACATTCATATTTCTGGAAATTTTCTACAGCGTACACATATTGAATCTACAAATTGTGACGTTGATTGTGTTTTATTAGTGATTATGGTTAAACCCAAATTTAATTTTGTCGCCTTCATTTGCGCTGAATATTGATTGTGTATCTTGCGCCTAAATATGCATTGTACGATTCTGTGTATTATAAAACACACTGCGATAATCTTTATCTGCCAATTGTATTATTATTTTTGTAATCACAATGCGTTGTGAATTTATCTAAACTTATAATTATATTTTTTCCTAACTAAAACTCGTACAGATAACGTCGTTTCTTCGAACTTAATAATATTTTGTTTATTATTTCGAATGGGCAATTAGCACATTCTATTAATGTAAGATTGATATTTTTTTAATTGAATTATTCTGGTTGATTTGTTGTTTTTATATGGCATGCAAAATGCATAGATTTTTTTTTGATAATTCATTTTGGTCAGATGTTACTACTATTTATTTTGATTTGTTTAATTATATGTATGTTTGAGTGTTGTCATGCACATTTTTGTTGATATATTTTTTTACCTGGTTGTCTAACATGTGTAATTTATTATATTATATTTTATTTATTTATTTCAATAAAGGTTCAATTCAAGTGAATCTTGATTAGTTTCTTTACGTTTATTCTTGTTGCTAGACACATTTTATTTAGATTGTATTATGTCATAAATCGGAAATTTGTCATACCTCACGAAGCTTAATGGTCAAAAGCTGAACAGCGTAAATGTCGAAATGATCACAAAAGTCCTGCTGTGTCTTTCTTCAACGTTGGCGACCAATTTCTAATGTGAACATACAAATAGCCTGGAGTCAACAAACTCATTGGAAAATGTTTTCTTTTGTGTTGTGGTCCCTATTCTGTTTCCGGTAAGAAGCAGATTAACTTTTATGTTTTGTTTTGTCTATTGTCTGTACGTGCCAAGGCATGTTTAAGGTCATTTTCTGCGGCTGTAAAAGTTAGCTGGTAACATCAGCTTATAGTAAATAACTTTATTTTCTCCAATTATAGTAACTTGTTTTTTTTTTGTTTCTTTTTTTAATCTTCAAAAGATCCTAAAATTTGGTGCATATTAATAGTCTTTAAGTTTCATAGCTATACATTTTTTTTTAGGTCTGAATTGTCTAGTAAATTTTCTCAACTTTACTTTTGTCTGTAATTCTTGAGAAGTTTTTCATTTTAGTCTAAATCTTCTCAAGAGGATTTATATTACGTAATAAAATGATATGTATTTATGTTAAGGGCCTCTGAATAGCATTTTATATAATATATAAGAGAATGAGTATATGTATATATATATAAGAGAATATGGCCAAAGATCAGGCATAAGCTCCCATCGTTAGGTTTTATATAGGCAATCATAATTTAGTCATATCCTTATTTTGATAATAATTTTTTTTTTATAAATTGTGGTATGTTTGTACGCGACAAAGTAACAGTTAAAATCAGCTGTGACAAAATGTATTTATTAATTTAAATATTATGTTATGATAAATAAAATTAAGTCAATTTTTGGAACATTTTTCTTTATTACCAGGATTAAGCAAATTTTCTAAAAACGATGTTGTTATATAAATTCATCTAGATGTTTTATGATATTTTGACGTATTGATTAAAATCTGTCTAGTAGGAGTGGAAGTAATAATGTATGCAAAAACAAAAAAAGAACACGGCATACTAAAAAAAAATTTTGCCCATCGTTATAAAAGATACCAAAACATATTTAGTTGAAGCTATCAGTTCCATAATTTTTAGTGTCGTTAAGAAAAACGTAATCTGTAAAATTCCAATAGGATTTACAGGTTTTCCCTACTTAAAAAAATTATTAGAAATGTTATTTTTAATAAAAAATAATTATATATTAAACATATAAGAAAAGGTTGATGAAAGTCGGGGTGATAAAACATTTTTTTTTCTCTTTTGTTTGATTTAATAATTTCAATTTCAGTTTTTTAAATGGAAACCATACATGTCTAACAAACTTAAAATTAAGAAAGAAAATAATCTATTTAAAATATTAGTTTTAAACTAAAAAATATAAACATATATATATGTTATTCGTTCAAAAGCCCAAAAAAAAAAAATAAAAAATTGCGAATACGTTTTTTAATAACAGTGTTACTCTTAACAATGCTATACACATACTGTATGTGTATAAAGTATCCATGACTATTTTTTAGTAATTTTTGTATTTTTTGAAATAAATTGACACGGTATTTTTTTAAAAGGTTAATAATAATAATAATACAAACGTTAACACCGTTATGGAGTAGACTAAAATTTATTTTAAATTATAATAATACTATAAAAACTGGTGAACAGTGAGGTGCGAAATAAGAAAACAATAAGGCGCTGATGGAAAGATCACACGGCACGTACGGCGGATGTAAGTCACAGATGAACTGGTTTACATAGTCGCCGACGTGTCTCGCGGTGCTGCACCCCCTGACCTGTCCTATCTACCGACCGCCGGATAAGACAAACTTGTGTTATCGTCAACACTAATGAGTGCGACGGTGGACAGCTGATAATCACGACCGGATAACGTGCTAATTCACGGTAAATGAATAGTGCGCTATTACGGGCCGTGTCAAAATACATGTATATATTTTTATTATTAAATAAATATTTTAAATATATTTTTAATTTTTTATAACATTAGCCACAAGTGGTTAATTTTTATGAATTAGTTCCTAATTTATAAAATGATATAACTAAAAAACTGATTAGTCGATAACTTTTGAAACAGCGCTTGAAAGATATTAGCCCTTTTGTATTATTATGTTAAATTAATTTGATTGAATTTGTGTTTCAATTGAAAAAACATATTATCCATTTAACATTTATCCTACAAAGCATAAAGTTTACGAAGTAAATAATTTTAGAACGATGTGTAACTAAACGTAACAAATAAATAATTTCAAAATTATTTTTATTCTGCGAGTAATCGAGTGTGTTTTGCTAAACTGAAGTACATTTATTGGTTGTTATGATCAATTTTTGTAATTTTTTCTAATTTAATAATAACTTCAAAACTTAACTTAATGCTAACTAAAATAAAATTTCAAAACTTTTTTTTTATTATTTAATTAATTTATTAAATTATAATAATAGTTTGCTATGTTGTCTTATTTTATTTAAATGTTATTCTAAGCGAGACTTTACGTTTCTTTTTTTTTTTCGGTTTGAGACTCCTTAGTTAATTTTGTAGTTGTCTAAATCTAGTACTAAGTCAAACCTAGTACTGTATGGATGTAAAACAATATTCCTCAAAGAAAAAAAGGCAGCTAAATAAAATAGCTTTGGTCTAATTTTTATCTGTTATATATTTTCTTTGTTATTTTTTTTCATCAGACAAGTCTCGTGAAATTAAAATCATTTTCTTCTTACAAAACACACCAATAGACACGTTTCGGAAATCATCTGACTTTTTAGGTTTATTAACTTAAAAATTTCACCTTCTAATGTAACTAAAAGAAAATATTAAGCTGGTTATGGAATCAACTCATGAATCCTATAATACCATAATGATTTTTATTATTATTTATTTTCATGTTTTGTGTTTTTATATGTGTACTTTTTTGTCTATGTTTTGATTATATATGTTTCATATTATTGTATTTTGTACTTATATTATATTTTTATATTCTTATTGAATCATATTCACATAATCGTATACAGAGTGATTGACTATGCCTATTGAACTATTCCTCACAAATGTTCTTTAAAAATATTAGTGTTATCATATATGCAATTATTTTATTTGTTATAAGATTTTGTTGAGCTACTTGACAAGAAAAATAAAGATACCAATTACAATCCTTAACCCTCTAATCAGTATCAACTTTAGTTTTTCAAAATCGCAACCCAGTCTTTTTTTTATTAATCTTGTTAAGCATAAATAAAAAAAATTTGATTTGATGACTGTTTTTGCTCATAAATATTATGTTAATTAGCAATTCCGAGCAAAATATTTTGGTAAAAAAAAATTTAAAATAATTTTTAAATTAATAAAGATCCTTTGCGCTCTAAAAAAATGATGGCAGGCTCTAATTATAATTGTAGTTTATTTTTCTCAGGACTCTGAAATAGATAGATATATTAGCCGCCAACTTCTTTCCCTATAGATAAAATATTTTTAACATTTATTACCTGAAATCCCGTCGTACGTCCACCAATCTTCCCAGCTTACAGTAGATAAAACTGAAAAACAAAAACAAAATTACAATAATTATATTGAATATTGACTTTTTTAGTTCTGAATATATATATATATATATATACTTAAAAGCTAATATAATTAAGTTTGGGAATGTTTCAATGTACTAATTACATCATCATATTACTATCATTGTTAAGGATAACTTAACAATCAGGGGCGCCAGAACTATTTTTTACAGGGGGGCAAATATATAATGAACAGTACTCAGTCCTCTTGGTTGTTACTAAGCTAAAAAGCGGCTTAAGTTATTTTTTGGTAGATTTTAGTGATCATACTAAAAAAACCCGGTAATTTATACATTTTACTCTCAATAATACATATTATTAGCTTTGATGCGAAGCTGAAAAGGTATTGATTTTACCATGAATTTTTATTTATTTTTTTTTAAGCCTGTCACTACTTTTTCTCAGCTCTCACTGGACCGATTTTTCTCTACAATACGTCAAAAGATCACAAATTGTATCTAGTAGAAGACATTATCCTCAATAATTAAAAAATTATCTCTCGTTATACAGGGGCTGTTCAAAACTTGAAACATACACATAAAAAGTAAAACTTTTTCAACTTAATTTTTGAAAATGTTCCGAAATTATTGCGTCCTTTAAACATATGTTAAATTAAAGCTTACATTATGTACTATACGTAAAAAAAAATTTGTCCAAACGACCATTTTTTATGTGCAAATGACCGTCAAAATTGAACAAAAAGTGTAATTTTCGTGTAAAAAATCAATGTTATTTTTGTACTTAAAACTTCCATAACTTATTGAATAATAAACGAACCAAAATAATTTTTTTTTATATTGAAATCTCATGCATTTCCCTTTTATTTGATATAATTTTTTTGAAAATCTGACCCTTTACCTGCCAACAAGAGGGGATTCAAAATAGTGAATTTTTTTACAAAATTCAACTTTTTCAACTTAAATTTTAAAAATGTCCCGGAAACAATGCATTCTTAAAAAATGTAAAATTAAAGCTATCGACGACGTGTCTTCTTTATGCAAATGGCTGCCGTAGTTCAAAAACATGCTATTTTTGTGTTCAAATTTTAATTAATTAATTTTTTTGTTTATTTTAAAATACTTTATAAGGGTTTGCCATAGAAATATGTCCACCAATAAATATCAAATTTACACGAATCTAACTTACATTAAATATAAATGTATACTTTTTTGATTATTTTGCCACTTCAAAGTTAAGAAAATTTTTTTGGAATTTATGAAAACTTGAAAATTTGTAAAGAAAGTAGAACTTTTTCAACTTAACTTATGAAAATCTGAGTCTTTTAAATATATATTAAAATAAAGCTTATTTTATGTACTAGAAGTTCAAAAAAAAATTATATTGATGACTTAATTTCTACCAGTAAATAATGTAATAAGTGATTACTTCTGTACTTTAAATAATATAGACTAACATTTGATACGAAAGGAAAATTATAAAAAAAAATCAAAATTTAACAAACTTCAAAATGTTATATAAACGTAACTACTGAATTAAAATAAGAGTTTTTGGTATCAAAATTTTTCTTTAAAACTTATCTATAAAATGGCTATCTTCAAATCTTAAAAAAATTTTAATAAAAATATTATTTTTTAAAATATTTTTTGTAATTGCGAAAAATAACATAAAACATATTTTAAATATAGTTCTATATTGTAAAAATTGATTAAGAAAAAAAAGTATAACATGTTATGTAGATCATAAGTTATATGAGTTGTCAGTTAGATCCGTTCCATTCTGTATATATATATATTACAGATCAAGAAATCTTTCTTCTTGATGCTCCTGATATTTAGTTATTGTGTAGTTCAAACTAAATTTTCTGAACGACCAAAAAATATTAAGTTTATGCTTAAATATATTCATAAAATATTCTAAAAATATATTAAACCTTTCGAAGTTATCTTTCAAGCCTATGTTTTCAGAAATACTTTGACAAACTTCTATTTTTTCTTTGCTTATTTGAACTAATTTCATTAGTGTATTAGTTTTCTCAATTGAATTCATGTTATATATTTCGTTATTTAATTCTATTTGTAATATTTAAAATGACTCAACAAGAAATGATTTTTCTATCATGTATTCGACTTTTCCGATAAGACCATTATTTAAATGATCATAGCTTTCAAAGTCATAACCTGGTTCATATAAAAACAAATCTAGGAATTTTGAATATTTAGGAAATAAAAAATTAAATGTATACTTATTACGTCTCAAAAAATTACACATTTGTTTATTATACTGAAACAATTTTTCTATCCTTATTTATTAAATACATTATATGCTTTCTAATCAAATGTAAAGTTACGGCTCTAAAAATGTTAAAGAATTTATTATGATAAACTCTAATTTTTGGAATCTATATATCAAACCATAATAATTCTTTGCAGCTTGATATGCAACATTAATATCTTTGATAATATCTTCGTAATTTTCTCACTTTGTTCCCCAAAATCCATTATTATAGTTTTCAAAATGACTGTATTTTGAATAATTTTGTTAAGATACATTTTCTTAAGAGAAACCCAATCTTCTACTTCTTCACCGTGCAGTAAAATATTATTAATATTATTTCTATTTACCATTACTGCCTTTACTTTTTCTATCATTGAAATCTTCTTTTTTTTTAGTTCGTCAATTTTAGCTGATACATTGTATTTATTATTTTTTTGACAGTATTTAGTTATATAAAACGATAAACAATTCTTTATGTTTTCTAGAATTATCGTAACATGTAATATCATCGATATAAGATTGTTCATCGTTTGGATTTTTTATATAAATTGCAAACATGTGCATATTCCAAAAAGGCTGTAAAAATTCTGTTAGTAGATCTATCTTTAACTTTACAGCTGGCATGTGATAAATAATTGATTCATTCAACAATAAATGATCGTATTCATAAGTAGAATTACGTTCTATTAAGGATTGAATAAGAGCATATGTATTGTAAAAAATTATATAAATCACCGCAATAAAGATCGTTGTATATAATGTGTGGTCTGGTATAGTAAGTAAATCCTAGTTCAGCTTCCTTGATTATCATATCATCCAAATTATCTAATTCCACTTTAAACATTTCAGGGTTAGATTTATAAGATAATCCAGTATCAACATTGAATGCTACTTTAAGTTCTTCTGTTTCTTGAAGTCCATCATCATATCCTGGTGCCTCTCTAAAATAACTACAACCGATAAATTGTATATTACAGAATATCCCAAAGAAGATTGTTAACACGCAATAAGCTATAAGCTTCACAGTACCACAATTAAAGGAATTTTAACCATTTTTCAACTATAATTTTACGAGTATATTGTCTAATATGAGGTTCAACAATAATTTAATTTACGACTTAAATTTTTTATGTATTTTCCACTAAAAGTCCAATTGTTTAAATTCATAACAACAATATTAATTTAAAACTATGGTAAATTTTTCGAATAATATAAATTTTTTTTCAATTATAGTTTTGCTTTGCAATAATTCACTTCATTAAGTATCAACAACATATTAACATTTTTAGAACAATATTTTATACATGTAATTAAAATGTATTCTATAACACTATAGTATTATAATTTATAATTATAATTAGGGTTTTAAGACATTTAGAAGATACAATGTACAGAGTAATTCATTTATGATTCATGATCACATAATTATAACACAAATTACAAAAACATCCAATACTTATA
Source organism: Daktulosphaira vitifoliae (assembly GCF_025091365.1). NCBI lineage: Eukaryota > Metazoa > Arthropoda > Insecta > Hemiptera > Phylloxeridae > Daktulosphaira > Daktulosphaira vitifoliae. The sequence continues at coordinate 42,141,831 of NW_026099573.1, forward strand.
CTTGAAGAATTAATTTTTAGATTAAAAAATTGGAATTTAGAATATATGTCATCCCTCAAATACCTCGAGCATTAAATACTATATAAATTTAATGATTTAGATTCATTAATAATTTTTTTAGATTAGATAAGGAATATATTAAAATAAAATATATTAAAAACGGTAGCACAGTGTGGACGTGGCATAGTTGGAACAGATATAGACTTATTAGTAAAAAATATCGCAAAAATCGAAAAAAGTATCATATCAATATAAAAAATAATGAATAACTGTTGAATCATTACTACATTTTTAACTGTTTGAAATTGCATAACCAAACGTCCAGCATACTCATATTATGAACAATTATTTGATATTAATCTTGATAAAAATAAAAAAAGTAAATAAAAGGATAAAACTACCAAAAAACCATTTTTTGTTTATTTTAGAGATAAGGCTCCTTTTTAATTGTTAATACATGATTTTAAATAATTAAATAAATAACACACAAAATGTTACTGTTAATTAGTCAATATTGATTTAAGAATAAGATTTATAATTAGTATTATGAATAATATAAGAAGTTTTGATAAGAAAGTATTTATAACTCTCCTTATAAATTCAATTAAGTATGATTATTTGAATTCATAGGAAAAAATTTTAAAAACAGTAAACTATTATTAAAGTTCACTGTTATGTAAATTTGTTTGATTAATTGAGTAATTCTTATCTGAATTATATTTAACTTTGATAAATTTATGGATATTATTTACATATTCGAAATTTGAATTTTAGGTCACCTTAGGAGAAATAGTAATGTTGTTATTTTATGTTAATTTAGATTACAGTTACCGTCGTTGTGAACTAAAAATTAAACACTAAATACTCCATTGAGCAAATTTTAATGTATTAATAATTTTATAGATAAATAAAAAAAATTCCTGACACTGTTAAAATATAGATAGTGTTCTTTAAAAAAATGTTTGAATACATTTTATGTAAATCTTTATGATAAACTTTTACTTTAACATACTTAAAACAATACAATAAATATAAGTTGTTTTAAGTAAGTTAATATGATAATAAATATAAGTTATATTTGTTGAGCTGATTATTATTTTAATAAAGGCATTAAAAATAAATAATTAAATATAAATTGATATTCTAAGTTAGAGGTTTACACCTTTATTGTTATTTTTTCGATATTATTTAATTATCCTTATTTTTATTGACTTTTTTAACTATCGTGTTTATTTTATTTATAGAATAATTATTACAGCGATTTAAATTTTTATGTACAAGGCATATTTTATTCTTTAAATAATCAAATTGGTAAATGTGACTTACAAATAAGAGAGACGTTTATATTATATTATATTATCATCAGCTATATTATCTAATGGTAATAATATATAGTAAGCAGACAACGTGTCACTTACCGCCATTGTCACGCTATTTTTGTAGTCATATTACGTAATGGCTGGTAAATAAATTAAATTGTCTCTGTCTTTTTTTAATTATAATACTTCATTAAAGGTATGCTTTATAAAATTAAATATCTCCACAAATAATAAAACTATAGAATTCTTGATATGAATGTGTTAGGCTCTCGTGGATTGTCGTATTGCTTGAAATATTAACGGATTTATCGACGTTTTCAGTTATAAACTGACTTTTCGAACTCGATACTGAGTCCATCTTCAAAACGATAGCTACAGGCTCGTGGTTGTAACTATACTATTGACTACTACTTGTAGTTTATCTTTATATCAGTTGATAACTGATAACGTCCATGATGTTTATCTGTTGTTATTTTTGACGTTTTGTAGACACTAACTGTCATTTTGTTGTTTACATCCGGTTTTTGTTATTATTAACGGTATTCTTAGCATTTAGCTCTTAGTTTTCTACACTGGCAATTTTCTGTTATGTTGTATTTTTTTATCACATATTATGTTATTTTCTTTGTTGTTTGTTGATATTCTTTTTTCCTGGTGTATGATAAGTAACCAAGTTTTCTTAATAGTCAATCCATTTTCTCTGTAGTAATTTTCAGGACATTATTTGATATCTATCGTTTCTTTGTTCAATATTTTGACTTTATCTAATCGAATGTCATAAGCAAAATGACAATCCACTAAAGTGGTAACACATTCATATCAAGAATTTTGTATTCTTATTATTTGTGAAGATATTTAATTTAAAAAATGCATATCTTAAAAAAAATTATAATTAAAAAAAAAAAATCGAGTATGAGTAGTTAAGAAAATAATTGGTTGATAACAACCAGTACTTCAAAAGTTATTTACAAGGAATTACTGACCGAATTTCAAGAATCGCAAATTAATTTGAAATAAGAACTGTCTCAAACCAAACACAGTTATAGGATCACTATTCCGAAATCCAAAGGATAAACTGCCATAAATGTGAACATCCGGGGCCTATGAAAATCCGTGTACATATGACAAATCATACATTTGATAAACAGGAAGAGCTATTTCAACAAGAATAAAAGAACACGAAAAATACGTAGATTACCAAAGGACAAAAAAATACACTGTAACTGAACACGCCAAAAAAGTGAACATGAGTTCCATTTTGAAAAAGTCAAAATACTAAATAAAGAAATTAATTTTGACAAACGGATGTATAAAGAAGCCGAAGGAATCGAAAAATGTCCATAAAATTACAACACAGAAGATGGATGGACCATTTGCAAGACTTGATTACCTATCATACATCAAGAAAAAAGAAAAACAACATATATCAAAGAAAATAACTTAATGTGTGAAAAAATTACAATCAACATATAAGAAAATTGTTAGTGTAGAAAAGGATGAGCTAAATGTCCAGAATGCTGTAAACAACTGCAAAAAAAATTTGACCTCTGGATTGGTCTTCATGGTGAAAATGACTACCGTATTTAAAAATATGCTATTTTTGTGTTAAAATTCTGGGTTTTGTATTATATTTTATTTTAAAATACCTGACAAGGGGAGTACACTGATTTTCATAAATATTATATAAATCAAATTGATATAGCATAGAAAGTTAAACTTATTTAAATTTTGTTGCTTCTTTTAAATAGAGAAAAATAACATTAATATTCGAATTAGATTAAATTGCCATTTTTTCAGCTGACGTTAGCGACGTACAGTTGCCGAGTCGGTAAAACTTGTGTTTTACGAGCTTGGGATACAAGATACCAACCCATGTATGGCAAGGGATTTTTTGCATTTTTTTTCTTAGTTCTTTTTAGGTTAGAATATATTTTCAACTCATTTGATTATTATAAAATTTCAAGAAGAAATTTCTTATTTTTATTAAAATTATTTTACTATATTTTAAGTTTTAGCTTCAATGCAAAGCTGAGAAGGTATTTTTGTGACTATCATTTATTTTCTCTGCTCTAACTTGACCTACTTTTTTCAACGATACGTCAAATGATTACAATTCGTATCTAATTGAAGATATTACCCTCAAAAATTGAAACAAAATTCTAATTTATCAATTAAACAGTTACTTATCCCATGTTCGCCATACAGACAATTAAAATCATTAATTTCTAATGTTTTCAAAGTATTTATTGACGAATCAAATTCGATATGATAGGTTTCAATTACAAAATTAAATCATTTTACTTTGTAATTTAATAATTTTTTTACTCTATTTGTGTGTGCTACTACTAGACTATAATATTCCAAATATTTTGGTAACATATTGCTATATAAATCATTTCTAAAAAAAAAGATTGTTAGTTTCTCCTGAATTAACAATGGACATATAGATCTTTTTAACAACTTATTTTTGAATAGTTTTTTTAGTTAAAGTAAATCATTAAAAATTATTTCAATTGTAGAATCTTTTTAAACACCAAAAGTTACTAGGATATGATTACTATTATTTCTATTTAAGTTATCTATTACGATAAAAATGCAAAAAAATATTGAGCTTTTATGATAAATTTACTATAAATAGTTATTATAAAATTTCCTAACTGCATATTAATCTTAACGATACAATTTTTTAATTCTCATAAAATTTCATATTTAATGATGTAAATTTCAAACTTGCAAATTGAGCTAAAAGTTATGGTAATAAATTAATTTTTTTAAATTATAAACTTTAACAAAAATTAACTTTATAGGTTAAATATGACATTTTCCTTATTATTAACATATTATTAATCAAAATCAGTATTAATGTAAAACAACTTTTTTTTGTTCTTAATTATTTTAGCTTCGATGCGAAGCTGAGAAGGTATTGGTTTTACTATGATGTGTTTTTTTTTTTTTTTTGTGTCTGTTACCACTTTTTCTCAGCTCTCACCGAACGGATTTCTTTCAACGATACGTCAAAAGATCACAAATCGTATCTAGTCGAAGACATTACCCTTCAAAATTGAAAAAATTTCCCTCGTTCCCCGTAAATGGGGGAAACCTCCAAAAAAATTACAAATTTAAAAATCGCTAATTTTCGAAATTTTTTCAATTTTTTTTACTAAAAACTGCCGTAACTTTTTCAAAAATGAACATATCAATATAATTTTTTTTTATATAGATGCTTGATGTCTTTACCTATCATTTGGTATATTTTTTTTGTAAATCTGACACTTAACCTGCCCACAGGGGGGGATTTAAAATGACAACTTTTTCACAAAAAATTAACTTTTTCAACTTAACTTTTGAAAATGTTCCGGAAGGTCTGACACTTTTATATATATCTTAAATTAAAGCTAATGTAATGTACTTTAATTTGAAAAAAAAAAATTTGACCTCTGGACTTGTCTTCATGGTGAAAACGGCTACCGAATGCTATTTTTGTGTGAAAATTTTCGATTTTATAATTTACATTTTTTACTTTAAAGTGCTATAACTTTTTAAAAAATGTATGGATCAATACAATTTTTTCATGAGAAGTAGTATTTATATACATCTTTCATTGGATATACTTTTTTTTTAAATCAGACTATTTCCCTATATATGGGGGGGCTTCAAATATAAAAAATGCATATAGAAAGTAGAACTTTTTCAACTTAACTTTTGAAAATGTTCCGGAAGGTCTGACACTTTTATATATATCTTAAATTAAAGCTTATGTAATATACTTTAATTTGAAAAAAAAAAATTTGACCTCTGGACTTGTCTTCGTGGTGAAAGTTGACATCAAAGTTAATAAAAAATTACGATTTTTGTAAAATAATTTTTTTTTATATTTTTAACTTAATAATGCTCTAACTTTTTCAAAAATGTACATATCAATATAATGTTTTTTTATATAGATGCTTGATGTCTTTACCTATTATTTGGTATATTTTTTTTGTAAATTTGACCTTTTTTCTGCCCACAGGGGGGGATTTAAAATGACAACTTTTTCACAAAAAATTAACTTTTTCAACTTAACTTTTGAAAATGTTCCGGAAGGTCTGACACTTTTATATATATCTTAAATTAAAGCTAATGTAATATACTTTAATTTGAAAAAAAAAAATTTGACCTCTGGACTTGTCTTCATGGTGAAAACGGCTACCGAATGCTATTTTTGTGTGAAAATTTTCGATTTTATTATTTATATTATATTTAACTTTATAATGCTATAACTTATTGAAAAGTTTATGGATCCACACAATTTTTTTATGAGAAATAATATTTTTTAATAAACCCTTTTTCATTCGACATACTTTATCTTAATCGAGATATTAATAAGGAACCAGCAGATCAAGTAGCTTTTGGAATAAAACACCAATTTTTTTAAAATTAAACACTATCTAAAGATTTGCATCGAAGCGTTTATTTTTGATAGTGATTTTAATCACTGTCAGATATCATTATACTTGATCCAACTATGCCACGTCACCACTGTGCCGCGACCCCCCTGTGCTGGGTTTTTTTATATGTAAATACTTATTTTTTAATAATATTATTAATATTAAAACTTAGAAGTGATAAAAAAAGTCTTATTGCACATTTGAAAACATCGCAAAAAATTTGATTTAGAAAGTATATTTTTGTTTTTGATGAATTTTTCTCATAGTCCAGTGTATAAAACTTATAACTTTGTTATAAATAAAAAACATTTTTTATTGAAAAGTATTGCATCAAGCCCTTTAAATTTTTATACGTGTTAAAAGTAAAGAAATATATAATTACTTTGTTATTTTTATATCTCCGTAAAAATTACAATATTAAATTATTGAATATCAATATCATACTAAATTTAATTACTATAATTATTATGTATTCATATATAATAATTATAAATCAAATAACTAATCGGGATAAAATTAAGGGAATAAGAGTTATTATTGCTTTTGAAATAATCTACCAATTACTTAAAATTAAACACTATCTACAGATTTGAATCAAAGCGTTTCTTATGATAGTGATTTTAATCACTGATGTTTTAGCACATAGTAGATAAATAAATAGTACCATAGTAGATGCTCATTTATATTTAATTTTTTTTTGTGTTTGTAAATAAAAAAAATATATCTAATATAGCTCTTTCTTTATTACTTCGATTTGTTTTATTATATTATGTAAAATGTTAGCATTCAATAATATAATTTATAAGACTTATGTTACTATAATAAGACTTAAAAATAATTGTGGAAAATTACCGAACATTGATAAGAATTGAGAAAGAGTGCTTTTGTATAAAGGTGTTGTTCTGTATTTGTAGAAGTCGGTAATATTACGAATACTATTCACTAATACTATTCATCTTTTAAAATTAGACAAATTATGATTATTAGCATTATGTAATAAAATTAATGCAATGATTTACAGTCATAATTTGTCATCAACGGTGGTTTCGTATCATCTACAAATTACTATAGCATTAAATAATAGCTCCTGAATTAAAATGGATCTTAGACATTACTCATTAATAAAATAATAATATTGTTATCCATCTTGTCAATTCTAAGTTCATTAATTTTATAGATTATTGTGAGGTACTATTGTAATTATTTTTGTGTATTACCAATAAAAATAGAACGATGATTATTGTTTAGCAATGTTACAAAGTTAGAAAATCGAAACGTCTATACTTTTCAATAGGTTTCAATCCACGTTCTTTGTATCATTAAAATACTGTTAAATTGTATACATAAAGGCAAGTTCAATATTTTATAATTGAACAGATGTTTTCTGTGTATATTATTTTCGTGCATTATTGTTAGTCTTGAAATTTTTAAAAATATTACTGTAGTTATATTTTATTCAATATATATATATATATTGGATTGAGATATTCGGTTGGTATCTCTAGGTGTTATTTAAAAAAAGTTTTAATCCAATATAATATTCATGTATAAAAAATTATTTATTGCTTTAGTTTACAAAAAATTTAGGTTTTAGTTAGTTTGTCCTATAAAAAGCTACAATCGTCGCATAATTGTTAACCTAATAAAGTGCAATTTTACTCATGTGTACTCATTCGAATATATTCATTAAGCATTATAAGCTCTTGGAAATTAATTTCGTAGTTAAAAATATTTTATCTTTGATGTCGAATAAGTTTCCTAAAATTGGATCAGATTTCTTGGTCTTATCGACATTTTAATTAATTTTTTTATGAAAATTATTATTTTTTCATTCTTTTAATTCACCTAGATTGGTAAATTTCAAAATGACGACGTTCTTTTACACATTTTTTTTTTTTTACTTACGCATCAATTTTTTTTTATAAATTTTATTATGATGTTCATAAGTAATTGATAAAAAAGAGGAAATTTTATGTTGATATTATGGCTATTATATATCATCATATGTAATTGTTTAATTTTCCTATGTCAACTTTTGGTTTTTATTAAAAGCGTTATTCATTTTTATTACATTTGTACAGCACACAATAATATTTAATTAGTTGGTTATAAAAAAAAATATTTTTTTGTTTTCTGATGAATGTAGTTTCGCACAATTCGTCAATTTGTTGTTTCAAATGGTAATACTAGTCGTGTATATTGAAATTTAACATATTTGTTGACGTTTAGCTAATATAGTTTTTGAATAAAAACTAAAAAATATTTATATTTATGAAATAATCGATTATTGCTGCAAATGTATTCACAAAAGTAATACTTAGAGAAAGTTCAAAAGCTAGAACAGATGGTAAAAGAATGACTCTTTATATGAAGTACATGATGATGACTGAAATAAAATTGTTTCCAATAATATTGTATAGGCTATACAAGAAATAATAATCTCTATTGAAAAAAAACACATAGACAGTTTTGAGATTTTGTTATAATTATTTAAATATATTTTGTGCGATTAAATTAATAATTTTCGTCTATATATTTTGATTTTTTTATCTGTATAATCAAATTAAGCGGCGAAGTATTCTATTCAGTATGATTTCAGCGAGCGATACAATTTTATAAATAAATTATTCTGTAGATATACAATCAAAATCTTCTTCTTTTTCCTCGTCTTAAACCCAACTTCTTGGGGTCGGTCAATACGCAATCAAAGTATTTTTTTTATAATTTAATATAGTTGTCACACGAAAATAAATTATACGATAATGTCTCTTTGCGGTATATTAAAAAAAAATTTACCTAGAGTTTAATCCTTTAACGAATAAGCTATTAAAAACGTTATACCGCTTTAAAGTGTTGAGCATTTCACTTCTTGTATAGTAAATATTAAAAATATTGCCGTAACAACGTATACAATATTTTAACAAGGATTTTTTTTGTGAAACTCAAGTATCCACAGATGTTTTAAAAAATAAATAAATTACCCGCCGCACTTATATTTTGTTACTTTATTTTTTTTAATTTGTTACACATGAACATAAAAATAACATTAAACTTATTTGACATTAAAATCAAACGTTTTCCTCCTTTAACTTAATATTCTACACTTTTTCCATTCATATGTATGATTTGGCTTTTGATCTCAAGTAACTGAATAAATAAATTCAACTGCGTGTATAAAATCAAATCTAGGTTTTTTGATCTGTTCTGGTAAATTATTTGCCAGGCTTGTGAATTTTTTTTAATAAAATGCGTTTTCATGAATTTAATAGCATTACTGGAATACGCAGGACACAAAATGTGTTATTTCTAAATGTGTAAAATTTTACAAAAACATAATAAAACTACCTCAATTTAAAAATTTCGACTTCAGCTCATTCAAATAATGTATCAGCTAACATAGTTTATGTTGGAAATAAAACATTTGTAGTCAATTATTTCAAAACGGCATTTTTCAAGTTGTGCGTATTGTATTATAGCAATGCAACACAGTAAAGTTAAGTTTTCTAAGAAATAGACTAATCAAGGCAGAAAATGTCATTTTAATAAACGTAAAATGATGTTTTTCGATGTACAGAATTTCTGCATTTTTAGTTCACTATTGAAACCGGATGACCTCAGTTTCGCATTTTATACGCTAGCGAAAAAATATTATTTATAATTGGATCCATCGGAACGTTTCATTTATATTATTTCTGAGAACGTTGGCTCATTATATGAGTTAACCGAATGTTAACTCGTCTTTTGTTGTTATAAGAAACGCGTTGAAAGAATGCAAGTTTAGCCTGTGATGTTTAGAATATCGTGACGTCTCTTGTATATCATTATCCACAGTTTGTTTTACGATTTCAAAGACATCATTGAACCGTAATAAAATGTTTGTAAATGATCATTTGACAGTGTCATCCAATATACATTTTATTTTTTTCGTCGGCGAAACTTATTTAATCCCGATCGTGTGTTTATCGTTTGTTTAAAATAATATTGCGCTGGTGTTCTACAAAACAGATGTGCTGCGAGTGTAATATTTTCTTCGAACGGATGGGGTTGTCCGCCAAACAATATGTCGGCCGATGGTTTTATTGGACCACAACCGTAACCGCGTTTTGCACAACGTTTTCTAACGTTTTGATATAATAAAATATAAATGTAAAACACGTATCTGCTACTGTGCACTTGCAGATACTTAAACGACCGCATATTGTTTTATGCATTAGGCTCCGCGTCTTCTCATTCACGTCAGTCGTACTGCCACACTACAGCGCAGTTCCATTCGCCAGCACAGCCATAATTCTATCTACCGTACATACAAAACATCCATAACCGAACGGCATACCGCAATATTAATAATAACAATAATAATAATAATAGCAATATAAACTTGCGTGTGCACCTATTCCCTTTGACCTAATACATTTACTCCCGCGATCGGCAAAGGGCACGTCACTAACATTAAATATACATTCGGACAGCATGTCGAATATTATGATTTCTACAAACGCGTGTGAGTGTGCATAACGTTCACGGGAGTACGATAAATTTTGTCCGGGTCCACTGTACTCGCTGTGGTAAGTATACATTTATACCTGTGCACATGTTTTCGGTACTCTGCATAAACAGCGTTCGCAGTGTAATGTAAGTATAAGTTCCAAACGATTTAAAAAGAATTCATCGAATGTACATACTCACGAATACATATATATAATCTTACTAGAAGGTCCCGACGCACCGGTGCACTTAAATTCCGGATTGGGGTTGAGGGCAGGTAGATAGAAGACTTATGCGTTGGGTTTTTTATTTTGAGAATTGCCGATAAATGATGCATTCCAATTTCGGGCTGCCACTCCGTACAGTATTCAATGTGTACAGTACACATACATAACCTAGACCCAGGAGGGGTTACACAGCAATGAAATTGTAGTAAAGCATGTTGTGGTAAACGACGTTGACCTTTTTCTATGTCGAACAAGGGATGAGAGTTAAGTCATAAAATTGTAAATGATCCCACCGTAAGCATTTGATGGTATTTTTTATCGTGTCGTTCACATGGTTTTTTTTTTTGTAAAAAAATACTCTATCATTTGTCGCTATGGTTCAACAATACGACTGATGAAATATTCAATAGGTAAATTTTGTTTCAAAACCTACGACAATGAAATTACGAATCGTAAATTATTTGATTAAAACAATTTATTGTTAGTGAAAAAGTTCAAGTTAATTTTTAAAAATGGACTACAATGGGAAGGGGCTGTAAATTGCTCGCCAGAGTCACTTATTTTACTCACGAATAACTCGTATACTGTAATATTTTAATCATCCCCTTGGCAGTAAAATGTTCAATTCATAGTTTTATAATTTTACAAAATTAATCTACTTCTTAAACAATGTATTGAAAAATCTAAATTATGTTCAATTGGTTACATTTTTTTAAAATTATTAATAATTATATATAAACTTTGATAGCGATAGAACCTTTATATTAAAATAAAAGTATAGAATAAGTTTGTATAGTGATGACAAATAATTGTCTTTTTTAAATTAACAATTATTGTTGTACTAATAACAATAAATTTATGAAAAACCAGAAGGTATGTTATGTTATTTATTTTAATAAAAATAAATTTATATGTTTTAACGTATAAACTTGTTTAATAACAGGTTTATTTTTTAAATAATGCACTTTTTTTTTATTGTAACTGAATTAACATTCAATTTATCTATTTCATTTTTAAAAATACGCTTTCTAAACCACAAAATGATCAATTTTACTTTATTTCTGGGTGTTTTCATTTATTTTTATTTCTACTAAAAAAAATATTTTGTGAATTTGTTTGAAAAAAGTTTTTAAATCTACACAATTTGTAATACGTTATTGACTATGTATTATATATTGTATTATTGTAATGATTTATTTTTATTTTTCAATGGCTGAGTCTTTTCCTCATTTTTACCTATTCTTATCAAATTAAAAACTATTATAACTAATATATTACTTTTATAAAAAATTCTTGCAAAGTTAATACTACCTCAATATCACATAGAGATAAGATTATAACTTAAAAATGGAATTCTCTTAAAATAATAATTATATTAAGAAAATGATTTTTAATTTTATATATTTCTTGACTAATTAGTTATCAATAACGTTTTTAATTCATTCGTTGTACCTCATAAGAGTATCAAACTAATGCTTTTTAACGCCAACATGCATATTTGACTAGCTTATAAAATAAAATAAAAATCTAATTAAGAAAATGACTGTTTAATAACAACTTTAGACCCATTATTTTGGAAAAGTTTTTAAGTTATTTTATTGCAAATTCATCGAGATTACACTGAAAGATCTGTGTGAATAATATGAGTAAATTTAAAACTTGAACATGAAACACAATTAACGTAATTAAAATTTGTGACTATCTATTTATATGATATTTGATTAATGAATTAAATGAAGGTTTTAGTCTAGTTGAAAAAATTTAAGGATTACTTAGAAGCTAAGTGCCTGTCTTGTTCAATAGTTGTTGTTTGTTATTGTAATATAATATTACCATTTTGGTGTTAAATTTAAAAATTCATAAATTTAAATTCAAACAATTTACAAATAAATTAATAAATGAATAAAAAATTTATCTAAAGAAGATTTAACGTAAAGCGATCATTCTTAGCTTGTTGTATTGATGTCTGTTCAACTGAAAATATAAGGTTGATAGTTGGCCACCATCCTTTAAATATTAGCAGGTACATTATTGTTGCATTTTGTCCTTAAAGTTTGTAAAACAATCGCTATCAGAAGTAGTAATAGGAAACAACGGTGACAGAGGTTCAAAAACTTTTACTCGGCTGTCAAATCGAGTTTTGTTGCTAATCGGACAGATAACGTTTTCGTCAGTGATTGTTGTGGTTTAAATTGAAATGGCCATTGGCAATACTCATTACTTCTTTATACCCGGTAGTTAGCAAACCATAAACAATAACTCTCTTGGAGTTAATTAGCACAAAATATGAACAAAAGGCTAAAATGCAATTAATACTAACTTTTTGGGTTAAATTTCAATACCCCATAATAACAAAAAGCTTCGTTAAGGGTTATAATTTGATCAGTAAAGTATAGTATTCATTCTATTATCAAAATAGTTTATAAATAAGTTTGAGGTCACATATTTTTAAAGCTGTGGCTTTACCAATAATCTCATGTATAATTTCAGTGGCATATTTCAATATTCGACATTTATGTTCTTAAAAATCATATCATGAAGTAGGTTCCTAGATCACTGACCGAAATGAATTACACTTGTTGGTAATACATATAAAATAGAAGCTAATGAAGTGACATAAACTCAAATACAACGAGACGGTTAAGCTTTTCTTTACAAGCTTGGAAGTCTGATTCTTAAGTAAATTTGTATTTTAGAAACGACTAGCCGTATTAGATTAGTATGTTGTGCTTTTAGTAATAGTCTTTGTTATTGCGTTTTGTAGATAATTATTTGCGACTTATCACACTCAATGTGCGCTGCAAACGAACCTATTTTTACGAGGATCGTTTACGACCTTCTAAATTCAATTAACGGTTTCGATCGTTTGGTACATGACCATGAAGTAATACTATAAGTGCTACTAAAATAAAAATAAAAATCACTGCACTCCTACATGGTGTTTCTGAAAGAACAGAACTTTAAAAGATTAAAATAGAAATCTAACTATCATGTTTATAAATAAACATAAGCTGAAAATAAAATAATAAACAATTTTATATAGCATGTTATTTTATAAGAATGTATTTTTTTACAAAAATATTGTAATAAAATTCAATGTTGAAATTTTAGATACATAGCAAATTAAAATAATTTTAACACACTTTATTTTTATTATATTATAATTATGTAGTCGATTATAAAATACAGAAGTATATTCAACAAAAAATAGAATTGGGACAAATGATATACAGAATGATTCTTTTAATATTAGCCACTCGTTTTCTATTATACAATAAACATTGAAAAATTAGCCAATGATAAAAAATCATTTAATGATGTCTGATTTCCAAACATTTTTTTTTTAATGAAAGGATCGGTGACATTATTTTGGAAATATTATTCGCAAAGATGAGAAAAGTTTTTTTTAATACTCTATGAGTCTTTTAAAATGTTATCAAAATTGCGTTTAGCTAATAGCAGTTTTTTTATTTAAATTCTGTATTTTTTTTTTATATATATTATTATAATTTATAAACTTAACTTATTAATACTTTTTATGTAATGCTATGATATTTGACCCTCAAATTCCCTTAGATTGTCCTTATAGATTTTGCTATTAGCTTTTAAAATAGTTACTTTTGAAAAAATATTTAATAATACATAAAAAAAAAATGGCTGCATAATATTCCTTTTAATTATTTTATAGATGTTTTGCGACAACAATTTGGCCACTATACATCATGCTTAATCAATTTTCCAGGATTTTGTCTTTAATATATTGAATAATTTTTAAAAAAAAAGTTAAAATATTTACCATTACATAATTTAGTTAGAATTTGGATATGATAGATAGATTTAGGATGAAACCTTTGAATTGAACATTTTCTAAAAATATTATCATTTGAATTTTAATACTTTAAGAGCTGTAAATAGTAACTTTTATACTAAAATTATGAAAAAGCCCAATATTTTTTCAAATTATTGCTCATTTTCTTAAATGAACCTAATAAGTTAACGTTACAAATTTTGTTGGTATTTAATTTTTAAAAGAATATGGATGTCGTTGTGATGCACAATAGGTGCCTAAGTGTTTTTATTTTTTAAATACTTGAAAACTTTTGAATAATTAAAAAAAAAATTATTCCTGAATTTACCAATAATTTACAATATATATATCACATAAAATTCGGCAAATTATTTTTAATTGTAGAGTTTTACAATTTTAATAAATAATAAATCAATAGTTGATTAATCCCCAAAAAATTGTACTTGACAACTTGTGCCTAATTAATTAAAAATAAATAAATATAACTTAACACCATATAAAAGCACCTGAAAAAAACAGGAAATATATAGTAGATTATCAGCAGCAAACAAATACCTTTTTAAAAGTTTGAAATTTTCAAACTTAAATTATTTTTAAAAAATATATAAGTATGTAACAATTAAGTAAAATTTTTATCTGATCACTCTTTGTAAAACGACACGATATTTATTTGAATGTAATGAATGTATCTCAATTAATTCTTAACTATGAAGACCAAAAGATTACACAAAAAACATTCTTTAATTAATGATCTGTCACTAGATATTTTCCTTTTTTAAGCCATTGTAAATAACATGTTATGTATTTAATAATACATTTGATTATTATACCTTTCGCTTAGATTATAAATAAAAAAAATGTTTTTATATGGTTAAAAATCTTTCTCTTAAGAGGAGACCACTAGTCTTAAAAGACGTTAAAAATGGTTTTCATTTCGTTGCGTTACTTTTATGACGATTGATACTTTTAGAAAACTACAACAAATAACTTCTGAAGTTATGTATATTACTGAAGAAGTTAAACGAGTGAAGTATTTTTGTCAAATGTTGTCGTATAGATATCTAAAGAAATGTGTAATCTTAAGTGTAGGAGTGTTAAACAAAGGTTTCGAAAAAGCTGGTGTGCGCGTAGACGTTTTAATTTGTTTATGCAAAACAATATGTTGGTTATAAAATTCTATAGAAACGATGAAATGAAATTTCAAATGTACTTTAAAGGCATTGTTAGGTGGTGATGCAGACGCATGTAATGAGGATCTCAATCTTCTACATAAGCTTGCTTTCTTTGTGCATTTACAAAATATATTGCATGTCCCAACCGTTCATAGCTGTTATTTCATTCATTCGTATAAAGTACGATAATGGTAGTCTCTTAAGATTCACAAACATAAATAAAATTTATTTACACATGTGTATTAGCTTCTATTAGCCTTAAATTGATATTTTTCTTTTATTAATTTTTTTTTTCACAATAAATTGGGATAGTATTAGCTTCGATGCGAAGCTGAGAAGGTATTGGTTTTACTATGATGTGTTTATTTTTTTTTTTTTTTTTTTTTTTTTT
>NW_026099573.1:42157856-42180880 GCF_025091365.1 Daktulosphaira vitifoliae
TTCCCTCGTTCCCCGTAAATGGGGGAAACCTCCAAAAAAAATAAAAATTTAAAAATGGCTAATTTTCAAAAATATAATTTTTTTTTAAATAGATGCTTGATGTCCTTACCTATCATTTGGTATATTTTTTTTGTAAATTTGACCTTTTTTCTGCCCACAGGGAGGGATTTAAAATGACAACTTTTCAACTTAACTTTTGAAAATGTTCCCGAAGGTCTGACACTTTTATATATATATTAAATTAAAGCTAATGTAATGTACTTTAATTTGAAAAAAAAAAATTTGACCTCTGGACTTGTCTTCATGGTGAAAACGGCTACCGAATGCTATTTTTGTGTGAAATTTCTCGATTTTATAATTTACATTATATTTAACTTTATAATGCTATAACTTATTGAAAAGTTTATGGATCCACACAATTTTTTTATGAGAAATAATTTTTTTTAATAAAACCTTTTTCATTCGACATACTTTATCTTAATCGAGATATTAATAAGGAACCAGCAGATCAAGTAGCTTTTGGAATAAA
This sequence comes from Daktulosphaira vitifoliae, assembly GCF_025091365.1. Classification (NCBI taxonomy): domain Eukaryota; kingdom Metazoa; phylum Arthropoda; class Insecta; order Hemiptera; family Phylloxeridae; genus Daktulosphaira; species Daktulosphaira vitifoliae. The sequence continues at coordinate 42,158,386 of NW_026099573.1, forward strand.
ACACCAATTTTTTTAAAATTAAACACTATCTAAAGATTTGCATCGAAGCGTTTATTTTTGATAGTGATTTTAATCACTGTCAGATATCATTATACTTGATCCAACTATGCCACGTCACCACTGTGCCGCGACCCCCCGTGCTGGGTTTTTTTATATTGTTTATACAGTGATTACGGATTTTTGAGGGATGTAATATGTGATAGCGCAACTTACTCTTTATTAAAGAACCATTATTAAGTGAATATTGTAGGGTTCCTTAAGTTGGCTTAACTTTTATTTTGGACGGGATTTATATTTGATTAATGCACTGTGCAATTATAAATTGTAATATTTATTTATTTGTATAGTGTAATGTATATTACTAAGAAAAAGTGAAATGATCATATGCACTATACACTACGTATAACTTGTTTTTCTCTTTAAATTAAAAATTGTACTTTTTATATTTTTTAACGTAGAAAAACGGAAATAAGAGATAAAACTTGAAGAGAAAACTCTTAGTTTTGGGAAGTTCCATTTTTAATTTTAATTAAAATAAAATAAAATAACAGTAAACACACAAATTTAAATAAATTATACAGATTGACTTGAAGTCATGTGGTTTGCTCGAATACATAAAAAATATGACTGATATTAGGATAAACTCAGACTGACTGCTTGGTAGTGAAAGTACACGGTTCGGGCTGGTTGATTTAGTTCAAAAGGCATAATTCAGTAAATTCATTATTTTAGACTCTACTGCAGCTAACATCGTTTTCCTGATTCTCAAAAAACTAACGAAATTATAAACTTATTCATAGAAAAAATAAAATGGTAAAGTAAAACCAATAACTTCTTCGCTACGCATCAAAGCTAAAACATAACATAGAATAATATTGTTAGTCAGGAACTCGCAAGAATTTTTTTAATTTGTATAATAGGCAATAAAACTTTACCATTAATTAAATTTAAATATAAAATATATAAAAATATAATAACTTAAAAATCTATACAAATTCCTGGTTTTATGTAGTATAAATATTGTATCTAGTCAAACATAATAAATGCAAAAATTATACTCAATTATGTTAATCGTAATTATTTTTACTTTATTGAATTCATTTTTCTACGGGTATTAAAATTTATTTCTACGGTATGTTATAATGATATTAACTAACATTTATAACATTAAAGTTTCAACATTTAAAGTATTTTATCTTTTTTTTAATTTACTTTGAATTTTTAATAATTATGTTAAAAAAATATAATTCTAGATTCTCTAAAAATAAGTTCGATCTTAGTGGCCGAATAGTTACCACTAAGAATTTAATGTTTTTTTGTAGTCAAGATGTTCACAGTTTTCGTGAACTTTGCACCAAAAAGTACGTACCATTTATTGCGAAAGGAAATTAAATAGAAATTATCACGTTTATAATTTGATAGTTTATCTAAATTTAAATTATTTAGTAGGTAATATATGCATTATTGTCCTTATTCTAGTAGGATTATTAACCAAATTGGCTTAATATGTATTGCATCCACAATATCATGATATTATTTGGAATTTTTTTTTTTAATAAAAGTTCAAGAAGTTCGAGTCGGTATAGATATTCTGCGGCTATCCCTTAGATCGGTATATAATCCTTTATTGTTTTGGCGTCTTTTTATAGTTCTTTATTAATTATCTTATGAAAAAGATTCGGTAAAGCTATGATTATCTTTCTTAGTGCCAACTATTATTTGCGTGGTATATTTATCCAATCACTTGTGTTGTTTGCTCATATAGACACATGCCATTTTTGTAAGATCACATTATTTTTGCTTTTGGTTTCTCAATATTTGGAAGATTGGACTGGACCTTGTACTATATTAAACAGCTTGACTTACGCTCAAGTCACAACCACTCAAAACAATAAAATTATTTCCTCCTCAGAAATTCCAAACTATTTTTTAACTTTTTAGACGATCTTTAATTACTTAATAACCCTTTAATATCACTTCTTACAAAAGTTTTGTCAAAACTACTTGAAAAAAATCATCATTAATTCTTCTACATACAACAAGTTACTCATCCTCTTTTTTAATTCTAATGGCTTAGGATAACACAAAAATTTTATATAAACATTTAAAAAAAAAGAATCGATATATTACTAATTTTAGAACCTCATTTAACATCCAACTTAAAGTTAAATATTTCTATCTATACCTTATTTGAAACTAACCTCACCGACAATTCTAAACTATACACAAAATAACTTCATTTATCCATGTAAAAATACAGTTACAAAAAGATACTGCTATAAACTAATTAATTATTTTAATAAATACAAATTTAAAAAAACTATTGGATTAATTATTGTTTTATTAGAATTAATTAGAACATTATATAAAATTTATAGTGTAAAAATAAATAAACTAACATTGTAAGATAAAAAAAATGCTTAGCAAAATTTTTCTCTCAAACTGTTTACGTGACCGCGTGATGATTCTTTACTTTTACAGAACAATAGAAATGCACAGATAATATATTTGTATATTCTGAGTAAAACTCTAAAAAAATCGTATTTACTCAAGTTCTTTTGTAAAAGATAATATAGTGAACCCTAGTAACGTTATTCAGTAAAATGAAGTTGTGTTTTTATAGAGGTGGCAATTCTTAGAGATTGCGTTTAAATCGTCTTAAACACCACATGAGTTGTATCATGTCTAAGTTGGTAATAAAACCTCACAGAAAACATGACCTAGTAAATGGCGATGGTCACGAGAAAAAGACATTCGATCTTGGTTTTTTTTATATAGCACAAGAAGTCGTACTTTGTTCACATTAGATTACATTGCAACCTAACATCCAATAAACCGTTTGCTAGGGGAGCCACTCAATGGCAAATGGACAACAAGAACACGCTGGGATGAACTCGAGGGCTCACCAAAGCAATTTGAACAAGATTGCAAAGAATGAAGCATCCCTCTTGGACAATTTTTATACTCGTAAAGAACCTTGATAGTTTTATGAATTGTTTTAGGGAAGAATTTTATTCTTTTGATAGGTGATTTATTAATAAGTTTCGACAATTTGGCAAAAGTTTAAACTGATCAATATATTTACAAAATAACCGCTTCCCAAAATGATTTATAATGCCCAAGGTGCCATCTTTAAAATGTACTGACAAATCATGTTGACACGACTAACTTTACAAAATTCACAGCATTTGATATGTTTCTTAATGATAACATTAAAACATAAAATATCCCTTGAAAAACAAGGGTTGGATTAAACATTTTTTATTTAACGTTCAAATATATTATGTTATTTAAAATTCAAACGTTATAAATTTTTATATTTTATAATTTTAAATTTATATGGGTTCAAAACATAATTCACTACCAAGAGTAGTTTTTAATATGAATAAATGTCTAATTTTTATAACATGATTTTTTTTCTAAGGTTAAAAAAACTTAAAAGCAAGTTAAAAAAAAATAAAATACCAAATGTGCACAGTTGTTTTATCTTATATTCAATGTTTCATTAAAAAAAAAATTACATATTTCTTTTTACTCAAAGTTAATTTGGATTTTTTTTTTTGTTGGTTGATAATTTGCATAGATCTGCGTNTTAATTTTGATTTTTTTTTTTGTTGGTTGATAATTTGCATAGATCTGCGTGTAGTTATTTAAGTATACAAAAAAAAGTAGGTAGAAAAACATCATCACTATATAAATACCATTAATTCAAAACTCAAGACATTTTCAAAAAAAAAAAAATAAAATAAATTGTCCTGAAATTTCTTTATATATTTATATACAAATAAAAGTCACCTTTAAAATATTTTTAGTACTTGGAAATTACTGGATGTGTTTTATTAATATTGTACCTGTCTTTAAGTCGTTACTACATAACTAACATAAAAAAATATCAGATTTTTCAATTCAGAAATTTCAGAAAGAAAACTGAAATTTCAATGAAATTTTGTATTGGCTGACCAAAAAAAAAACTATTTAAATATTTTTAAAAATATTACTTAACCAAATATTTTAAAATTGATTATATTTTATTACTTTCTTTATTCTTACTTAAGGAATAAAGTTATAAAATGTTTTTTTTAACAACGACTAATAAGTATTCTCAGTTCATAACTATAGTGTTTATTTAACCTTTTCAACTTTTCATTTTTAGTAAAAATTACTCAAACTCATTTTCTCTTTTTTGTAATGAATCACACTAGCATAGGTTAAAAATGATGTCCAGAGAAGTCTATTTTTCAACTCAAATTTTTTTAAATTTTGAAGAAAAAAAATTACTTAGCTTTGTTTTTGACATAATTTATCAACTTTTTGGTGTTAGACGCATTATCTAACTGCAATTAATGATCGCAAAAAAAAAAAAAGATAGATACTTAATAGCATATTGAGTATCTAAAAGGATTAATAGCATATAATCATATTATGATTATGTGATATTTTTATTATACGGAGTGGAACAGATATAAATGACAACTCTTATACAGTGTTCACTAAGTAAGTAAACGGGTCAATTGTTATATACAATGAGAAAAATAGAAACTCGTTTCCTTACTTAGTGAACACTCTATAATCATACAATCATTTTGTTGTATTTCTTTTTTAACGATTTTTGAATTCATAGACTACGTTAAAATATTTTAATGTAGTTCTCTTTTTAGAACTTTTCTTAAAAAAAAATAATTAAAACATCTGTTTGTTAGATCAGTTTCATTTTTGTATATTATAATAAAAGTAATAGAAAATTATGTAATCGATGTATTAGATTTATATATGTTTTTAGAGTACATATTATGTCTACTGGTTAATGGGTTATATTTCTATAGTGAATGCGTATTATCATTTGTAAAAATGTAAAAGTTTTATACAATAGCCACCAATATGCGACAAACATATAGAATTATTTAAAAATACTAACTGGTGTATATTTAGTTTCATTAATGAAATATTTATTTGCTTTTTATTCTACCTGACATACATGTGTTTTTAAAATAACATTTTTACAAACTAAAAAAATATTATGACTTCACAAGAGTGTTCATACATTGGGTTCACCCATAGATAGTGTAAATAATATTCTTTTACTGTTCATAAAAAGTGTTGTATGGTTCAAATAAGAAAAATAGTCGTTTTTTATGTTCTCATAATTATAGTGTCTAGTAAACTGTTTGGTATATTTAATTTTTTTCGACAAAATTGTTCGACACATTATTTTGTGCTGTCAAAATAATAAGACTACAAACTGTAAAAAAGAAATATTTAAGAAATCAAAATTAAAATTTAGAATAAAATAATAATTGTATTACTGACTAAAATATAACGCAAAAAATATTTCAATTTATTATATTGAATTAAAGCATTATTATGGCTTTATTGTTTACTTATTTTAGAAAATCAGTCATATTTGATATTACGGACATATCGTGTTAAAGAATTTAACATACATGTTTAGTGTTAAAAGAGCTTTTGGAGAATTTTATTGTCATTAATAATTAAAAAAACGGTAGCACAGTGGGGTCGAGGCACAGTGTAGACAAGGCATAGATGGGACAAGTATAGATGATATTTGACAGTGATTTAAATCACTATCATAAGAAACGCTTCGATGCAAATCTGTAGATAGTATTTCATTTTAAAAAAAAATTTGTTAAAATAGCATATTTTTGAATACGGTAGTAAGTTGAAAAAGTTATTTTTTGTAAAAAAGTTACTATTTTAAATCCCCCCAGTGAACAGAATAAGTGGTAGATTTCCAAAAAAAATTATATCAAATGAAAGGGAAATATCTAAGGTTTTAATACAAAAAAATATTATTTTTATTTGTTAATTTTTGAAAAAGTTATGGCAGTTTTAAGCACAAAAAACATCCCGATAAAAGGTAATTTTTATCGCAATCATTACATTTTTTTTTAATTTTCGACAGCCATTTGCACATAGAAGATAGATCGTCGGGACAAATTTTTTTTTTTTATTTTATAGTACATATAATAAGCTTTAATTTTATATATGTTTAAAGGACGCAGTATTTCCGGAACACTTTCAAAAGTTCAGTTGAAAAAGATCTATGTTTTTTACAATATTTCAAGTTTTGAACGCCCCCTATATAAGGGGAAATTGTCTAATTTTAATAAAATGTATTTCAGATGAAAGATGTACTTATAATGTATTTAGAAAAAAAAAAATTGTGCTGATACATACATTTTTCAAAAANTTTTTTTTTTTTTAATATGGCTTTATTTGAGTAATTACAATCTATACAATATGTACAATAAGCAATTATTAGAATATACAGACATAACATTTAAAACATGAAGAGGTATTCACACATTTGTGAAACCTCGTTGAATTTTAATTATCTGTTGGGCTTAGGTTTTCAAATCACGGCACCAGTTTCTTTTGAGGCGTCTGGTTGGGTTACCAGGAAGTGTTAGTGAAGCTAACTCATTGATTAGTTGGTTGGGGATATATTGAAGTTTGGCGTGGAAGCGTTTGTAGTAGGTAGCAGCAGTTTCGTTGATCGAAGGTAATTTGAGGTCAGCAGTTAAGATTGCGTTAGAGACGTACCAAGGTGCACCAGTAATTAATCGTTGACAGATGTTTTGAAAAGCTTGAATAGTTCTTTTATTTGAGGTCTTGGTAGAGCCCCAGATTACAATACCATATGTCCAAATTGGTTGTAGAAGAGTTTTATACAAAATGATTTTGGTGGAAGTGGTTAAGTTGGAACGTAGGAGTGGCCTTAAGAGATGGAGTCTAGAATTAAGTTTCTTTCGTTTGTCTTTAAGATGAAGAGACCAGGTTAGGCGCCTGTCAAAAGTAAGGCCAAGGTATTTAACTTCATTCGAGTGTGGAATGATAATGTTGTTGATAGATACAGCTGGGCAGTTATGGGGTCTGAGCGAGAAAGTGACAAAAGAAGATTTCGATTCATTGATTTTTATTTTCCAGTTGATGAACCATTGAGAAAGAGTGTTTAGGTGAGTTTGTATTTGTTGTGACGCAATAGTGCTGTCCGAAGAAACTGATAATAAGGCAGTATCATCAGCATATGTTCCGACTGTGGTATTTTCAGAGGTAGGCAGGTCAGACGTATATATGGTATATAAAAATGGAGCGATGTCGCTACCTTGAGGGACACCAGCAAAGATAGGATATTGATTTGAATGTTGCAGGTTGTGACGAACTTTAAATGAGCGGTTATCAAGATAGGATTTTAATATCAGGTATAGGGGAGCAGGAAATATTTTTTTTAGTTTAAAAAGAAGACCTTCGTGCCATACAGTGTCGAATGCTTTAGCGACATCTAAAAAGACTCCGGCGCAATATTTTTTGGTTTCGAGTGCTGATGAGATGATGTCTGCAACCCGATGAAGTTGATGAGTTGTGGCGTGGTGAGAACGGAAGCCAAACTGGAAGTTTGGAATACTATTATTTGCTTGTGCTATTGTGGTGATACGCTTGAGAATAATTTTTTCGAGAATTTTTCCAAGAACCGGTAACAGGCTAATGGGTCTGTAAGACGAGGGATTTTCTGGAGGCTTCCCAGGTTTGAGAACTGTGACAATGACTGAAGATTTCCAAGTAGTTGGGAAGTACGATAAACGAAGAGCAGCGTTATAAATATGTGTTAGATGAACTATCGCTTTTGTAGGGAGTTTTTTAACGACCTTGTTGGAAATCAAGTCATGGCCTGGGGATTTGTTGTGTAACAATTTTTTTATAATACTATTTATCTCCGCTGGGGAGGTTGGTCTTACAGGAAGAGACATAGGTAGAGTTGACTGGAGAGACTCCGTTACTGTCGTCATATGTGGTTCTGGTGTGGAAATGAGGTGTGGTTTGAATACTCTTGATAGTTCTTCAGCTAGGATATCTGCTTTTTCTCTGTCTGTGGTAGCAAGTGAGTTATCTGGGCGTCTTAGAGGAGGAGGCAATTCTTTAAACCGTAAAATTGATTTTGTTTTGCGCCACAGAGATCCGTTTTTAAAGGAAAGGTTTTGTATGTGATTACTGTATAGATTGGTTTTGTGAATTTTGAGTAGGGACTTAAGTTTGTTAGAAAGGTAATTGTAGTTTATCTTGTCCTCCGGGTAGTGTGTGTGTTGCCATTTAGATCGGGCTCTTCGTTTTTCAGCAATAAGTTGTCTTAATTCAGGAGGGAGATTGGGTGAATGGGGATAGGGAAGACTGTGGGTAGATGAGTCCATAGCTGATTGTTTAATATCATCAGAGAGTTTGGCAATTGCTTGATCTACATCAGAAGGTGATTTTAATTTAGTATTAAGAATTATTTTATTTGATAAGGTAATTTTGAATTTGTTCCAGTTTGTAATGCCCGGAGTAATAGTAGGTCTATTTTTCTTCAACGAGGGTTGAGCTCCGATGAGCAGCAAGACAGGTGTATGATCAGAGGCTGGATCTATTAAATTTATAATTTCGGTGGAAAAATGATTAGGAAGATTGGTGATAAAAAAGTCGAGGTTGTCTGGGTGGCGGTTGTTGTGTGATGGCCAGTACGTCGGAGAGAGAGGTGCTATTACCTTGAGATGATTGTGCAAGATGAAGTGTTGAAGAGCTCGGCCCCTGGTGTTGGTGTAGCGGCTCCAGGTTTGGTGTTTAGCATTGAAGTCAGCGCCGATAATATGCGTGAAGCTTAAAGTTTGAGAGAGAATACTCAGTTCAGCCGAAGGAAAAGGTCTTCCTGGGGGAAAATAGCATGAAGAGATGGAGATAGTTTGAGAGTTTATTTTTATTGATATGCTTGCTGCTTGAATATTTGTAGACAGATATGGTTGAAGGGGGAGATGGTCAATTTTATTAGAAATGAGGAGAGCAGCACCTCCATGTGCAGTACCATCAGGGTGGTCTGCTCTAATTATATCGTAACCAAATATCTTAAGTGAAGAGGTTTTAGTAAGGTGAGTTTCGGAAATAAGTGCTATTTGAACTTTTTTTTCATTTAAAACTAATTGTAATTCATTTAAATGTAGTAGGATGCCGTTAGCGTTCCATAGAAATATTGAGAGTTGTTGAAAGTTATTTGTTGGCATTATTTATAAGTTTATCAATGACTGTTGTAAGAAGTGAAATAAGAGGATTTATTAATGCTTTAAATTCATTGATAAATGATGAGAGTTGAACAGACATATTTTGGTATTGGTTTTGATTGGTGTTGGTGTCTTGAGTATGAGAAGAAGAATCTTGATTTAATGGAGGGAAATGTTGTGAATAAGCTTGGTGCGTAGTTTCAAATGTAGGTTGACGTGGAAGGGAACTTTTATTTGAGATTTTTTTTGAAGAGTTCTCTAATAATTTTTTTTTAAGATCCAGGTGGGATTGGCAGCCTCTAAAGTTGGCCGGGTGATTACCACTGCATAATGCACTATTAGCCGGATAGCTGCGTTCTTTGGAGCATGCTGTTGTCTCGTGTTGCTCGCCGCATCGGACACAACGAGGTGGATGATGACAATAACTGCGAGTGTGGCCATAATTCTGGCAACGGTGACATTGCGGAATTTCTTTTTTAGGGCGGGGTGTTTCAACTTTGATTTTAGTATAACATAATGTAGTAAGTTTGAATATATCGGAGTTTGTTGGATTCGGTTCTAAATCAATAAAGAAGATCGGGAGGGGGGAATTGGTAGTCTTGTTAGTTACAGGCATTATGTTTCGAGTGATAAATCCATTATTTAATAGTTCTTGTTGAATAAAAGAAGTATCGATTGAATGATGCAAATTTCTGATTACAACACGATATGCTTTTTCCTCTTTTAGTTGGAATGAGTGAAATGAAACGTTATTATTCTTGAGGTAAGTGACTACTGATCGATAGGAGTCAGAGCTGTATGTTTGGAGTTTAATACCTTTGGTGGAGCTTTTGCAATCGAATCCAGATTCATCAGTTAATTGTTTAATTTTTTGACAAAAATTATTATAGTTTATTTGTTCTTGAATAAATATAGGAGGGGGTTTTGAAGTTTTATTTTCAGGGATAATTGGATTTGTAACTGTAGTTTCCATTGGTTGAGGTTCATTAAGAGGAGCANGAATTAATTTATACTGTACATATGCGAAAACCGTTAATTTCTAATATTATTTTGATAATAATGCAACTTATATCATCAAATGTATTTTATTTTGCTCATGATGCCATTAATATTTAATATAATGCATTTGGAAGTAATTTATCATTAGTTACTTTTTAATTATTGTCAATTTAATGATGCGTTTTCATTTAAAGGAATACGATTATTTTTTTTAGACTACTAACAGTTAATAATGTTTTTTAAATAAATGTAATAGTAAAAGCAATAGATTTTTACCTGGCATTAAAGTCTGAATAAAAATGCTCACTGCCAAAATCGATGGTAACATGTCTCCTATTCTTTTGTGAAAAAATAAATATCTAAAAAAAAAATTCACCAAAATATTAGTTCAATAATTATGATATAAATTTATTATATACAATGCATATTGAATGTAAAATTATTTTACTATAAAATAGGATTAACTGAGTTCAAACACATCTTAATAATAAGTGACGTTATAAGAAAAGTATCATTTATTTTTCGAGAAATTATTGTTGTCTTATTTTTACTATAATCTTATGGCATTTATAATTTTGAATTAAAATCATAATTTTTATACCAGTATAAATTTATTTGAAATACAGCTATGCAAGATAATATTTGTTAAGGTATTATTTAGTAATTATTTTCGTGGAACTATTTTTTAATTATAGGAATAATATTGAGTTGTTATGAACTTATGTGAAGTTGGTCCCGTATTTACTAGTTTGAATTTATTTAATATTTCAGTAGTAAAATGTTTCAAGAATAATATTATGTTTGCTAAATAAAAACATATCGGTTAAAAAACAAGTTTTTTTGACGTTTCCATGATGATAATAACTGGAATTGGACCTCTTCAAGTAAATAAATAACTTTCAAAATCCATTTTATATTTGAATAAAATACTCATTCATACTTTTTAAACAGCTATATTTTACAACATATTATATAGCAATGTGTAATAGTTATATAAATTTTATATTTTAGATCTATAGTAATGTTGGTTGAATACTGTTTTAAAATTTATCTTGATACTTTGTAGTACTGTCCCAAAACTTAGCCACTTATTGTTTGGTAGTCCGTAAAAGCATATTACTTATACAAAAGTATACCAGTATTGTAACTTAATAACTTAACAAATATGCGGGTAAATTTAATGGTAAATTACTACTCCCGAGTCAACTGGTATAGTAAAACTATTTATTAAAATAATATTTACATATAAGTAAGTTTTGATTGATCTAAAAAACCTAAAATAAATTATGGTAAATTTTATTTACTAAATTATGTTCCGTCCCTAGGAGTTTCTCTGGTAAATACTTCAAAATCTTTATGGATATTATGTTGTTTTTTTGTGTTAATTATTGAAATGACCTTCGAAAAATACTGCTGATAACTTATTTAGTTTTATATAACCCATTATGACAAAACGGTTGAAGTAGGAATACCCAAGAGGAATGGTCGAGGAAAATTCATATAGGTGAAGTTAACTTGTTAAATAAAAATGTAATCAGTCAATTAAGTTTTTCGACCTCTCCAAACGGGCATCGTTCAAATCGAATTACAGTATTCACTGCTTTAGTCGAATGAACTTTGAAAATGTCATCCATCTCACTAGGGTATGAACTCTAAGAGAAAGTAAATTACAAAACAGTTCATCACGTTCAAAAAAATGGTATTTGTTCAATAAATAAACTAGATGATGATCACTCAATTAGGTAAACATAATTTGTTAAAACATATTCCATATATCTAATTGGTGATTGATTTCAGTTTCAAGAATTAACTTATTAACAACTATACTTTTATAATAATAATCTTTATTTGAGCCAAATAACATTACAGCAAATAAAAAATAAATTTAATATATAATACATGGCACCTGCCCAAATAAGAATAGCTTGTCTGGGGTATATGACTCATCTATCCCATCCCATCTATCTCATCTAAGATGAGTATTAATAACTTTTTATTAGAAGTTCAAAATGATATTGAATTATACATATTCAATCATACACTTAAATTATACAATACGATTTTACGTGCAAAGTTATATGCTAAGAATAATTGTAAAACTATAAACGTTTCTAAAATATCCAATATAACCGTGAGCTTATGACAATATCAGTCAAAACACTGTCTGTAGGAATGTTTTCAAAAGCAATTTATCCGTCATCGTACTTTGCACTATTGAGCACATTGTTATGTGAAGAGAACTTTTGCGTGTATTATTGAACATTTTCACTACACGTTCAAATGCAATAGTTTTGTCATTGTATTATGTGCAACAAATCAACATAGTTGCTCTATGAAATTACTCATGACACAAGTATACCGCTATTCAACGTAGTAATATATTCTCAGTGCACTGTGGTTTAAGTTATCTTCCTTATATCTCCAAACTCAATTATATAGTTTTAATAATGGTTGTTGTCATTTTGTCTAAAATTAACATCCTTAAAATTTATCCGTTCATTCGCCAAACTCCCTCTTTTTGTGCTCAAATATATTTACTACGCGGCATTTATTTGAAATTATAGAACTATTAACTATTATCAGACTTTTCAAGTTAAACAATAGATATGATTGTGAAATAATTTTATTTTGTATTTTGAGTATTTTATTTTGACAAAAATTTTTGAATGGTGTTTTCATGCTTTGTTTGTACAGTATTTTTTATGCTAATAAGTATCAACTACCTAGAAAGTTACAACTGTATTATTTTCTAGAATAAACATTTCCATATTCTTTGAAAAGTATCGTTGTCAGTCGAATCAAGTGTTGCAGGCAATTTTTTTACTATAACAAAATTTTAACTACCACTCTTGCTAACTCATAGTTTAAACTACCTAAAAGCCTTAAATGACCTTTAGCTTAAAATAATGAATTAAAGCTACGTGGTTATTTTTATAAAATTTGTTTTTTTAATTTCATCATTAAAAATTGAACTATATTTAACTCGATTTAAAGCCGAAAAAATGTGTTTTATAAAAATACATTTATTGAATATGATAAAATAGATATAATAATATCCATTTTAAAATGGATATAATAAGAAATGACTGGTGATAAAAATTACAATACCCGCGTTTAACCTCCAGCCATCACTATAAATTGTTAATAACTTCTGGACTCATTGTGTAAAATGTTCTTAATTAGATCATTATTTATTAAATAAGCTAGTTAATCATATATATTATCTATCTGAAAAACAATGTCTGACATCCTTATAAGGTATAAAGGACCAACTTAAAAAGTACTTTACAATAGATAAATTGAGAAAAACACGTACTTAAAAAATATTATAAATGTTATTTTTACTTTTTCATTAATTAAGTTGCTCATTATTGTTTAAACTGTCAATAATTCTCTGAAAATGGAACTATGTTAGTCAATTCTTAAGCTCTTCGTTATATGCATACTCCTCTCCCGATTTTATTTTATAGTCTCAGTCTATCATAGTTATTTATTTTTTCTAGAGGGAAAATATTATTATTTAAACGAATCAATTTAAAATTCAGCTATAATTAAATTAAAATGGGTGCAAACTCCACCAATAAGCGGGTATGGAACTAATTTCTCATATATATCGCCGTAGGATATTTTTGGAATTATTTTAATTTGTAAAATAATATTCTACAATTAGTTTACTTTCATATAAGAGTTTTTGATTAAACCTCGTAATTATTTCCACTACTTATTTTTGTTTTTATAATTATAGAAATTTCTAACGTAATCATTCTAAATGAAATTTCTTTTTAGTGAACTTATTAACTTTCTTATTCTTATTTGTGAAAAATAGTACAAAATTTGTACTGAATTGTTTTTATGTGCTTTTAACAAGCTTTCAAATTAAATTAAATACATATGTATGAAATATAATACAATTATTAGAACTGAAAAATATTTTTTTTATTTTGATGACTATAATAATTGGTTACCTGAATTTCAGATAATGGTAATGAATACATAATTATAACCAAGTAAAAATAATATTTCACTTGAAAAGTTTAATTAGTAATAACATTTAATGTACCACAATAAAAGTGATTTAAAAATTTATATTATTTGAAAATTATTTACTGTTATTGCAGTAAATGTTAATTAAGCAAATGATATTTTTATAAAAAAAAGTATGTCTTGAAAGCTTGGAAATAGACATGTTATTATTGTATTCAATAACCAAGCATAAGAGCTTGTTTAATAAAATATATTGAGATTTATTTCTATTCAGCTTTAAACAACAATATAAATTTGAAGATCTTTTGAACGATTGCAGTTCAACAGTACTTTATTGTTTTTCAGGATTATTTAAAATTTGCAAAACGTTATGAAATACTATCATGGAGAATACTTAATTACTTGATAGGTATTAATATAAAATCGCCAGAAACATCGCTTAATTTTATATCAAAAGATTTGTCTAACTCTTTGACGAATTACCTTATCTTTTAAGCTCATGAAAATTAAATGAGATTTATGGAATTTTAGATTTTTATGTTTATCAAATCGGAATGAAACATCAAATTCGTTTCTTAGTATAATTATGAATAAGATTCCACAAGTTATTGGTATTCGTATTAGAAAAATAAATTGTTTGATTCCATTTATTTATTTTTATATGTCATAAGCTTGCGTTTCCCGGAGTCGTGCTGGTTTTGTGTTATATTCAATGCAATGTGTTGTACTAAATGATTGCGCATACAACAACGTATCGTTCGGCATACTGCGACCGTTTCATTTTTACAAACGAAAAATAATAAAAAGCAAATTTAATATCTAAAAAAAAGGATTTTCATTTTAATTTAAATAGTTTTGTACAGTCACGCTGAGATTGTAATAGTAATATTTAAAATATTGGCATTACAATTTTTCATGTTATTAAAACTAATTTCAACAAATTATGATTATACTATTATTTCAAATGTCCAAAATTTTAATGTAAATTATTAAGTTTTATGATTAATTATGATTTTTTTAAAATAATATTTTTATTCTAAGGTGTAAGGTTTTATTTATAGTTAATAATAAATTGCTTTTTGGCTAATATTAACTTTGATCTTATTTATTATACATTACACTGAGAGTACTGTTATAGAAAGTTATATTCAGAATTTCTTTAAAATTTATTTTATAAATTTATTAAAAATTATATATATTAGGTGAGAAAAAGATTATATTAGTACAAAATGCTAACCGCTAATTTAAACGCTAGTTTACATTTAAATTGTCAGTAATATTGAGTATTTTCTTTTTTTCAGAATTTTTTTTTACAACACTGTCAGAGTAATATTTTTTTTTATATTTTTTAAGAACGTTTATGAAATGGTGTAAGGAATTTTGAAGTTATTCGGGAGTAAAATGGGTTATATTTACTTAAACAATATTTGTTTCCAGTGGCGTCAATTGGTGAGGGGCAACATGAGCATTCGCCCCAATCTAAATATTCAGTACAAATCGGGGCCGGTCGAGATATACTCGTACTGAACCGATCCATATGAATCGTTTAATTTTAATTTACTAAACATCTAATTTATGAAAAATAGTAAAAATCCAAACTTTAGTAGTGAAAAAAATAGTATTTCATAAGAAAAATGATTTTTCCCATTAGCTTTTAATATATTGCGCAATTTTGAAATCACTTTGTCAATAGTAATCATAGATAATTCAATCTTTTGTTATTAGTTATCACTTGATTTTCAATTAAACGTTTTTATGATATTATATACGCAATAACTGGATTGTAAAGCATTATTATTATCTGATAAAATAATATGTTAAAAACCTACAAAATAGTGAACATATTGCAAAAATACATTTTTATATGTTAAAATTGTAAAAAGAAAAATTGTAATATATTCATTGAAAATATTTTTTTTTATATATATAAAATGAATTTAGTTATTTATCTATGGGTGAGAAGTGGCGAGCGAAGCAATCGGATTTGTAAAATGATAGATCTATATATCTATAGAAATTTATAGATTAAATAAAATTAAAAGTTTAATAATTTTACAGAAGAGTTACACAAAATCTTTTTTGGGAAAAATTTGTCTTTAAACATTACAATTGATTAAAAATTATTTAAGTATAAAAGTAACTATCATACTAAAATATATTTCTTTGTTGTTACAATCATATAAATATTAACCATGTTGAAATTAGTAATTAAAAAATAAGTAAAAATAAAATAACTTATTTTTTTTTTAATCTGATAAAATACACATATTTAATAAGATCTAGTATTTTTTATATCACATGGTAAATTAATAGCAAAATTAAATTTTAGCTTATGTAGGTATCGTAACGGCCATCATTACAATAAGAAAAAAACGTTTCTAATCTGGTTAGATAAAGATAGTGTTAACAGAAAACAGATTCGTTAGATAAAAAACCATTAAGAAAAAAATGTGATCTTTGACATTTGTATATTTTAAACTTTGATGGTAAATTATAGCTATAGTAAGTAGCAATCTTAAATGTTTAAACGTCAAAAACACTGTTATTTACTACGTTATATGTTTAGTGGCTTTAAATCAGATAATATTTTTTCAAAACATGAAAGTACACTGCATATTGAATGTTAAATTCATTTTTAAGTTATAAGTGTACTCAAAAAGTGTTCAAAGTTGAAGAATGGCAAAACAATTTTAAAGAAGGCACGATTTTCTTCAAAAAAATTTGGTCAGCAGAAAATGTTGTGTCAAATTCAAGTAAGCTGTATATTTGTGAAAATAGAAGGAAAAAGAGAATTTCCGCATTAAATTATTATTTAAAAAGTAATAGTTTATTAAAAATTATTTGGTAATTTTTTAAACGGTGCTAACAATATGCCTAATATACCTTTGGATATGTGTTACAAATTATTAATGTTAATTTGGCACACATCGTTCATGTTATCGCACAATGTGATTGTAAGTTTTTTCGAAACTCATTTTAGTATAAACGAATTTAAGTTGAAGCCGGAGGCCACTAGCTCATATTTACTTGACACATACGAATGATATTTTGTACAACGTTCATGCAAAACAAAATTGGAATCTACGAGAATAGTTTTTATTTTTTTATTTCAGTTTTCTTTTGGTGAACCGAAACGATTTCATCCGCGACGAATATTATACGAAAGAAAATCTAAGAGAGAAAACAACAAGAAAAACATTATTAATTTTTAAAGAGATGACCTGTCTCCTACATTTACGTTTTACTTGCTAAGCACGAAAAACTCGCTTAAAAGTCTTAATAATAAGATATTAGTTTTACCTTAAAACAAATTTTTATTTTGAAACCAAAGAAAAAATAACTGTTTTATGTACATTCTTTATACAAAGGTAACCATAAAATTAAATAAAATCCTTTTCTTCATCGACGCAGAAAATTGTTTTTATCCCTCAAATATATTATTGAAACTTGAAATGTAAACCTTAGATAAACTTAAGTGACTTGTTCAGATATTGTATTTTACTTTGTTTACTACAAAATATTATTAAATACTTAAAATTTAATATTGTTAATCATATTTCTCTATCTTAGGACATTAAGCTTCCTTAAGCCATTGTTTGTTGCTCAATTGTGTTTTAAAAATATTGAAAATGCCTCAATTAAGTATTACTTAATACACTGACGTAAGGATATTTTTATGCTATGTAAACGAACAAAATATTTAACCTTTCTTATATATCATTATACAATACTACATGCAAATTATTAGTTTTTAACAGTTTGTATCCGAATAAGCTATTGTATGTGTTGAAATTTCAATTTAAATTACTGCGTTGTTACTGTTTTACATTTTATGAAAATGACGTTTTTTAAAAAAATATTACGTCTTGACTTTTTTTATGGGAGGAATAAATTGCATTGAAGTAAAAATAAATATTATGTTTTATTTTAGAGATATACATAAAAGTTATAAGATGTTGATCATTTCAAGTAGACTTTAATAAAACATGTATCTTTTTGAAAATTATGAGGAATGAATATCGGATTTTAACCTTTAATACTTCAGTAATTATTAACAGTAGACGTTCAAGCGTTTTTCACTGAGGGCATTTGAATGATTCAACATTTATTTTTTTAACCTGCTTAATAAACATTTAAATGCTTTTTACGAGAGTGATACTAATGTATTATTTTATAATTTATGAAAAGTCACTTAAAGTGTTTATTCTTTTAAACTGTTGATTCTTATAATTGTTCAAATATTTAGAAGAAAGTTAAACTTAAGAGTAGAATAAAATATTGGTGTTAATTATTCAAAGGCTAATTTTCTAAATTAATAATATAATTTATTTAATCATGAAAATATGCATAAAATATCTGATCATTTTAATTTTATCATTTTTGGGTTACATTTACGCTCACAAAATGCAATAAAATAATATTGAAATCAACTTAACTACAATGCAAGTTATGGAATTTATAATAAATTTAACCTGTACTTTTTGCTGTTTTATAAATATAATCTTACTTTTAAAAAATCGTATATATTTTTAAACGAATAGTTTGGGCTGAGTTACCCAGAATCGGACTGAACTTTGTTACTCGCAAATAAAAGATCCAGGAAACATTGAAGACATTTAAAGTGAGGACCGGATTTTTGTTGTTCAGTGAAAATAAATACATATATAGTATTAAGTGGGCACATCCAAAAGAGATATGGGGCATGCATCTCACTGTCTTGTTTCTTTTTTAATATTTTACCTTACCACTTAAGCAGTGTCACCTATTATGTGACTCCGTACAGCATCTACTTGTATAACTCCAATTCACTGTCAACATTTACACTGTTTCCTTGAATTTTATTCACACTGTCGTCTGCCAACAGTACACAAAATTACAGTAAAAAAGTATATATTATTTTCTTTTCTCCTTTAAAAACATACCTAAATTCTAGAGAAGGCTTTTACTTTACAATTTTGAATGGACAAGAGACACCTAATATATTTTCCCGTTTATACTATTCCCATATTCCACATTTTTTCCTTGAGTCCATATACCAATTTATAACCATTAAAAGGATTTTTACTAATTAAGAAATGCAAATAAATCAACAAGTTAAATGGTAAAGGTAATAAAATAAGTATAAGTATATATATGAATAAATTATTATACATATATTTAACAGAATGGTAATAATTTCTTACATTATAACAATGCATCTTCTAATTGGAAAATTAATTTTGTTTAATCAAAATAAATATTTTTTGAAGTATGACGCGTTATTTTTTTATTTTATAAATACAATTTTAAATATTATTTATTTTTTTATTATATAGATTATTATTTATACCTAAATTTATGCACTGTAGGTCCCAAGAGTCATATATGAATGAATGTCTATCTTAACATTTTTACGTTTATGTTGTATACATAAAAAAACACATAGTTTATATGTTCATTTAGAGAACGTTCGTTAATTTAGACGGTTTTGAGTCAACTATTCTTTTACCGAAAATCTAGAGTCGAAATTTGATCTGTTACCAATACATTTTACTTTTGCTCTAGAGTTATTGAGCGTTGACTTTTCATAATTTTTTACTCAAATTTAAACACAGCTCTTTTTTTTAAATTATACAAGTATACAAGTACGTAATCTGGTATTGCGTATTACAAGATTACGGAACTTGGTTCACTCAACGTACAAAGAAATCAAATGACTGGAAATATTTTTGGTATTAAAGTAATAAGTGAAATATATGCTTTTCAAACGTAATCCAAGATGTCATCATTTTCAAAAGTTTACTAGGTGAGTCTTTAATTTCTTCTGAGTAATTGTTACAGAATGTGTACTGCATCCTGCTCCATTATTGTCATTTAGATAACATATTTTGACAGTAAAATATTGTTAATTAATTGCCTATCATCGATAGAAACAGAGTATTAAAAAAAAAAAACTTTATTCGTAAATCGGAAATTTAATTTGGTATTGTTGGTCAGCATACAAAAATTAAAAGAATACCACTAGATTTAATAAAAGCAACTTTAATGGTGTGGTCTAAATGTTTATATGTAATACACTTCAACCCTATAAAGAGAGTAAGAGTTGTTAGAACTTGAAAACGATGGCCCTAGATGTTTTTGAAATATGTTGATTTATTCATTACACTATGATATTTTATTGTTCGACTTTCCGAGATGAAAACTTGAGATTTGTTTTCCAAAATTATTTCGTTCTAGAATTCCGCCCATGTATTTGAAACCGTTATTGAAATGGCTACCGACGTTTAATATTCGACAGTCATTAGGGAATAAAAAAAAATACCTACATGCCCGTTTTCATTTGACATTTGAAAAGTGTCAAGTGATGTCCTCTGCGAAACCAACCATGAAGGTAGTACGTGCAAGTTTTTTTATTGTGATCACTTGTCAGATACATTGGATTTCAATCTAATGTTTTGTCAGTGTATCTTATCAATACGATTTTAAATCATTACACTTGTAAAAAGCATTGTAGTAAAGTATTCCAATAATAACAATTTCCCATATCAAATTATTATGAATTTTGTTCTTATTCGCTGGCTATAATCTAATAATTATACTAATTATTGTTATAAACATATAGTCGATTTGATTTAATTAAAACGTACTAACATGGCGCAATGAATTAATCAGTGAGAGATAACTGAACGGCGTGTCTATGTTTTTTAGTCAATAGGTACTTAACAAATTTTAATTCAATATGTTTAGCTTAACCAAGCTGGCATACAACGGATGCTCAGAAAGACAAAAACAAGACTACTGTCGGTTAGGGGTTTTTAATATTGACCTGAAAGTGTGCTGCCGACGAATATTGTACGATGTGAGGACCCGAAAATTAAACGAATTAGAAACGTTTACAGTGTCCCTCATAGCCGCCAAAAACGGCCACGTGGATTGTTTGCAATACGCCCGCGAGAATGGGTGTAATTGGAGTACGTGGACGACGCGTTTGGCGGCTATTAATGGTCACTTGGAGTGTTTGTGCTTTGCTCGTCAGAACGGATGCCCGTGGAATGACAGAGACCAAGTCTGCACCAAGCGCGATTATTAGAAAAGTGTTCACTGCTTAAATTATAAAGTATTGATTTGAAATGAATCCGCTAATTTTAAAACTGGAGAAATTTAATAAATTTTAAAGAAAAAGTATTACGAATGAACAACTTTTCAAAATCGTAAAAATGTGTAAAGAAATAACCTATCAGATTTTTTTTTCACATTTATTTGCAATGTGATTTTAATAAACCACAATATTTTAAAATAATAGATTTTTTGTGCATTTACTTGTTATAATTAATTAGTTGAATTGGGAATTTCAGTGCGCTTAATTTATAGCAATTATTAGTTTTGACTAATAATTTATAATTGTTGCTCATTATGAAATTGGTTTTTCATTGGTTTTTGCTAACCAACATTATGCATTTTATAATCTATACATTTTTCAGCTCGCTTCATAATTTTCACATTTACTATTGTTGAACTTCGATATATTAGTTGATATTAAATATTATATTTAATACATTTTGGGTAAAACTAATCAATTAATTTAGTATAATCAACCACCTGGTTTATATTTAGGGTTAAGTGCAATTATGAGCGTGATTCTTTATGAAATAAAGAACTGTATAGGAAATCGAAATTAGTACTTACACTAGCAGATATCAAAAGAATTGTAAAACAAGTCTTATACAGATAAGATAAATAAAAATTCAATACAGCCATTTTTTAGAATAAATTTTAAGAAATAATTTGGTGAAAAATTTTCTCATCAATTTTTTGTAGTTAATCTTCTGTAACATTTTAATTTTTTTAAAAATTCGAATTTTTCTGTAATTATTCTACGGTACCAAACGCTGGCTATGTTTTATAAAAAAAGGACACTAGTAAACACAATTTTTTACACTAAATATGATTTTTCTATGAAAATTGTTAACGTTCTAATGATTTACTTTAATTCAAATAAAAACATAAACAATACTTATTACTTAATAAGTAGTTTAACTCTTTAGAGATAAAACTACTTATTCTAACTAAAATTAGAATTTATTTATCATGAATCAAGATTTATATTATACTAAGTATAAGGTCTATATATTTACAAACTTGGTATTTATACGATGAGATGAAATTTGATAAGGCAATTATTACTTATCACTCTCATTCAAAAGCGTAAGTAATTTTCATGGAAAAAGTGACACGCCTACAAATTATAGTAATCAAGAAAAGATAATGTTTTCATCTGACCTTTTCTAAACACGTATTTCAGTGTTTAATACCGTAAAATAATACATGAAATTTCAAATTTTCACAAACTTTAAAACGCTACAGAATATTTACTACTGAATGTTAATAAGATATTTTTTTACCAAAATTTATTTTAGCTTCGATGCGAAGCTGAGAAGGTATTAATTTTACTATGATGTGTTTTTTTTTTTTTTTTTTTTTTTTTTTTT
>NW_026099573.1:42183955-42194128 GCF_025091365.1 Daktulosphaira vitifoliae
AATATATACTAATTATAATTATTAAATTTAGTATGAAATTGATATTTAATATTGTAATTTAAACGGAGAAATTATAAAAATAATAAAGAAGTTATATTTTGCTTTACTTTTACGTGTATAAAAATTTAAAGGGCTTGATACAATAATTTTCAATAAAAACTGTTTGTTACTATAAAAAAATGCACTGGACTACAAGGAACTTTCATCAGAAGCAAAAGTATACTTTTCTAAATCAAATTTTCGAGTTGTTTTCAAAACTACAAGTAGACTTTATCTATCAGTTCTAATTTTTTATATTATTACTAATTACATATAAAAAATAATTAAAAGAAAAAAAAATTGTTTTCAAATTATTACTGATTTGATTTTTAATATGTTAAAAATAATCAGTCCAAATTTTCATTTTTAACCTATTTTTTTGGTTCTTTAAAGTTGATGAAAAATTTTTGATAAAGATTTATGAAAGTTTATAGTAAAAAAAATTGAATATATTACCATAACTTTTAGCTCAATTACAAGTTTAAAATTGACATCTAGGCCAGTCAACAAAGGAAAAATTTCTTAAAAAATTCCCAACCAAATTTTGTTTTATTAATAGTTGAATTAAAATATGTATAATGACATACTAATAGTCCTCATTGATTAAAATTGAGCTTTTTTTTTTACAGCCTCGCAAAAGTTCAAAAATATGAGCTTTTTTAATTTTGTCAAAAAATATTTAATTTACAAAAAAATTTTCGTACAAAAGTTGTTTAAAAAACAATTATAAACAAACAAATTATTTTATAGTTTTTCATTTAAACAAATATTTTTCGAGTTACATTACATTTACATTTACTATCTCCCACATCTTCTAGGCTCATATCAACTGTCCTCGAATCGCATTCAATAGCATCCCTTCATCTCTTTTTTGGTCTTCCTCTATTTCGTCTTCCTTCAACATTCATTTCTATAACTGTTCTTACAGCTTCCGATTCTTCTCTCCTCATAGCATGACTAAACAATCTAAGTCTATTTTCTGTCATCTTATCCACGATTGACGAACCCAACTTCCTCTTATATGCTCGTTCCTTATCCTATCTTCTCTAGTCACTCCACTCATCCAACTAAGCATTCTCATCTCTGCTACACTTATTCTCTGCTCTACTTTCTTATCAACCGCCCAACACTATGAACCATACATCATAGCTGGCCTCACAATTTCATACTAAATTTAAAAACTATAATTAGTATTTATTCATATATTATATTTTAAAATCAAAGAACTACTAATCAGGATATAATTAAAGAAATAAGAGTTCATGTTGCTTTTAAAATATTTCACCAATTTCTCTAAAGGAAACACTATCTACAGATTTGCATCGAAGCGTTTCTTATGATAGTGATTTTAATCACTGTCAGATATCATCTATACTTGTCCCATCTATGCCTCGTCCACACTGTGCCTCGACCCCACTGTGCTACCGTTTTTTTTTTTTTTTTTTTTAATGCGAAACTATGAAGGTGTTGGTCTTGTGGTGCTGTGATTAACTCCTTCTTTTTCTTCTTCCTCGCCTTAATTCCACCTACTTGGGATCGGCCACCCTTATCCTAAACTTCCACTTGACACGATCTCCCACATCTTCTACGCTCACATCAGCTGTCCTCAAATCGCATTCAATAGCATCCCTCCATCTCTTTTTTGGTCTTCCTCTATCTCTTCTTCCTTCAACATTCATTTCTATAACTGTTCTTACAGCTTTCGATTCTTCTTTCCTCATACCATGACTAAACAATCTAAGTCTATTTTCTGTCATCTTATCCACGATTGACGCAACACCTATACTTCCTCTTATATGCTCGTTCCTTATCCTATCTTCTCTAGTCACTCCACTCATCCAACTAAGCATTCTCATCTCTGCTACACTTATTCTCTGCTCTACTTTCTTATCAACCGCCCAACACTATGAACCATACATCATAGCTGGCCTCACAATTTCATACTGAATTTGAAAACTATAATTAGTCTTTATTCATATATTATATTTTAAAATCAAAGTACTACTAATCAGAATATAATTAAAGAAATAAGAGTTGATGTTGCTTTTAGAATAATCCACCAATTTCTCAAAATGAAACACTATCTACAGATTTGCATCGAAGCGTTCCTTATGATAGTGATTTTAATCACTGTCAGATATCATAATACTTTATCCAACTATGCCACGTCACGACTGTGCCGCGAACCCCCTGTGCTGGGTTTTTTTTTTATTACACTAGAATTCTGAATATAAGAGATAACGTTTTATGCTCTTTTAATTTTTTTTTCTAGCCAATTTCTGATCTTATTCTATTAGATTTAATTTTAAATGTAAAATAGGGAAACAATATAAAAAATAAAATAAATAAATTCATCCTATTAGCAAAAAAAAAAAAAAGTTTGAATATCTTTTTAATCTGACTTTGCAACATTTTTATTACCTATTGATTAAAATAAAAAAAGAGTTTTTTAGATATTCAACACCTTTTCATGTTATTTTTTGTCATGAGTTCATGTGAAATCATTTGGATTTTGTGATCATAGAATAATCCATAACAAAATTTATGCTTAATACTGATTTTATTTATTTCTTATCTGTAAAATTAGAACTCATTAGAATTAAAATCAGTTTAACTTCGATAAGGTAACTTTGATGTACAAAAACCTTAGAAATATAATTGTCACTATTAAATTAAAAAATTCGACTCTCAGTCTCGTTCATTTATTTTACAAACATAATTGATTAAAAACATCACTTCAGATTGATTTTTTAAAAAGAATAAAATAGAAGGATGAAAGTTTTGTCACGTAAGTTTATTTTAAGAAAAAAACTCAAGGTTTAAAAATGACACTCGTTTAATGACACCACCTTCATTTTTGACACATCCTTAAGGGTGACGTTGAACATTTTTTAAATCCATTGTGAGCACATTGGACTCCATTAATTCATATTTAAAGATAATATTCTGTCATAAATTTCCTACGTTTCAAGCCTGAGAACATAAACTTTTG
The DNA here is from genome assembly GCF_025091365.1 of Daktulosphaira vitifoliae. Taxonomy (NCBI): domain Eukaryota; kingdom Metazoa; phylum Arthropoda; class Insecta; order Hemiptera; family Phylloxeridae; genus Daktulosphaira; species Daktulosphaira vitifoliae. The sequence continues at coordinate 42,186,987 of NW_026099573.1, forward strand.
CTTTTGAATATGCCTATGCAGAGATGATATTACGGTCACCGAAAAGGGCGACAACCGATCTTACAATTTCGAGAGATTATAAAATTTCTGAAATTTTTTGATGTAATGCAATTGTTTTGCTGCTCATATGATACGTAGCACCATCTTGTTGTAACCAAGCAACTGAAAGTTTTCACCGTCACTTCAACCTTAATTTATGTAAATAGTTAAAAGATTCGACGTAATTAACAATCTGGTTAATGATTAAAACAATTATACCTAACATTATTATAAGGTCTTCATTTAATAGTACATTTTTTTCTATTCGGTGATTTTTGATTAGAATTTTTTGTTTATGCTTTTTCATTGATTTCTGAAAGACTGTATTCAATAATGCACATGCTAAATTTTTTCTAAAAACTATTATAGATACATATTTTATTTTTATGTAATTACAGTGATATCTATAAAGAAAATAACTGAACAATACAGTATTTTTAACTCTATATAATTCAAAAAGCATATCCTTCCATATAATTATTATATTTTTATCATTGTTGGTATTTATACAGTAAAATAATCATTATGAGATTTTGACATACACTTAACTTCATCAGTGCTAATATAGTATGAAAATATAATGTTATAAAAACATTATTTTTTATCAATTTTAGAGTCATATGATATACGTTCTGTAATTTTAAGTTATTTGTCATTTAAAATGTGCAATCTGCTAACCCATAATTTCTGACTGCTTTTATTCCAAGTATTCCACAACTTCTTTAAATCATACATCAGACTATAGAATGTAAACCCATTTTAAAATATAACTTGTAATTTTTGTTTATAAATAATTTCTGGAAGTTTTATGAAAATATTTCCACTTATTCTCAGTTTACTTGCCAAATCAACTGTTTTTTAGCTTCGATGCGAAGCTGAATTGGTATTAATTTTATTATGATGTATTTTTTTTTTGTGCCTGTTACCGCTTTTTCTCAGCTCTCATCGAACCGATTTTTTTCAACGATACGTCAAAAGATCACAAATCGTATCTAGTCATTACTCTCAAAAATTGAATAAAATTCCCTCATTCCCTGTAAATGGGGGAAATCTCTAAAAAAATTACAAATTTAAAAATCGTTATTTTTGACATTTTTTCAATTTTTTTTTTACTTAAAACTGCCATAACTCTTTTAAAAATGACCAAATCTATATAATATTTTATTATAGATACAAGAAGTATTTACCTATTATTTTGTATATTTTTTTTATAAATCTGACATTTAACCTGCCCACAGGGGTGGATTTAAAAAGACAACTTTTTCAACTTACCTTTTGAAAATACTCNAAAAGATCACAAATCGTATCTAGTTGTAGACATTATCCTTAAAAATTGAAAAATTTTCCCTCGTTACCCGCAAATGGGGGACATCTCTAAAAAAATTACAAATTTAAAAATCGATAAATTTTGTCATTTTTTTCACTTTTTTTCTTAAAACTTCCATAACTTTTTCAAAAATCAATAAATCAACATAATTTTTTTTAAAACTAAAACTTTAGATATTTCCCTTTTGTTTGATATCATTTTGTTGAAAATCTAACACTTAACCTGCTCATGAGGGGGGAATTAAAATTGCAATTTTTTTACAAAAACTAACTTTTTCAACTTAATTTTTGAAAATGTTCCAGAAATACTGCGTCTTTTAAACATATATAAAATTAAAGCTTATTTTATGTACTACAAAATGAAAAAAAATAATTTGTCCCGACGACCTATCTTCTATACGCAAATGGCTACCATATTCAAAAATATGCTATTTTTGTATGAAAATTATGTGTTTTGTATTTTATTTTAATAGAAGTTGATGTTGCTTTTGCAATTATTCACCAATTTTTTAAAACGAAACACTATCTACAGATTTGCATCGAAGCGTTTCTTATGATAGTGATTTTAATCACTGTCAGATTAAATCTATACTGAACCCAACTATGCAATGTCTCCACTATGCCGCGACCCCACTGTGCTACCGTTTTTTTGATTATAATTGTCTTATAAACAACTTTTGTACGAAACTTTTTTTTGTAAGTTCAATATTTTTTGAAAAAATAAGGAAAGCTCATATTTTTGAACTTTTGAGAGGCTGTAAAAAAAAAAGCTCAATTCCAATCAATGAGGACTATTTGTATGTCATTATACATATTTTAATTCAACTTTTGAAAAAACAAAATTTGGTTGGCAATTTTTCCTTTGTTGACTGGCCTAGATGTAAATTTTAAACTTGTAATTGAGCTAAAATATACGGTAATATATTCAATTTTTTTTACTATAAACTTTCACAAATCTGTATCGAAAATTTTTCATCAACTTTAAAGAACCAAAAAAATAGGTTAAAAATGAAAATTAGGACTCATTATTTTTTACATATTAAAAATCAAATCAGTAATAATTTGAAAACAAATTTTTTTTTCTTTTAATTATTATTTTATATATAATTAGTAATAATATAAAAATTAGAAGTGATAGAAAAAGTCTAATTGCAGATTTGAAAACAACGCGATAAGTTGATTTAGAAAAGTAAATTTTTGCTTCTGATGAAAGTTTCTTGTAGTCCAGTAATTTTTTTTTATAGTTACAAACAATTTTTTTTTTAAATTATTGTATCAAGCCCTTTAAATTTTTATACACGTAAAAGTAAAGCAAAATATAATTTCTTTATTATTTTTATAATTTCTCCGTTTAAATTACAATATTAAATTATTGAATATCAATTTCATTCTAAATTTAATAATTATAATTAGTATATATTCATATATTATATTTTAAAATCAAAGAACTACTAATCAGGATATAATTAAAGAAATAAGAGTTGATGTTGCTTTTGGAATAATCCACCAATTTCCTACTTAAAAAAAAAAAAAAATTTGGTTGGGAATATTTTCTGTTATTCGCCAAAATTACTCCTTCGTTGACTAGAATAAATCATTAAATATGAAATTTTGATGAGAATTAAAACAATATTATTTTTAAGATTAATATGCAGTCAGGAAATTTTATAATTACTATTTACAGTATATTTATCAGAAAATCTTATTATTTTATCCATTTTTATCGTAATAGAACACTTAAGCAGAAATCATAGTAATCATTTCTAAGTAATTTTTGGTATTTAAAAAGATTCTACAATTGAAATATCCAGAACTGAATTAATTTTAATGATTTATTTTAACTAAAAAAAAAAAAGTTATTATTTTGAATCCCTCTTGTGGGCAGGTAAAGGGTTAGATTTATAAAAAAAAAACCAAATGATAGATAAAGACATGAATCTATATAAAAAAAAAATTATACTGATTTGGTCATTTTTGATAAAGTTTAACAGTTAACAAAGTTATAAGTTTTATACACTGTACTACTGCAATGAACTTTCATCAGAAACAAAAATATAATATTCTAAATCAACATTTTGTGATGTTTTCAAATGTGCAATTAGACTATTTCTATCACTTTTAAGTTTTAATATTATTAAAAAATATTATTTACATATAAAAAAAAATAATTAAGAACAAAAAAAATTGTTTTAAATTAATACTGATTTTGATTATAAATATGTTAAAAATAAGGAAAATGACATATTTAACCTATTTTTTCAATACTTTAAATTTAATCTTTGTAAATGTTTATAATAAAAAAAAATTTATTTATTTTACCATAACTTTTTACTCAATTGGCAAGTTTTAAATTAACATCCTTAATTAGAAAATTTTATGAAAATTAAAAAAATGTATCGTTAAGATTAATATGCAGTCAAGAAATTTTATAATTACTATTTATAGGAAATTTATCAGAAAAGCTCAATATTTTTCTGCATTTTTATGGTAATAGATAACTTAAATAAAAGTAATAGTAATAATTTCCTAGTAACTTTTGTTGTTTGAAAAGATTCTGCAATTGAAATATTCAGAACTTAATTAATTTTAATGATTTACTTTAACTAAATGAACCAATCAAAACAAAGTTGTTAAAAAGATTTACTCAATTGAGCGTGTTATAAAATTTGATTATATTTGTAAAAATCAATTGTTAATTCAGGAGAAAAAATAATCATTTTTTTTAGAAATGATTTATATAGCAACATGTTACAAAAAAATTTGTAATATTATAGTCTAGTAGTAGCACACACAAATAGAGTAAAAAAATTATAAAGTAAAATGATTTAATTTGGTAGTTGAAACCGATCATATCAAACTTAATTCGTTAATAAATATTTTGAAAACATTAGAAATTAATGATTTTAATTGTCTTTATAATTGTCTTTATGGAGAACATGTAATAACTAACTGTTTAATTGATAAATTAGAATTTTTTTTTAATTTTTGAGGGTAATATGTTCAACTAGATATGAATTGTAGTCATTTGACGTATCGCTGAAAAAAATAGGTCAAGTTAGAGCAGAGAAAATAAATGATAGTTACGAAAAAATATCTTCTCAACTTTGCATCGAAGCTAAAACTTAAAATATAGTAAAATAATTTTATTTAAAATAATATATCTAAAAGTATCAGTCTTTCTGGGACATTTTCAAAAGTTAAGTTGAAAAAGTTCTACTTTCTATATGCATTTTAAAAGGTTTGCAACCCCCCTGTATAAAGGGAAAAAGGTCCGATTTAAAAAAAAGTATGTCGAATGATAGAGGTATATATAAAGTATTTATTGTTAAAGAATAGAATTGATTCATGTATTTTTTAAAAAGTTATAGCATCATAATATTAAAAAATGTAAAATATAATATCAAGAATTTTTTCAAAAAAATTACATATTTTTGCATACGGTAGTCATTTTTACCATGAAGATAATTCTAGAGGTCAAATTTTTTTTTTCAAATTAAAGTATATTACATTAGCTTTAGTTTAAGATATATATAAAAGTGTCAGTCTTTCCGGAACATTTTCAAAAGTTAAGGTGAAAAAGTTAATTTATTTTTTAAGGTTACTATTTTGAAACCCTTCTTGTGAGCAGTTAAAGGGTAAAATGTTCAAAAAAATATATAAAATGATAGGCAAATTTCTAGTGTATCTATAAAAAAAAAATTTATATTAATTCGGTCATTTTTAAAAAAGTTATGGCAATTTTAAGTAAAAAAATTGAAAAATTATCATAAATTAGCGATTATAAAATTTGTAATTTTTTGGGGGATTTCCCCTGTTTACGGGAAACGAGTGAATGTTTTCAATTTTTGAGAGTAATGTCTTTGACTAGATACGATTTGTAATCTTTTGACATATTGTTCATCAAAATCGGTCCAACGAGCGCTGAGATTGAGCGTTCACAGACAAAAAAAAAAACACGTAATAGTAAAATTAAGCTAAAGAGCTTTGACTATCTAAAAATATCAAATATTCTTTTAATGTGTAATAGAAATTTGTCCATAAATCTCTAAAACAAATATCATAACTTGAAATTTATACTAAAATAAATAAAGAATATTATTTTCATGCAAATATGTCTGTGCCAAATAAAATTTTAACACGATCCCAATTTATGTTTATATAAATGTCAAATACATTTCAGGTAGTTCAGTTTAAGAAAAATTCAAGTATTAATTTTCTGACTTAAATATAACCTTTTCTTAGCTATATAAAGTAAAAAAATGTTTTTTGCTACAGTTTTAGTTGCAATAATAATTAGTTATTGTAATGAAACACACGGTGTTTCTGATAACGCATTATTGTTTCTGAGAAACGAACCTGTGTTTCACTCAGAACATGGATTGGTTTCGTTTGATCACATAATCCAGGAAGCAGCGATATTTGATGATATTACTCGAAATGACAAAATAAGGGAAGGTCTAAAAGGCGCTGTAGAATCACGAGTATACAAATATTTTCTTGCATTGTCCGTTTACTGTTTAGAAGCATTGAAATTTAAGCGATCAGATATTTTTAATGTTAACACAGCTAATATTATGTTTAGTCAAATCAAAGGCATTATTCATAATTTGGGAAATCAAAATCCTACCATATTAAATGAAGCTACTAGTCATTATTTTCAAGTATTGAATTATGAGACTAATATTGGGTTCAAATTAAAACATATAATTGAATACTCTTTAAATGAATTTGATCTATACAAGGAATATGAAAACAATAGAAATGATTTTGATATGTCAGGAGTCAGTATTTCTAACGTTAAACCTCAATTCAGAGAAGTATATAAATCAATCCTACAGTTAATCCAACATCACAATATTGATTTAGATATTAGGTATGCGTTTATTGTAAATAATAATTTAAATGTGACAACGGTTATTGATTTTCTATTTAAAATACAACGTTGTATGATTTTTGAATTGGGTACATACTTGCAGTAAAAGGCTGGATGTATTGTTTCTTTATAAAAAAATATACCGTTTAACAGTAATTTAATATTTTCATTTTAATAATCTATTTACAAATTTTATAATTTTGATGTTGATTTTTAATAAAATTTAAATTTTGGTAGAATGTAGCAAAATCATATGATAACTTGTAATCTATTATGATAACATTAAATAAATTTAATACGAAATTAGTCTAATTTATTTATATTGGTGGGTTATTTTTTTTTCAAACATAATATATTTATTTAATAATTTTGGGATATAAAGCTATACTAAGTATGACAAATTGGTCTTACCACATCACCTACTAGCAAAAATAACAATACCCGAAAAAATAAATTTTACAAGAGAGATAAAATAAAATTGAAACACCTATACTAAACTTTCTTGGCTTAAAATTAAATCGTTTTTATCTATATTGATACAAGAATCAAAAAAATAAAAAATTTTGTTTTGTGGCACTATTTTTGCTGGTAGATGATATATTAAAATAAATTATACTCACACAATTAAACATAAATAATAATGTAATGTTTTATTTGTAGATTAAATATTATAGTTTTTAATCTTTGAGTGAATATTTGCCAGAATATATGAAAGAAACTTTATAATATTAACAATTAAATTTTTTTACTGGAGAGTACTTAATAAATAATGTTAATAATGACTGTAATGACATCAAACGATTACTTAGAATAAATTATTATATCTGCATTTCTTACCGTTTTTTTTAGCTTCGATGCGCAGGTATTGGTTTTACTAAGATGTTTTTTTTTTTTTTTTTTTTTT
>NW_026099573.1:42194187-42204726 GCF_025091365.1 Daktulosphaira vitifoliae
TACCACTTTTTCTCAGCTCTCACCGAACCGATTTCTTTCAATGATACGTCAAAAGATCACAAATCGTATCTAGTCGAAGACATTACCCTTAAAAATTGCAAAAATTTCCCTCGTTCCCCGTAAATGGGGGAAACCTCCGAAAAAATTACAAATTTAAAAATGGCTAATTTTCGAAATTTTTTCAATTTTTTTACTTAGAAGTGCCATAACTTTTTCAAAAATGAACATATCAATATAAATATTTTTTATATAGATGTGTAATATCATTACCTTTCGTTTGGTATATTTTTTTCATAAATTTAACCCTTAACCTGCCCACAGGGAGGGTTTTAAAATGACCACTTTTTCAACTTAACTCTTGAAAATGTTCCGGAAGGTCTGACACTTTTATATATATCTTAAATTAAAGCTAATGTAATATTCTTTATTATGCAAAAAAAAAAATTTCGGACTTTATTTTATATTCACGGTGAAAATGGCTACCGAATGCTATTATTGTGTGAAATTTCTCGATTTTATTTTTTACATTTTTAACTTTATAATGCTATGACATATTGAAAAGTGTATGGATCAACATTATTTTTTTATGAGAAATAATATTTTTTAATAATCCCTTTTTCATTCTACATACTTTATCTTAATTAGGATATTAATAATGAACTAGCAGATAATGTAGCTTTTGGAATAGTCCACCAATTTTTTAAAATTAAACACTATCTAAAGATTTGCATCGAAGCGTTTTTTTTTGATAGTGATTTTAATCACTGTCAGATATCATTATACTTGATCCATCTATACCACGTCACCACTGTGCCGCGACCCCCCTGTGCTCGGTTTTTTTAAATTAAGCACTATCTAAAGATTTGCATCGAAGCGTTTATTTTTGATAGTGATATTAATTACTGTCAGATATCATTATACTTGATCCAACTATACCACGTCACAACTGTGCCGCGACCCCCCTGTGCTGGGTTTTTTTTTTGTTATGGTCTTGCGTCAATAATTTGAAAATTATATTTAAATATTATTTTTAATATTGAGGTACGTCGAATTTATTAAATAAAGATATGTATTATTTGTTTATTTAAACATTTTTTGAGATTCACGAAATTTTTAATTACTTTTCAATAAATTATATGGAGTGGTCTTAATTCGAATTAATATAAAAAAATATAACTGCATAAAATTTTTGCAAATATCGTGCACTTGTTAATTAGTTGTTCCAGTTCTTTCTAGAACCAATATTGCTTAGATCTCGTATAAAACTTTTAAGAATAAAACAAATATATGCTTCAAATAAAAAGAAAAACATTTAATTATTATATAAAAGTTTAATTTTACAAATAAATTCAAATAAGGTTGGTCTGAATAATAACTTATATATTTTACGTCAAATCAGTTCAATTTTAAGTATTTTAATGAAAGGTATAGTTATAATTTGAAAATTTATTTAGGAATTTATTTTTCAACTGTAGAAAATGACGAAAGAACTATATGAGAAAGTCACGGTGTTCTTTAGTCGTCAATTCATATGACTAAAATTCCCTTTAAGGACTGCCCAATAATATAATATCAACATTACAGTAATACGAATACACCACTATTTTAAACTTACATTCGATAAAACTATTAAACTTTATGAAAGTTAACATGTAAGTAGGTCAAGAGTTAGATTTTCAAAAAAATGATATCAAATGAAAGCGAAATATTTAATGTTTTAGTATAAAAAAAATTATGTTTATTTGTTAATTTTTAAAAAAGTTATGGAAGTTTTAAGAAAAAAAATGACAAAATTTACTGATTTTAAAAATTGTAATTTTTTTTGAGATTTTCCAAATTTACGGGGAACGAGAGAAATTTTTTCAATTTTTGCGGGTAATGTCCTCAACTAGATACAATTTGTGACTGGTTTAAAATAAACTGCACTAGTGAAGTTATTGCTGTTGTGTTATACAAATAAATTATTGAAGCTTTATCATAAATATTCTATTACCAGGATTCCGAATAAGTAGTTTTTTAAGAAGAATTGTTAATATATCTAGAATTATATAATATACAATTATATTTTGTGTCGCAAATATAAAAAAATATTACAAAAACTTCTACAGTAAATCGTTTATTACCATCGATGGGGTAAGAGTACAATTTTATTTAATAAAGTTCAGATCTCATTATTATTACTTAACTTTAATTTTTGATAATTTATCCAGCTAAAAAAAAATATAGTTTAAAAAAACTGTAAAACACGCTTTTAAAGTATATCGAACTAAAAAGTTAAAAGTAATTTAAAAAATAAGCTTAAAACAATAATGTACGAAAAATACTAGTATTATTGTGAAAAATAGCGTCGGGCGCTCTATATACAAAAAATATGGCATAAAGCCCTACGCTTTTTTTCGTTTATTAATGTTTTAAACTTATTTTTTTAATTATTTTTAACTTTTGAGTTCGATATGCTTTAAAAACGTGTTTTTCAGTTTTTTAAACTATATTTATTTTTTACTTTTTAATTTTTATGACATCGATGTCACAGTTACGGGTGTTTATTGTAAATTATGACTATCAATAGATATAATTTCTGTATTGCCAGTTGGTGTGTTTAAAAACTCACAGCGATGTGTTTTATGACCATTGATAATTAAGGCTATATACCTGCGAATATCGTCATAAAAAACCAATTAGCTACCTGTATTTGTATTCCCTTATACAGGGTGTTCAGTAAGNTTGTGTGGTGAGCGGGGTGGAGTGAATGCGTTACGACAGTCAAGTCTCAAGGCCATAGACGACGGTATACGCTAGAATAATAACACGTGGCGCGTGGAGAGTTACAAACAACACACAACATACATGTGAAACTAATATAAGCGTGTTAAAAATCGTTTTTAACTACCGTATCCTATAAGTTTTATGCGACAGAAAAAAAATTGTGCAATTTACTTCAGGTTACTATATATAGTTTCTAAGAAACAAAAACACAGCACAGTGGGGTCACGGCACAGAGGTGACGTGGCATAGTTAGGTCCAGTATAGATTTAATCTGACAGTGATTAAAATCACTATCATAAGAAACGCTTCGATGCAAATCTGTAGATAGTGTTTAATTTTAAGAAATTGTTGGATAATTATAAAAGCAACATCAACTTCTATTTCCTTAATTATATCCAAATTAGTAATTCTTTTACTTATATATTATATAATTTTTATAATTAATTGTTTTCAAATTATTATTGATTTTTAATATGTTAAAAGTAATAATTTTTAACCTACTTTTTTTTGTCCTGTAAAGTGAAAGACTATAATAATAAAAAAAAATGAATTTATTCTATAACTTTTAGTTCAATTTGCAAGTTTTAAATTGACATCATTAAATAGAAAAAATGGTATTGTTAAGATTAATATGCTATCAGAAAATTTTATAATTACTATTTACAGTAAATTTTTCATTTCATCCATTGTTAAATTCAGGGGAAACTAAAAATTATTTTTTTTTTATATTTATGATTTATATAGCAACATGCTACAAAAAAATTTAGAATGTTATATACTGGTAGTAGCACACACAAATAGAGTAAAAAAATGAATAAATTTCAAAGTAAAATTATATAATATCAAATCTAATTCGACAATATACTTTTAAAATATTAGAAATGAATGATTTTCATTGTTTGTATTGATAAAGCTGGTTAAGCTACTTGTTATTTGATTAAGGGATTTTTTTTTAATTATTGAGGGTAATATCTTCAACTAAATACGAATTGTAATCAATTGACGTATCGTTGAAAAAAGTAGGCCGAGTTAGAGTTGGCAAAATAAATCGTAGTCACAAAAAAAACCACATAGTAAAATAATAATATGAATAAGAAATATCTTCTCACGAGGGGAGACTATAGTGATGGGATTTTTGATATTTATTGAAGTTACTGAATCAAAATGCGATAAAAATAAATTATTTAATAAATTGATTTTTAACTCAAAAAAAAAAATGTAAAATATAAATTATCACAGGCGAATTTACACTTCGTACCCTAAGCGTGAAAGACACTAATGTTACCAATTCGGCAACTGTTCGTCACTCTCGTTTCATGATAAAATTTGTAATTTAAGCTAAATCAAATTTAAAAGTTACTTTTTCGATTTTATAAATGTAATAAAATTTTAATTAAAAGTTTAATTTCTTATGTCTTATGAACTGTATTTTATGTCAATTAAATAATATATCATTCATAAAAGTCAGTGTATTACTTATAAGATATTTTAAAATAAAATAAAATACAAATCCCAGGATTTAAACATAAAAATAGCATATTTTTGAATACGGTAGCCATTTGCGCTTAGGAGACAGGTCGTCGAGACAAATTTTTTTTTTTTAATTCTAAAGTTCTTTATAGTACATAAAATAAGCTTTAATATGATATATGTTTAAAGGACGCAGTATTTCCGGAACATTTTCAAAAGTCAAGTTTTTGTAAAAAAGTTGCTATATTAAATCTCCCCTGTAAGCAGAATAAGGGTTAGATTTTCAAAAAAAAAATGATATCAAATGAAAGGGAAATATCTAAGGTTTCAATATAAAAAAATATTATTTTTATTTGTTAATATATGAAAAAGTTATGGGAGTTTTAAGTACAAAAAACATTCCGATAGAAGGTGATTTTTCTCGCAAACATTATATATTTTTTTTAATTTCGACAGCCATTTGCACAATGAAGATAAGGTGTCGGGACAAATTTTTGTTTTTATTTTATAGTACATAAAATAAGCTTTAATTTGATATATGTTTAAAGGACGCAGTATTTCCGGAACATTTTCAAAAGTTAAGTTGAAAAAGTTCTATTTTTTATACAATGTTTCAAGTTTTGAACGCCCCCCATATAAGGGGAAATTGTATAATTTTAATAAAAAGAATGTCAAATAAAAGATGTATTTATAGTGTATTTAGAAAAAAAAATTGTGCTGATACATACATAAAAATTTTAATAAAAAAATTAATTTTTAATTTATATTTGTCATTGCGAAAAATAACAAAACATAATTAAATATAAATCTATATTTTAAAAGTTTATTAAAAAAAAAAAAAAGTTTAAAATGTCATGTAGATCATTAGTTATATGAGTTGTCAGTTAGATCTGTATATCAATAAAGATAAAATTTTAAAAGTTGTCAAAGTTTATTTAATCAATAATAATTTATAATATATTTAGAAAAAAAAAATTTGTGCTGATACATACATTTTTCAAAAAGTTATAGCATTTTTAAGTTGAAAATTTAAAATCGAAAATTTTAACACAAAAATAGCGTTTTTTAAACTACGGCAGCCGTTTAAATGTAGAATAAAAAGTGTAGGGACAAATTTTTTTTTTCATTTTATAGCACATAAAATAAGCTTTAATATGATATATGTTTAAAGGACGCAGTATTTCCGGAACATTTTCAAAAATTAAGTTGAAAAACTTAGTTTTTGTAAAAAAGTTACTATATTAAATCCCCCTTAGTGAGCAGGTTAAATGTTAGATTTTCAAAAAAATGATATCAAATGAAAGGAAAATATCTAAGGTTTTATTATAAAAGTAATTATGTTTATTTGTTAATGTTTGAAAAATTTATGGAAGTTTTAAGCAAAAAATTGAAAAAAATGACAAAATTTACTGATTTTAAAAATTGTAATTTTTTTGAAGATTTTCCAAATTTACGGGGAACGAGGGAAATTCTTTCAATTTTTGTGGGTAATGTCTTCAACTAAATACAATTTGTGACCTTTTGACGTATTGTTGAAAGATATCGGTCCAGTGAGAGCTGAGAAAAAGTAGTGACAGACACAAAAAAAAAAAAAAATAAACACACATGGTAAAATTAATACCTTCTCAGGTTTAATTAAAAGTTAAAAAAATGCAATTTTTTATTGTTATACAATGTATGACAAAAACTATGCTCTTTAGTACACATGAAAAGGGGGATACCACAGTATTCAATATTTTCCAAGGGTAGTCTAATCAAAATTGGATTAGAAAATTTAAGACTGACTACCGTATGCAAAAATATGCTATTTTTTTGAAAAATTTCTTGATATTATATTTTACATTTTTGAACATTATGACGCTATAACTTTTTAAAAAATGCATGAATCAATTCTATCCTTTAACAATAAATATTTTATATATACCTCCTTTATATCACCAATTTTTCTAAATGAAACGCTATCTACAGATTTGCATCGAAGCGTTTCTTATGATAGTGATTTTAGTCACTGTCAGATTAAATCTATACTGGGCCTAACTATGCCATGTCACCACTGTGATTCGACCCCACGTTCTACCGTTTTTTTTATATAAATTACTAATCTCTAATTATTACAAATTTATTACTTGATTTAAATACCATTTAAGTTCCTCATATTTCATAGAAATTTTTCTTGATATTGTCAATAACGATATAATAATATAAGTGAGTATAATTTATTTTAATATATCATCTACCAACAAAAATAGTGGCACAAAACAAAATTTTTTATTTTTTTGATTCTTGCATCAATATGGATAAAAACCATTTAATTTTAAGCCAAGAAAGTTTAGTATAGGTGTTTCAATTTTATTTTATCTCTCTTGTAAAATTTAATTTTCCGGGTTTTGTTATTTTTGCTAGTAGGTGATGTGGTAAGACCAATTTGTCATACTTAGTATAGCTTTATATCCCAAAATTATTAAATAAATATATTATGTTTGAAAAAAAAATAACCCACCAATATAAATAAATTAGACTAATTTCGTATTAAATTTATATAATGTTATCATAATAGATTACAAGTTATCATATAATTTTGCTACATTCTACCAAAATTTAAATTTTATTAAAAATCAACATCAAAATTATAAAATTTGTAAATAGATGATAAAAAGGAAAAATATTAAATTACTGTTAAACGGTATATTTTTTTATAAAGAAACAATACATCCAGCTTTTTACTGCAAGTATGTACCCAATTCATAAATCATACAACATTGAATTTTAAATAGAAAATCAATAACCTTGTCCACATTTAAATTATTATTTTCAATAAACGCATAACTAATATCTAAATCAATATTGTGATGTTGGATTAACTGTAGGATTGATTTATATACTTCTGTGAATTTAGATTTAACGTTAGAAATACTGACTCCTGACTTATCAAAATCATTTCTATTGTTTTCATATTCCTTGTTTAGATCAAATAACCTTAAAGAGTATTTAATTATATGGTCTAATTTGTACCCAATACTATTCTCATAACTCAATATTTGAAAATAATGACTAGTAACTTCATTTAATATGGTAGGATTTTGATTTCCCAAATGTTGAATACTGCCTTTGATTCTACTAAACATAATATTAGCTGTGTTAACATTAAAAATATCAAATCGCTTAAATTTCAATGCTTCTAAACAGTAAACGGACAATGCAAGAAAATATTTGTTTACTCGTGATTCTACAGCGCCTTTTAGACCTTCCCTTATTTTGTCATTTCGAGTAATATCATCAAATATCGCTGCTTCCTGGATTATGTGATCAAACGAAACCAATCTACCTTCCGAGTGCATCACAGGTTCGTTTCTCAGAAACAATAATGCGTTATCAGAAACACCGTGTGTTTCATTACAATAACTAATTATTATTGCAACTAAAACTGTAGAAAAAAACATTTTTTTACTTTATATAGCTAAGAAAAGGTTATATTTAAGTCAGAAAATTAATACTTGAATTTTTCTTAAACTGAACTACCTGAAATGTATTTGACATTTATATAAAAATAAATTGGGATCGTGTTAAAATTTTATTTGGCACAGACATNAATAAATTGGGATCGTGTTAAAATTTTATTTGGCACAGACATATTTGCATGAAAATAATATTCTTTATTATTTTAGTATAAATTTCAAGTTATGATATTTGTTTTAGAGATTTATGGACAAATTTCTATTACACATCAAAAGAATGTTTGATATTTTTAGATAGTCAAAGCTTTTTAGCTTTATTTTACTATTACGTGTTTTTTTTTTTTGTCTGTGAACGCTCAATCTCATCGCTCGCTGGACCGATTTTGATGAACAATATGTCAAAAGATCACAAATCGTATCTAGTCAAAGACATTACTCTCAAAAATTGAAAAACATTCACTCGTTTCCCGTAAACGGGGGAAATCCCCCAAAAAATTACAAATTTTATAATCGCTAATTTACGATAATTTTTCAATTTTTTTTACTTAAAATTGCCATAACTTTTTTAAAAATGACCGAATTAATATAAATTTTTTTTTTATAGATACACTAGAAATTTGCCTATCATTTTATATATTTTTTTGAACATTTTACCCTTTAACTGCTCACAAGAAGGGTTTCAAAATAGTAACCTTAAAAAATAAATTAACTTTTTCACCTTAACTTTTGAAAATGTTCCGGAAAGACTGACACTTTTATATATATCTTAAACTAAAGCTAATGTAATATACTTTAATTTGAAAAAAAAAATTTGACCTCTAGAATTATCTTCATGGTAAAAATGACTACCGTATGCAAAAATATGTAATTTTTTTGAAAAAATTCTTGATATTATATTTTACATTTTTTAATATTATGATGCTATAACTTTTTAAAAAATGCATGAATCAATTCTATTCTTTAACAATAAATACTTTATATATACCTCTATCATTCGACATACTTTTTTTTAAATCGGACCTTTTTCCCTTTATACAGGGGGGTTGCAAACCTTTTAAAATGCATATAGAAAGTAGAACTTTTTCAACTTAACTTTTGAAAATGTCCCAGAAAGACTGATACTTTTAGATATATTATTTTAAATAAAATTATTTTACTATATTTTAAGTTTTAGCTTCGATGCAAAGTTGAGAAGATATTTTTTCGTAACTATCATTTATTTTCTCTGCTCTAACTTGACCTATTTTTTTCAGCGATACGTCAAATGACTACAATTCATATCTAGTTGAACATATTACCCTCAAAAATTAAAAAAAAATTCTAATTTATCAATTAAACAGTTAGTTATTACATGTTCTCCATAAAGACAATTATAAAGACAATTAAAATCATTAATTTCTAATGTTTTCAAAATATTTATTAACGAATTAAGTTTGATATGATCGGTTTCAACTACCAAATTAAATCATTTTACTTTATAATTTTTTTACTCTATTTGTGTGTGCTACTACTAGACTATAATATTACAAATTTTTTTGTAACATGTTGCTATATAAATCATTTCTAAAAAAAATGATTATTTTTTCTCCTGAATTAACAATTGATTTTTACAAATATAATCAAATTTTATAACACGCTCAATTGAGTAAATCTTTTTAACAACTTTGTTTTGATTGGTTCATTTAGTTAAAGTAAATCATTAAAATTAATTAAGTTCTGAATATTTCAATTGCAGAATCTTTTCAAACAACAAAAGTTACTAGGAAATTATTACTATTACTTTTATTTAAGTTATCTATTACCATAAAAATGCAGAAAAATATTGAGCTTTTCTGATAAATTTCCTATAAATAGTAATTATAAAATTTCTTGACTGCATATTAATCTTAACGATACATTTTTTTAATTTTCATAAAATTTTCTAATTAAGGATGTTAATTTAAAACTTGCCAATTGAGTAAAAAGTTATGGTAAAATAAATAAATTTTTTTTTATTATAAACATTTACAAAGATTAAATTTAAAGTATTGAAAAAATAGGTTAAATATGTCATTTTCCTTATTTTTAACATATTTATAATCAAAATCAGTATTAATTTAAAACAATTTTTTTTGTTCTTAATTATTTTTTTTTATATGTAAATAATATTTTTTAATAATATTAAAACTTAAAAGTGATAGAAATAGTCTAATTGCACATTTGAAAACATCACAAAATGTTGATTTAGAATATTATATTTTTGTTTCTGATGAAAGTTCATTGCAGTAGTACAGTGTATAAAACTTATAACTTTGTTAACTGTTAAACTTTATCAAAAATGACCAAATCAGTATAATTTTTTTTTTATATAGATTCATGTCTTTATCTATCATTTGGTTTTTTTTTTATAAATCTAACCCTTTACCTGCCCACAAGAGGGATTCAAAATAATAACTTTTTTTTTTTTAGTTAAAATAAATCATTAAAATTAATTCAGTTCTGGATATTTCAATTGTAGAATCTTTTTAAATACCAAAAATTACTTAGAAATGATTACTATGATTTCTGCTTAAGTGTTCTATTACGATAAAAATGGATAAAATAATAAGATTTTCTGATAAATATACTGTAAATAGTAATTATAAAATTTCCTGACTGCATATTAATCTTAAAAATAATATTGTTTTAATTCTCATCAAAATTTCATATTTAATGATTTATTCTAGTCAACGAAGGAGTAATTTTGGCGAATAACAGAAAATATTCCCAACCAAATTTTTTTTTTTTTTTAAGTAGGAAATTGGTGGATTATTCCAAAAGCAACATCAACTCTTATTTCTTTAATTATATCCTGATTAGTAGTTCTTTG
>NW_026099573.1:42205918-42249753 GCF_025091365.1 Daktulosphaira vitifoliae
TTAGACACAATGTTATAAATGCATATGTGTGTATGTGTGAGTTTATTTATTTATTGTATCATTAAAGTGTAGTGTATATTGAGATACAACCGATAGAGTAGGTAATTGATTTGACGCTATATTATTTAAACCCAACTAAACGCTAAATTGTACATTCTCAAACAACAATCATATTATGTCAATTGCCACCGGAATTTCTAGTAATCTTTTTCTTTTTCTTTGCCTTAATCCCAGCTACTTGAATCGGCCACTCTTATCCTTAGCTTCCACTTGACACGATCTCCCACATCTTCTACGCTCACATAAGCTGTCCTCAAATCGCATTCAATAGCATCCCTCCATCTTTTTTTTGGTCTTTCTCTAACTCTTCTTCCTTCAATATTCATTTCTATAACTATTCTTACAGCTTCCTATTCTTCTCTACTCATAACGTGACTAAACAATCTAAGTCTATTTTCTGTCATCTTATCCACGATTGACGCAAAACCTATACTACCTCTTAAATGCTCGTTCCTTGTCCTATCTTCTCTAGTCACTCCACTCATTCAACTAAGCATTCTCATCTTTGCTACCCTTATTCTCTGCTCTACTTTTTTATCAATCGCCCAACACTATGAACCATACATCATAGCTGGCCTCACAATTCCATACTAAATTTAAAAACTATAATTAGTATTTATTCATATATTATATTTAAAAATCAAAGAACTACTAATCAGTATATAATTTAAAAAATAAGAGTTGATGTTGCTTTTGGAATAATTCACCAATTTTTCTAAATGAAACACTATCTACAGATTTGCATCAAAGCGTTTCTTATGATAGTGATTTTAGTCACTGTCAGATTAAATCTATACTGGGCCTAACTATGCCATGTCACCACTGTGATTCGACCCCACGTGCTACCGTTTTTTTTTATATAAATTACTAATCTCTAATTATTACTTGATTTAAATACCATTTAAGTTCCTCATATTTCATAGAAATTTTTCTTGATATTGTCAATAAAGATATAATAATATAAGTGAGTATAATTTATTTTAATATATCATCTACCAACAAAAATAGTGGCACAAAACAAAATTTTTCATTTTTTTGATTCTTGCATCAATATGGATAAAAACCATTTAATTTTAAGCCAAGAAAGTTTAGTATAGGTGTTTCAATTTTATTTTATCTCTCTTGTAAAATTTAATTTTTCGGGTATTGTTATTTTTGCTAGTAGGTGATGTGGTAAGACCAATTTGTCATACTTAGTATAGCTTTATATCCCAAAATTATTAAATAAATATATTATGTTTGAAAAAAAAATAACCCACCAATATAAATAAATTAGACTAATTTCGTATTAAATTTATTTAATGTTATCATAATAGATTACAAGTTATCATATGATTTTGCTACATTCTACCAAAATTTAAATTTTATTAAAAATCAACATCAAAATTATAAAATTTGTAAATAGATTATTAAAATGAAAATATTAAATTACCATTAAACGATATATTTTTTTATAAAGAAACAATACATCCAGCTTTTTACTGCAAGTATGTACCCAATTCAAAAATCATAAGTTGTTGTATTTGACATAGAATATCAATAACCCTGTCCACATTTAAATTATCATTTTGAATAAACGCATAACTAATAACTAATTCAACATCGTGAGGTTCGATTAACTCTAGGATTGATTGATATACATCTATGAATTGTGGTTTTACGTTAGAAATACTGAGTCCTGATATATTAAAATCATTTCCAGTGTTTTCAAATTCCTTGTATAGATTAAATAAATTTAAAGAGTATTGAATTATATGTTCTAATTTGGACTCAATATTAATTTTATAACTTAATATTTTAAAATAATGACTGAAAACTTCATTTAATATAGTAGAATTTTGATTTCCCAAATTTCGAATAATGCCATTGATTGTAATAAACACGTTATAAATTGCGTCAACAGAAAAAATATCTGATCGACTAAATTTCAATGCTTCTAAACAGTAAACGGACAATGCAAGAAAATATTTGTTTACTCGTGATTCTACAGCGCCTTTTAGACCTTCCCTTATTTTGAAATTTCGAGTAATATCATCAAATATCGCTGCTTCCTGGATTATGTGATCAAACGAAACCAATCCATGTTCTGAGTGAAACACAGGTTCGTTTCTCAGAAACAATAATGCGTTATCAGAAACACCGTGTGTTAATATATAATAAATAAATAATAATTTATTATTTTTATAAATTAAATTTATTAAAGTTAAAGGTTTTTTATACAAAATGTAATTAATTTTGGAAATATTTTTATGTCACATATATTTCACTATTTATAACTTTTAAGGGTCATCCATTTTCATAATTTTATATAACAACTTATATATGTTTTATCAGTTTATATAATAGAAAATTATTTCATTAGAAAAAGTAACTGGTAGTTAACAACTTTTAATTTTGGAAGTTCTTACCATTTTAAATATGGACTGCCGATGAATACTTTTTATCATCGGGTATTAATTAATCTCCTTCTTTCACCAATACATACAATTCTTTCAAATTGCTTTAATTGTAATTTAATAATTGAAATATTGTTTTAAAAATAGATATTATATTATAGGCTTTGTCAGTTAGATAAATTCCAATGCATATATTAAAATATAAAAAGTTTATAACTAACTCAAATTTAGTTATGTCAAAGAATAATATTAAGATTTAAATATTACATTTTTTCTGTGTATATTTATTTAACACTGAATTATTATAAAATACTGAATGTTGTGGAAAATTGTTTGAGGGGTATTTTATTTATCAAAATAATTCTTCACAGAAAATATTTTAATAGTTCTGTACCATTTATATTTAAGGAGCTAAAAACAAAAACAGATTTTAAGGGACTTAACAATTTCGCACATCTGTCATATTTCAGCATATTTCTAATAATAAATATAAATCTGATTTTATTTGCTAACATCATGAGACTAGATTTAGTCGAAAGTTTATATTGCTTATATAATAAGTTGACTAAAGTTATCAATTGATTACCTTAATTAGAGAAAATAAATTAGTTGGTTAATAGTGTAGTTACATAGGAATTTAGGAATTACAAGACAGTGGTTTTAGTTAGTCGAATACAGTTTTATTAGAATTAATTATTTAATTATATAACATGTTTAAAATAAAAGTGTTGTTGGTTTTTGGTATTACAAATTATCTTTAAATAATTAGTTATAGCATAAAATAAACATTTTTAGTGATAATCAAATGTATATTACAAATTTATTGATAAAACAAATATAATAAACTTATCAATTTTAGCTCTTAAATATTTCTATACTGAGCATTCCTCTATATCTACAAATTATTGTTATTAGTATACATTTAAAATACATTATACTTTAATTTTTAGTAGTCTTTTATGACGAATATTCGATTTTATTTTACTATTTTTTCTACCAAAATTTAAATTTTATTAAAAATCAAAATCAAAATTATAAAATTTGTAAATAGATGATTAAAATGAAAAATATTAACATACTGTTAAAAGGTATATTTTTTATAAAGAAACAATACATCCAGCCTATAATTGCACGTATATTTCCAATTCAACATTCATACAATGTTGTATTCTATATAGAATATCAATAACGTATTCCAAATTTAAATTATTATTTTGAATAAACGCATAACAAATATCAAGTTGATTATCGTGGTGTATGATTAACTGTCTCATTGATTGATATACATTTCTGAATTTTGGTTTAACGTTAGAAATACTGAGTCCTGATATATTAAGATCATTTCCAATGTTTTCTAATGCATTGTATAGCTTTAAAAAATCTAAAGAGTAATTAATTATACTATTTAACTTGAACTCAATATTATGTTCAGTTGAACTCAATCTTTTAAAATATTCACTAAAAACTTCTTTTAATATATGTATAATAGGTTTTGGATCGTCCATATTTTCCAAAGGTTGAATAATGCCATTGATTGTATTAAACACGTCATAAGCTTTTTCATCAGAAAATTGATTTAATTTCAATGCTTCTAAACAGTAAACGGACAATGCAAGAAAATATTTGTTTACTCGGCATTGTAAAGCGCTTCTTAGACCTTCACTTTCTTTGACATGCCGAGTATTATCATCAGATATCGATGTTTTCTGGATTATGTATCCAAAAGAAACAATTCCAAATTCCGAGTCAAACGCAGGTTCGTTTCCCAGAAACTTTAATGCGTTTTGAGGAAAACCGTGTGTTTCATTACAATAACTAATTATTATTGCAACTAAAACTGTAGCAAAAAACATTTTTTTATTTTATATAACTAAGAAAAGGTTATATTTAAGTCAGAAAATTAACACTTGAAATTTTCTTAAACTGAACTACCTGAAAAGTATTTGACATTTATATAAACGCAAATTGGGATAGTATTCAAATTTTATTTAGCACAGACATATTTGCATGAAAATAACATAATTTATTTATTCTATTGTAATTTTCAAGTTATGATATTTGTTTAAGAGATTTATGGACAAATTTTTATTACACATAAAAAAATATCAAAAATATTTTATTAGTTCTATACCATTTATATTTAAGGAGCTAAAAACAAAAACAGATTTTAAGGGACTTAACAATTTCGTACATCTGTCATATTTCAGCATATTTCTAATAATAAATATAAAACTGATTTTATTTGCTAACATCATGAGACTAGATTTAGTCAAAAGTTTATATTGCTTATATAATAAGTTGATTAAAGTTATCAATTGTTTACCTTAATTAGAGAAAATAAATTAGTTGGTTAATAGTGTAGTTACATAGGAATTTAGTAATTACAAGACAGTGGTTTTAGTTAGTTGGATACAGTTTTATTAGAATTAATTATTTAATTATATAACATGTTTAAAATAAAAGTGTTGTTGGTTTTTGGTATTACAAATTATCTTTAAATAATTAGTTATAGCATAAAATAAACATTTTTAGTGATAATCAAATGTGTATTACAAATTTATTGATAAAGCATATATAATAAACTTATCAATCTAAGTTCTAAAATATTTCACTACTGAGCATTCCTCTATATCTACAAATTATTGTCATTTGTATAAATTTAAAATAAATTTACACTTTAATTTTTAGTAATCTTTTATGTCGATTTTTCGATTTTATTTTTATAAATAAAATTTAATAAATTCTAATGTAATAAAAGTTTTAATAAATTATAATCCACCTACACATTATTTTTGTCGAACATGCAAGTTCGACAAAATGTCTAAATCGAACAAAAAACCATATAATATATAAAAACAATAGTTTTTATTATCTGTGTAGCTGAAAAGATTCTTAAGTAACAATTTAAATTTTTTCTGGTTTTTTTTTTTATATGATTTCCCTTCATTTCAAATTGATTATATAACAAATAATAAAAAGAAAATATTTTCCTATTTGATTATTATTTATTTAACTATTTATGAAATAAAATAATTTGTCAATTTTTTTTTGTCTCTTGATATATTATCGAATATTATTATGTTGTATATTGTTTAAGTTAAGTTTTTTTGTTATAAAATATTGGATAACATTATAATATTTCTTCATTGATTTTTTCCTAGAATACCTATCTCATTTACATATGACTTTTTATTTGTGTGTCTATATCTAATCTAGATATTTATTTAGCTGTATATTACCTACATTAATATTATTGACACGGCCCGCGTCGCTTCGTTATACACGATGCCCCGCGACTCGTGCCACCTTTATCAGCCGTCGCCCTACTATGAGTATTTGACTGACCAACACCGCGTGCCATACGCCACGGTGCAAAGTCCAGCAAATGCCGCACGGCCGACGACGACCCGCCGCAAATGGTGCGAGAGTCTTCCTCCCGTTGTGAAAGCGACTACGTCGACAGCCGAACCGCACCCGCGCACCGTCGCCTACAACGCTGCTAACCATTTTGCCGTCCAAGGATTACGCCGAACATCGCGTCGTCGACGCCAGCGAAAGTGCCGCGATATTATGCGAAGATTATTATTACTGTGTTTATCTTTTCGGTTTGTTTTATTTTTGTTAAAATAATCTGTTGTCGCTCATTTAATAAACGGCCCACGGGTCTCTACCCTCAAAACCAGTGTCGACCACATTTTTGCGACGTAAGTCGTGTCATTATTTATTTAATTTTAAAATTTGTTTTCATTATAAATTAGTGCTTTAATTGTTCATTTTTCGTGTTGAATAATAATAAATAGATTAAATAGGTACAATAAGTTAAGTAGTGAAAATAATAATAAAATATCATACATATTTGACGAATGAAGCAAATCCAGTGATAACACTTTCATTTTATTTTGCTTATAAAAATTTTCATTAATTCAACTCTACACTATTTACTTTTCAAACATCATGGAGTAGGCAATAATATTCTATGAAAGATATTTTTTCTTATTTTATAGATATAATTTGGTGGTACATAATGTAGGACATAGTTTTATGCGAAAAACGGAAAGTTTATTTATTTTTTAATGTTATATTTTGAAAAGTTTGAATTTTATTTATATTGGTATTTTTGTCATTTAACCAAAGCCGGAGACAAGAAAAAACACAATAAATGATGTGAGAGAAGTGTCATTTCTTCATCGTTTAATCGAAATATCACTATTTGTCAATTAGTTTGGAAACCATTGATAAATACTACTTAAATGTAAAAAATTCACTGTATTTTTAATTTTTTTAAAGAAAAAAAAACTACTTTTTAGTTTTGTGCTAATCTTAATTTGTTTTCAAAAAGTCACTGTAGCAAAATCCTTGTTTATGTATACAGCACTTTTCTGGCTAAAATTATCTAAAAATCCACACTGAAAATCAAAGTGAAGGAAAAATGACTAGAGAGTAACAATGTTAATAGGTAATCATGAAAACTATCGAAAAAAAATTAAAAATATCAAATATTTTTTCTATATAAACAAAAAACATTGCTGTAAATTGGGTTAGAAAATGTTCATACATTTTTTTTTTTTGTCTAATTCATGTATTAGATAGACGAAAATGTATTTTTTCGCAATAATGATGCAAAAAAAAAAATCATTAATAAAATGTCAAGACTTTCATTAATCATGATTGAAATTTAACGTATTTATCCAATATAAATTTTCAATCTAACGGCCATAATCTCAACCTAATTTAACAATATAATAAAACATTGTAAACGGTGGTAAAAATGTAATCATTTTAACTTTTTCTATTCATTATAAATGATATTACATTTTTTTTAAGAACTTCATTCTAAAGAAATTTTTTTTTTTTGATACATAAATAATTGTATATTTAAATAACTTAATGCTAAAGTTATAACTTTACGATGAAAGATTCAAAGAATAAATTCTGCGAATCTTCCAACGTAATTTTTAATTTTTAGACTATTGTTAAAATTAATCATATTTTGTATCATAATGGAAATCTAGTGTAAAATATACCATTGTAATGGTATGAAAAAAAACTATGTCAATATTGTAACGACTGGTTTACATTTGTACATCGTAACTTTTTGATGTTATTTAAATTATTTTAGAATTTAGGTTGAAGAGAAGTAGAGTTTGTGTTCTCGTTGTTACATAATTTATATTTTTCTATTTTATATGATGATAAGACATCTAACATTCCTACAAAATTATTATGATTTTTTTTCTTAACCAAGATATATATATAATACTTACTTATAATGAAAACATGTAATTTGATTGTTCTTCGCTTAATCAAGAATAAAATATTTAGTATCAAAATTAATTTGTTTTTTCCACGAATTACTTTATAAGATGTTTTTCTTTAGAGCTAGTTTTTTTAATCAATAAACTAATTTATATAAAAGTTTGAATAAATAATACATTTAAAGTAAAATATCATTATTTCCGACTTCTATGCCAAAAAAACATCAGTTAAACCACTAATTGGACATATAATTGTTATATGCACACTAAAATTATAAACTTAAAAACTTTTTTACGGAACTTGAACAAATAGGTTAGCATATCTATAGTTATAACCATTGGTTAATTCAAAACAGTAGGTTCAATATTTGATTCTCTTATTTCATTGTGAAGATCTAATAACAATCTATCGAAGCTGTTTCATGTAAAATGTTTATAAATTATCGTCATACTTTAGACATTACTATCTACACTATATATAGACACTTATATAGATAAAATTTAACTTGAAAAATTGCAGCAACATTTATAGTGAATTTTATAAATCAAAATATTAATTATAAAAATGTTTAAATTAAATCTTATTCAATATACGTACAAAGAAATTATCATACTGATAACAGATTTGTTCAATCAAAATGATTTCCAGTTTTACTATAATCTACTCTAAACTCTTATAAAATGACATAATTATTATTATATATGGTGTTCAGTAAGTAAGGAAACGGATTTCTATTGTTTATAACAATTGGCCAGTTTAATATAATGTATATGTATATAATATGAATTAAAATAATAATAAATAAATTAGTAATGATAAATTAATTATTAAAATTTACAAATAAATTTTGAAGTAAAAAATATATTTATATAATATATTTATTTTATCGCAGATTTATTTGAATATTGAAATAATTGATAAGATTGAGTTATTTAAGTTTTACGTTCAAAATAATCACTTTTTTTATTTCTAAGATCTCATGCGAGTTTTATTTGTTTATTTTCATGAATATGATATCGATAGGTTATTCAAATTATTTTAATAATAGTTATAAACTCTATTCTCTCTTATAAAATTGCCGGAAAAAATATAAATTCAAAAATAAATTACAGATCAAAATTATAAGGGCTCTAATAATAAAAATTATATTACGTAGAAATATGTCTAGAATATTATTTATAGATATTTGAATTAAAAAATATTTCAATAACTAAGGTGATCTTATATTCAGTCATTTAACTAGTAAAAATAAATATTATTTTGAAATAGTTGCACAAATTTACCTGTAGCACGAATACTTTATAATAATATTATAGAACTTCGGTAATTGTTTAATGATTATCTGTGTGATAGTTGGATTTTAATTATTTATTGTTCTTTGGTATCGATCTAAATTGCCTATTATAATTTAATTTCTTTTGTTACTTGAAGTTAGTTGGGGAATTTTTTTTTTTTTTATAATACTTAAACAATTCTGATCGTGTTTGTACTCACTAAAATGACGACAGTGAGAGAACAACGGGACGTGAAGCTGCCGGTTGGCCACACCGTAGGCGTGCTACTGAACCGCGTGTCGCCCTCGTGTACTACTCCACCGGGTTGTTATATTTTGAAGACTGTTTGGCGAACGCGTGTCAATGCGCACGGGACGAATGACTACGACCGCGGCCACACCATATCACCGAAACGCGTTTTTCCGGCCACTTCGTACGCCGCCGCCACAACTATCCACGACGGTTAATAATTGCCAACACGGTAACGCGCACACGGTTTTGGGTAGACGATAGTTTTTTAAGACCGCCCCTTTGTGTACTGTCTAATATTGAGATGGCTAGTAAATCCAAATATCTAAAACAAGTATCGTTGTCTGAAAGTTTCGGTGAGATTTGAATGATTTTCTGGTACCTCAATATTTTTTCGACAAGACGAGTGAATTAAATATTTTTACACTGAAATTATTAAAATTATCTTCACTTAATTTATAAAATCAGTTATTTCTTATCGTTTTACGAAAAAATAAAAAAATAATTTGCAGTATACATATATATATTACGTTTATTCTAGGGTAGAGAATTGAGGATAAACTTTGCGACAACAAGAAATATTTTTATATCAGTTTTTTCAACAGGAAAAAAAACAGTCGAATATTACGAGTATAGACTAAATTTACTAATATTTTACCGTATTAATTTTGTAAATAATGGTTCTAAAATCGTACATGATAATATGCAACGAAAATGTTCTTAATAATAATAAAACAATCTGTAAAGAGTTACTGAAAAAAACGCATTAAGTATTTACACATTTAATGGTAATGAAACTCATTTGTGACTGATTTTTGCTTATGCAAAACTAATAGATAATTAAATATATTAGATATTCGTAATTTTTTTTTTTTATATAAATTTGAACATTGTGAAATATTATGAAGGCAGTTCTGAAAATATCCTATTCATTCAATTACATACAATAATAAAAACATATCCAATTACCTAATTCATAGTTAACTTACTACCAAGTAGGCATTTCAATACTTAGCAATACAAGGCTGAGTTTAAACATTTTACGCCTCTCATTCAATATAGTGTTAGAATTTTTCATTTCTTGATAATGCACCAAAAATACGTATTTAGGACAAAAGGTAACACCACCTTTTGAGTGAGTGTTTTTTTTCAAATGTAGTCCTCAGAGAATATAAAAAAAAATACAGTAAAATGGTATAAAATCAAACTGTAAAATTTTTGGTCTGAGATATGACGCGGTTCCGACTAAGCTAAATTGGTTACCCTCATTCAATTGTTTTATGTGATTATAATTGTATCGTATAAATGCGTCATGTATCAGATATTCTAGGATAAGTGTTCTTTGTTTTCGAATACTATTGGTATAATAAAAATATAAAGGAATATTTCTTTATACACAAAATGTATTTAAATTCGCGCACACATTTATTTTTTATTGGTCCTAATACAGTGTTCGGAAACTGAGGCCATTAGCTACAAATTGTCATTATTCTTAGTTTTACTTTATTAATTTTTTAGGTGGCTATCTAAACATCAGGTTATTCAATATATATATATATATATTGGTTGTGTAAGTTTAAGATTTATTTATAGAATATAAATATCTTTTCTTGTACGTTTAAAATTCTCTCAGCTAAGAAACTTAATTCTTATAATTGCGACGACGGAAATATCTATACAGTTCGGCGTATCAGAACTTTAGGTCGAATCTATTCTATAGATTGGATATCTGCGCTTAACGCATAATCCGTTCCCGACTGAACTTATACAATCTGAATTTAATAAGTTATTGATCAATAACTACTGTAATCGGAGGGGATAATTTCAATTGATATTTATCTATGGAAAGAAATACGTTAGAAGTTAAGTTGACACACTTCACTTTCGAGTGGTTTGGGTTTTATAGTATCGTAAAATGAAGTCTTCGGATAAACTCAGCTAGGGCCTAGAGGTACAGCCGCGGTGGAAAAAAAATCATACTTTCTTATCAATTACCTAGAACAATACAACATCTCTACGTTTCTTTGGGACCGAAGTAATGGGGCGCAAGACAGATTTACAGTGGTCACGGGGCACGGTGAGCGAAGACGATTTGACATTGCTAAGACTGCCACAGGGCCAAGGCGAGCGGGCGAAAGAAGACGAATGTGTGCGAACAGACGACGTACGAACACTCGCGCAATAGCAATCGTGTTGATTCTCTGGGGGAATTAAGTACTAAAATTGGGTAAAACTCTTTTCACCCCCTCCGCACGTGTACATATATATATATATATATATAATGTACGTCTATAAAGACAACCGTGATCTAGAGATCTCGAATGTACGGAAATGCGAGTGTACTCAACTGCTGTGTGTAAACGACGGATTGTACACAATAATAATTGTAATCTTGTGGCGAGAGTGTGTAAAGGATTTGTGTCTGCAAAAACTCAATACTTCACTCGAATACACGACACTGAGCTATTCATTGTCTTGACTTTGATAAAAATTTAAATAAAGTATTGTTCAATTTTCAAAATACCTATTATTCTTTATGTATATCTATAACTGGCCATCATCACTCAAGTTGAACACGTCCCATCGTGGGATTTATAGTTGATTAAGTAAATAATTACTGAAATCCAAATTTTTTACTAATAATTACTTTTTTCCTCTATAGCCTTCCAATAATTTTTTTTTTTGTAAATCAACCAAGATTTTAGTATATATTAGTGTCAGATTTACTACTGACACATTATTTATTCTGTTGTACAATAAATTAGAACATAATAAGGCTGCCAATCGCCTTCGTGTTTTTTAAGTACATTGCAGGTTATCAATTCAAAAAAGGCTATTTTTATGTTCTCTGTAACCTGGATTTTCGATTTCAACATACTTATAATTGTTTCAGCTTTTTCTCTGTGTATTGTTGCTATTATGCCATTTTTACAATTTTGAAAGCAAATAAAAAATATTCTGATTTTAGTGCACTAGTATCCTACAGAGTATGCCGTTCTGTTACAATACGCTATCAGAAATATTGTCGTGATTGTATCGAATGTACAATTATTATTTTAAACAATTCATTTTAATGTTGTTAAAATATTTTGCTTCAGTTCATAAGGCCATTTCTATTCTTGAAAATTGGTAAGAATTTAATGGTTTGTGGATTATTTAAGATTAAATTACTGAAATGTGTATTAGACACTAAATAACTTGAGTTTAAATATAGTGGTTCATTGTCTTACTGGAACTTATACTAGTAAATACAAAGGAATAATGGCTTGTCTCTCTATTATTAACTTTTAATTTTCTTCTAATTTACCTTCAAAGCAAACTATAAAGTTGTTATAAAATACCGTAATTTTCGCATTTATGTATATAATAAATTAATTGATTCTAAACTATATTGATTTGTACAGAATACCATTGTAAATTTAATATATTGAAATGTTTATTATATAAATACCTATCTAAAACTAAAATTATAAAAAATATGTTATAAGATTCTAAAATTAAATTTAAACATCTGAATATTTAAACTTATTGAGTATAACTACAATTTTTGTTTTATACTTTTTTAATAACGTACTAGGAATTTTAAATAGAATGGAATATTATTAAAATATACTACTGCTATGACTTTTTTTTCGTCAACACATTTTTTACGTATGCTTACTATTCGTAAGCAGTTGGATTTCTCACCTAAGATATGATATGTAAAAGACAATGCTAATAATATTAATGTAAATTTAAAAATATCAATTCATTGTTCAAAAATATATTTGAAATACAAAGCAACAGAAAATCTATCAAGCCTACGTTTAGTTTACATAAATAAATTATATAGATAAAAATTGAACTAAAATCTACCAAAATCAACTACCATATTACTTTGAGTGGCATCCGATCCCACGTGGGATATAAACATTTCAGTATAACAAGTTTATATTGATTTAATTTATTGTTAGCAAACTTAGGTAAAAATCAAAAATTAAACGTGAAATAATAAATTTAGTATTTATTATTATAAATATAATAACAAATTAAATAATAATATAAATTATATAACGGTATATAGTTTTACAGATAAAACAATGTATACTATTAAACATTTTTCACAATTTAAATAAAAATGATAAAAAAAAGTTTAATTGCAATAGTTATTAATATAATTAAAAATATTTGTAATTATTTTATACAGACACTTTTTGGCTTATACATGAAATAGTCAGGTGTTTTTTTTTTTTTTTGATAATTGTTGAGCTTGCTTATTATTACCACAATATTAAATTATTATCTTAATTTTTAAAAATAGTAATTGTATAATTTGAAAGTAAATTCATATTTATAATCTAGATTTTGATGAGTTAGTGACCATAAAAGAATTATTAAGAAAGTAAGAAATATAGTTTTTACTTTTCGATTGCTTTAAATGGTAATGAATCCACTTTCTTTAAGTCTATTAAATGTAATTTTTAACATTAATTTTCATAATTATATTATTTATAATAAATTTACCTTTTAACATATACCTTATAAAGCTACTTTTTTTGAGAGAAAATGTTAAAACTAGCATAGCTGGTTGCATCAGATTTGAAAATTATTTGATATTGTCGCATGGTGTTTATCTTCGTTTTTATTAGATAGTGTTTGATTTTAGTTAATCTAAACATTTTTTTGAAAATTTACTATCATTTATAATAAGATATTTTCTCTGATGAGTAACATTACTATATTACCTTTAAAACTATTAAGTGTATTGGATTATTCTAAAAAAAAATTAGAATTTTAAGAGTTCAGTTAATAAGTTAAAAAGTGTAATATTATAACATTACGTATAAACACTCATTCTAAGTTACATTAAACTATTAAATGCTGTTTATTTTAAAAGTTTAAACTTAATTTTTTAACCGTTTGTCAAACAGTTGAAAAATAAAAATAAATAAAGAAAAAATTTTAAGAACATTTGGGTTGTTTAGTACGAACTACTATTATGGATTAGACTAAATAAACATTTTGTCAATATAGATTGCTATAAGTAGTATGTTTTTTCAGAATGAAAATTATATTACGAGCCTCGCATTTTAATTAACTAATACGACTTTATCACTATAAAGGACTTAGAGTACATGTTTTTGTTAAAGTTCAAAAGGCACGTTATTTTAAATCTCATCTGTCCAACATAATATAAAAATGTAGCATTCTTCTTCACTTCCTATTGTAGTGATAGTCATGAACACACAGTATATAAAAAAACTCCTTGACTATTTATTCGAGCACCACTCGATATCAACGCCCCACGGTTTAGTGACTCTTCATGTCTACGGTTGAGTGGATCGACAAACCACTGGGTAGTGATTTTTCCCCTTTATCTGACAACTTGTCTTATCTTTATAATAGAAGTTGCCGTAAGTGAAGTAGAGTTATTTTATCGAAAGTACATAAGACAAATTGATAAACCGAGATTAATAATAGGTAACAATGTAGTATGACGACGGCGGCCAGATTTACGATGAATCATTTTGCAAAGCCCTCCTTTTACTAAAAGTTTATCTTTTATACTTGAGTATGAGGCGAAAAATATCAGGTATTGTATTTTTTTAATCGAAAATGTCCTTCTCTACAAATTCTCAATTTTTTTTTTAGTGGCCCATGTAATAAAATATTATATTTACCCGAACTAAGCTCTAATAAAATTTATTAAAATATATTTCAAGTGTTTTATACTTGTTAATATTATTTCATTTCAACCTCAGTCAGTAAAACTTTTTATAGAAACACTAATAAAACGCATATAAAGTTAAAAAATATATTAAGTGCGATGTCAAATTTTATACAAATCAATTAACTATTAATGTTAAAAAATAACTACAGAAAAAATCACTTTTTTGAGGCAATATAGATTATTGTTTTCTAATATAGATCATTTTGTTGTCATTTTCCAAAAGCTGTTGTTACTTTTAGTAATTATTCAGGAGAGCAAAAATAAATTAAAAATTACAATCTGTTATTTAGAAATTGGTATCTTTGAAGTGCAAACAGATAGTCCTTCCCAGTTACATTTTTTTGTAATTTTTTTTAACACATGATAGATGAACGACAACCTTCTATATAGAGTAATCCATTTATTTCAGCTGACTATTCATGGAATGTAACAACCTTTATCCTTTACAGCAGCCAAAACGTCATGTAAATTTGATACACTAGATCCCAATTATATTTTAATTTTTTATTTTGTAAAAAATTATTACATGTATAATATACACGTGGATTAAAAAAAGTCGATCATCGAAATTTTAATGAGAACCATTTTAACTTTATTTTATACAATAAAATAGGAATTTTGGGAAAATTTTAGATTTTTAAAAAAAATTTTACTGTTCGCTCAACGTGTTTTTAATATTTTTACCAAAAATACCTTAAAACAAAACAAAAAATTGCCTCTGTTATTCAATTTTTGGTCAAATATTATGATTAGTATATAAAAATAGTTTGATTTTTACTGTAGAACACAAATTTTTTACTTTCAAAATTTTAAGCCAAAAGTTTAAAGCGTGGATATCATAATTATATATATATAATAGCATAATTATGACTAGTATAAATGATATCTGACAGTGACTAAAATCACTACCATAAGAAACAATTCGATGCAAATATATAAATGGTGTTTAATTTTAAGAAATTGGTGGATTAAACTAAAAGCAAAATTCTAATTTAAAAAGCATTAAGGAATAATTGAAAAAAAATCATTGTCACAGGCACTAATTTTACTGAATCGGTAAATGTTCGTCGCATTAATTTTTCTAATAAAATTAGCAATTTAATCTAATTCAAATGTTAAAATTAATTTTTTCGACTTAAAAGAAAAAAAAATTAAATAAGTATAACTTTATGTTTTATGTCAATTAATATTATATAATGTATATGAAAATCAGTGTACCCATTATAAGATATATCAAAATAAATTAAAATACATAACCCAAAACTTTAACACAAAAATAGCATATTTTTAAATATGATAATCATGTTCACTATATCTTGAATTTTTTTTCTCATAGTACAGTATATTACATAAGCTTTAATTTAAGATTAAATAAAAAAAATTATATCAAATGAAAGAAAAATATCTAAGGTTACAATATAAAAAAAAAAAATTATTTTAAATTATTAATTTTTCAAAAAGTTATGGCAGTTTTAAGTATTAAAATATTTCATGTTAAACGGTGATTTTTGCATAAAAATTACATTTTTCGATAAATTTGATGGCCATTTTCTCATAGAAGAAAAGGTATTGGGACAATTTTTTTTTAAATTTATTGTATTTATCATAAGCTTTAATTTGACATATATTTAAAGCTCGGAGTATTTCTGAAACATTTTCAAAACTTAAATAGAAAAAGTTAAACTTTTGTGCAGACAAAAATTTTTGTTGCAATTTTGAATACCCACAGGGGTATAGGCGGTAAAGGTTCAGATTTTTAAAAAAATTATATAATGTATTTATCTTTAAATTCCATTTTTATAAAAATAACAGGTGTGTCATAATATTATATAAATAATGGTAATTTATGGATTTATTTTTACTTACAAAAGAGGGAATTATTTGAAATCTCAAATAAATCATTTTTTCAAATTAATTTACGTTTCTAGGTATTTTAGACAATTCTATTTTAAATGTTTACTAATAGAATTTTTTCTTAAGAACTACGAAATACAAAAATATTAAGACACTTTGACACGATTTTATTAATTTTGATTAGCTTAGCTGTTATTATGTATTTCAAGGTTCTCTGCAGTATTATACTATAAGATAATTAGCCATAATTTAATATGACCAAACATTTAAATATAAAATACTTATGATTGTTATGAAATTGTATAAAACGAACAATTTATATATTCTTGAAAATATTTTTAAATAACGGTTATGATCAAATATTTTTTAACTATTTTTTTTATCATTCATTTATACTAAATATAACAAAATAACATAAGAATATAATCTTATGTTATGATAAAATTATACATCAGTATAAATTTAATTAAAAGTTATGGTTTACTTGAATTTAATAGTAAAATTTTGAACGTTTTTAGTTTTATTTAAATAATTTTTTACCATATTTCTCGCGGTCATTATAATATTAGAATTTTTTCAATTAAAAAGATTTCAATTAAAAATGAATTATTATGATTTCTTTATTTTTAAATTAGTTATGGCAATTTTTAGAAAAATATAAATAAAAAAAATGACGAAATTTACCGATTAAAAAATATTAAGTTTTTGGGGAACTGTGTTACTGTGTAACTGTGTATACATATGATGATAGTGTGTATACATTACAAACTTGGCATAAATACTATGATAAGAAATTAGATAAGGCAATTATTACTTATCACTCTCATTCAAAAGTATATTGAAAAGATAGCGTTTTCTTCTGTCCTTTTCTCAATACGTATTTCAATGTTTAATGCCGTAAAATAGTACATTAAAATTGAAATTTTCACAAACTTCAAAACGCTACAGAATATTTACTACTGAATATTAATAAAATATTTTTTTACTAAAATTTTTCTTAAATTCTACTCTACAAAATAGCTATCTTAGATTTTTTTTTTACATTTTATTTAAAATTTAAAAATAATTAATATTTTTAATAAAATGTAAAAAAATTAATTATTGAGATATAGCTATAGACCTAACGTCTAACTAATATTTAAAAAAAAAATCAACTAAAAATATTAACTGGATCAAAAGTTATTTAAGTTGTCAGTGAGTGGTGGGCCACCCTGTATATGTATATAAGAACATTAATTAATTTGTGTTAAACTTTTGTGTCTACGTTGGGGCACTACCGACGTACGACAAATGGTTCTCATTAAAATTTCGATGATCGACTTTTTTTATATACATTGTATATATATATATATATATATTTTTTTTTTTTAAATAACTAAAATCAAATTTAAAGAGCCAGAAAAATCATTATCATTATCATTGGTAGTGGTGGGTAAATAATAAAAAAGTACAAAGTAGTATTAAAACTACTGTTAAAAAAATTTGAAAATTAACTGAAATTTACTCTTTATATTTATTTTCCTTGTGGTATACTATATTAAAAATTTAATCTTTAATCTAAGGGTAAGTAATCAAATATGGTAATATAAGTATATAAAAACTATTTTTTTCTTTTTAACTTTCGGTTAAAACCTTCTGGAAAGTCTGACATCTTATTTTATTGTAAAATTGAAGATTTATCAATATTCTAAATAATAAATATATATATATATAATACAAATATTTACTTACTTTATAGTTTTGAAAATGAAAATTACCAAATGACAATTTAGATATTATAAAGACACTTTGATTTAAAGATATTTTTCAATCTTTTGCATTTATTTCAACTTTAGTTACATATTACAAAAAGTAAAATTAATACTATATTCCATCCCTAAGAAATCGCACTATCGTTTCATTACTATCTTTTCACTAAGAAATAGAATTCAACGAGTTTATACAACTCAAAAATCACTATAGAATGCAAATATTAAACATAATTTTTATGTAGCAAGGAGATAGGCAATTAGTTTTTTTTATTGAAGCTACTTGGTTAAAAAAAAAAAAATTCAAGGATTAGAAAAAACCAAATTTACTCAGTAACTTCATTAAAATTAAAAAAATATATGTTTTATACTTAATATTATTTAATCTAAATTTATAAAAATGTGAAATTTGATAAAAAAAAATGACACAGTTTATCTTGAGCTACCTTTCAGCCTTGATGCGAACCTGAAAAGGTATTACTACGTTGTGCTTTTTTTTTATGTCTGTTACTACTTTTTTTCAGCTCTCACCGAACCGATTTCTTTCAAAAATACGCCAAAAGATCACAAATTGTATCTAGTCAAAGACATTACCCTCAAAAATTGAAAAAATTTCCATCGCTATGTAGAATGAAATACCTACATAGCCTATGAATGAACTCGAACCATACACACTGAGACTGTTGTGTTACATTAAAATTTACAAAAAAAAATGTACTTATTATAATATTAAACAGCTCTATGGAATCGTAACCTAAAAAATACAAAACAAGTTTCTTTGAAATAAAAATACAGCACAATATGGCAACTCATATTAGTCTAATTACTAAATTTAAGTCTTGGGCAATGCGTCATAGTACAAATCGGTACATTACTTTTAGTCGTAAACTAGTCTCAAACGTAAGTCACAGACATTTTCGCTGCGACAACAGATTTAATGAAAATAAATACCATACTAGATTTTATAAAGATGACAACATCTCAATTTTTTTTCCGCAATAAAACAAGGCTGGCTGGGTTTTCACAATACTGCCACACAACCTTTATCCTCTGCACATAAAACTGAACCCTAAACTTTGTTTTAATAAAATATTTGTACAATATTATATATTAAATACATTTGTGTAGAGTAAGTTTCAGATATAACTGATAACGTCAATAGTTTTTTATAAAATCATCATTTTGTTAAAAGTTTTAACAATAATTATCGCTTCCATAGTATAATAGACAAATAGTTAAGTGGAGGTTTAGTGTAAACAAAATGTATAAGGAGGTTTTGTTAGGTCTAAAGAAAAGTAAGAGTGGCTAGAGGTACTAAACAGGGACAATAATTTAATAAAAGTATTCAAATACTTTCATTGGTATTGAATAGTATTTTAAAATACATTTAATAAAAAGTATCTGAGTAGTATTTTAAATACAATTATTTAGTATTTAATACTGTTTAATATTCAGTACTATTAATATACTTTTTAGCTTCGATGCGAAGCGGAGAAGGTATTAATTTTACTATGATGTGTTTTTTTTTTTTTTTTTTTTTTTTTTTTTTTTTTTTTTTTTTTATGTCTGTTGCCACTTTTTCTCAGCTCTCACTGGACCGATTTCTTTCAAAAATACATCAAAAGATCACAAATCGTATCTAGTTGAAGACATTACCCTTAAAAATTGAAAAAAATTCCCTCGTTCCCCGCAAATGGGGGAAATATCCAAAAAAATTACAAATTTAAAAATCGCTAATTTTCGAAATTTTTTCACTTTTTTTTCTTAAAACTTCCATAACTTTTTGAAAAATCAACAAATCAACATAATTTTTTTTTATACTAAAACCTTAGATATTTACCTTTCATTTGATATCATTTTTTTGAAAATCTATCACTTAACCTGCTCATTGGGGGGGATTTAAAATGGCAACTTTTTTACAAAAATTAATTTTTTCAACTTAATTTTTGAAAATGTTCCGGAAAGACTGCGTCCTTTAAACATATATCAAATTAAAGCTTATTTTATGTACTACAAAATGAAAAAAAAAAATTTGTCCCGACACTTTTTTTTCTACATTTAAACGGCTGCCGTAGTTAAAAAAACACTATTTTTGTGTTAAAATTTTCGATTTTCGATTTTAAATTTTCAACTTAAAAATGCTATAACTTTTTGAAAAATGTATATATCAGCACAAATTTTTTTTTTCTAAATACATTATAAGTACATCTTTCATTTGACATACTTTTTATTAAAATTGGACAATTTCCCCTTATATAGGGGGCGTTCAAAACTTAAAATATTGTAAAAAACATAGATCTTTTTCAACTGAACTTTTGAAAATGTTCCGGAAATACTGCGTCCTTTAAACATATATCAAATCAAAGGTTATGTTATATACTATCAAATGAAAAAAAAAAATTTGTCCCGACATCTTATCTTCTATGTGCAAATGGCTGTCGAAAATTTAAAAAAAAATGTAATGTTTGCGATAAAAATTACATTTTATCGGGATGTTTTTTGTACTTAAAACTGCCATAACTTTTTCAAAAATGAACAAATAAAAATAATATTTTTTTGTATTGAAACCTTAGATATTTCCCTTTCATTTGATATAATTTTTTTTGAAAATCTAACACTTATTCTGCTCACTGGGAGGATTTAAAATAGTAACTTTTTTACAAAAAATAACTTTTTCAACTTAATTTTTGAAAATGTTCCGGAAATACTGCGTCCTTTAAACATATATAAAATTAAAGCTTATTTTATGTACTACAAAATGAAAAAAAAAAATTTGTCCCGACGATCTATCTTCTATACGCAAATGGCTACCATATTGAAAAATATACTATTTTTGTATGATAATTATGGGTTTTGTATTTTATTTTAATAGAAGTTGATGTTGCTTTTGCAATTATCCATCAATTTTTTAAAATTAAACACTATCTACAGATTTGCATCGAAGCGTTTCTTATGATAGTGATTTTAATCACTGTCAGATTAAATCTATACTGGACCCTACTATGCAATGTCTCCACTATGCCGCAACCTCACTGTGCTACCGTTATTTTTTTTTAATTTGCTAACCTTAACACAGCAAGCAAATTAAACTCAGTTAAAATGAAAATTGAGAATTATTTTATATGTTACATTATAGAATAACGTAATTATTGTGCTTATCTAAATGCTATTACGTATACATTTATTTTTAATACATCAGTTGAATCTACAATAGCCTATTGCAGGTTCAAATGATTTACTCTATTGTCAATAAAACATACTTTACAGGTTTTTACACGTGTACTAATATTTATTTTTTTCACTGATTAGTCTCCAATAATTAATTTTATTTACCTCTAACAAAAAATATCAAAAATAATAAATGAGTTCTCTTAATTTAAGAGTACTCAATATTTGACTCAAATTACCCCCTTGGTAATTATTTAGGTGGAACCTTTTGCTCTTAGTTAAACAAAAAACATTATTATTATTTTTTAATTGTATTCTTAGTATTTGAAATACTTTTGTAAAGTAATTGAGTATTACTCAAATACTTTTGTATGAAAAGTATTCAAATAGTATTTTAAATACATTTTTTTTTAAATATTTGAATATTATTTAAAATACTTTTTAAAAGTATTTTTTACAACTATGCTTATTACGTTATTTACTGTTAACAGTATGCGATTTCTTTTCCATGGATGATAATAACGTTAAACGCGTTTACAAAGAAATAATTATTTGTAATCTTTATTACAAAAATCAGAAACATTATCGTATGTCAACTACGAGTGTCCGTAGTTTGCCAAGTTAAAAGTGATAATAAGTATTAATTTGCGTGATTCTATCATTGTAATCATATTTTATTATAGGATATTCCTTATTGATTTGATAATAAATGCACTTATTCACTTACTTCATCTGTATATCAATAAAGATAAAATTTTAAAAGTTGTCAAAATTTATTTAATCAATAATAATTAAATAAATTTTTCTGGAGATTTTTTTTTAAGACTCATAGTTTTATTGTTAGTTTTGAAAATAAAATTATGTGTCGTAATAAAATATGTAAATTTTAAATTTGTTTTTTTATTATCCTGAAAACCTACACAAACTGAGGTACAGTATAATTATAATATAAACGAAAATTGTCTTCATTTAATGTAACACTTAATTATTTATTAAATGAAAAATTTGCCTAAGATCACTTTATCAAACGATTAATTTAATAAACGATTAATGGCTGTACACGTTTACAGCCAATATTGTCAATATTGGTTTGAATTTGAATTATAAGTGAAATCCTGATTTGCCAAGTAACCAATAATTTGAAGTCAAACTACAAAAATAACGTTTTACGATGTCGATTTTCATCTTAAGCAAATAGTAATTGCAAAAACAAAAACTAGGGTGTGAAATACTTAATCTTTTTTTCCAACGAACTCCAAGATGAAACGTTTTATCATAAATAACGTTTATACTTTAGGCGACTAAAATACTGACGTGAAGAATATATTATTTAACCATGGCATTATGAAGCATGTCAGGTGTACGTAAGAAGCTTATAACTTCTACGCCTTTTATTGGTGTGTATTTTTGTTTCAACAAATTGTTTTAAACCGACAGTAGTATTAATTTATACAAGATTAAAGTTGACCGGCAAATGATAAGTTGGTCTTAGAAGGTCGCGGGGGAGGAAGTAAAAATGGGTAGCAAACTGCCGAAACGTAGTCGGCGGTCGTAGTGATGAAGGTGCCGGTGATAATAAAATGTAATAAATCCCTCTTGGTATTTTTCTTCATCTTACAAATGACCCTAGGTAGAGTTATTCTTTTTTTTTTTTTTTTGTAGACGTTAAGGTAATTCAACAATTTGACCGTTTCCGCAGCACAACAGCAAAAGAAAAAGTTCAAGATGGATTAGTAGTCGGTGAGCGCAAACTAAAGGTGTCCGTATACAGTTTTCTTTTTTTCTCCAACACTTTTGCCATTGCCATACGACCACCATACCGATGGAAAACATCTGTCGAGATACTCAGACATTAATCTGTTTTGTGATGGCCCTAATCTCTCCTTCCAACATTCCCATCGTTTGTATTGACCATAACATTTACGTTCGAGTTATACAATGTTTGCGACCTTCTCTTTTGTTTGTTAATATCTCTTGTAAATGTGTTTTGTTCATCGTATTTTGCGAGTTAAACAATAGCCTGGTTCGAAAAGCAATTAGGCCACCCGACTGAGAGAATCACCTGGTTCAAGTTCTTATTGAAATAAATTAACCATGTCATTTAATCGATTAAAAAAATGTGCGTCTTCTTAAAAGAATTTTTGGAAAATTCAAATACAAAATAACTTAAAAAGTACTTAATAGATTTTTGACTCTTTTTTTCCAGTTAACTAATTTACAAACATAAAAGGTAATTGGTGTCACACATTTTACTGTTAACATTTCATGAAGAACACAATTGTATTTTAGTAATATTTATTTATTAACAATTTTCTCTTCCTGAGAAAAATAAATCATATTATTTAAATTTAATAAATAAGTGTACAATCTTTGATTCATTATCACTAGCTACTATATTTTTGAAGTTTTACTAAATATGTAAAAATAAATATTGATGATTAAAAACAATTATGAAATTTTCACGATATATTTTTTTGTTAGAATTTTAATTCATGTTTCAAAAATATATGATATAGATTATTTTTAATAGTTATTTTAAAACTTTAAAATATCTGTCGTTAAATTGCCTTGTTTCCGTCACCTTATTCTTAAAAGAAGTTTATAATTTGATTATAATGTTTTCATACAATTTTGCTTATGGACGTAACGCGTTTTTAAGTGAACCATACTACAAGTTCCCTGCAGTTTCACATATGCACATTCAACATAGTTTTAGCTTCGATGCAAAGCTGAGAAGGTTTTACTATGATGTGTTTTTTTTGTGTCTGTTACCACTTTTTCTCAGCTCTCACCGAACGGATTTCTTTCAACGATACGTCAAAAGATCACAAATCGTATCTAGTCGAAGACATTACCCTTCAAAATTGAAAAAATTTCCCTCGTTCCCCGTAAATGGGGGAAACCTCCAAANGAATTGAAAAAATTTCTCTCGTTCCCCGTTAATGGGGGAAACCTCCAAAAAAATTACAAATTTAAAAATCGCTAATTTTCGAAATTTTTTCAATTATTTTATCTAAAAACTGCTATAACTTTTTCAAAAATGAACATATCAATATAATTTTTTTTTATAGATGCTTGATGTCTTTATCAATCATTTAGTATATTTTTTTCATAAATTTAATCCTTTACCTGCCCACATGGAGGGATTTAAAATGACAACTTTTTCACAAAAAATTAACTTTTTCAACTTAACTTTTGAAAATGTTCCGGAAGGTCTGATACTTTTATATATATCTTAAATTAAAGAAAATGTAATGTATTTTATTATGAAAAAAAAAAATTTCGGACTTTATATTATTTTCATGGTGAAAATCGCTACCGAATGTTATTTTTGTGTGAAAATTCTCGATTTTATTGTTTACATTTTTAACTCTATAATGCTATAACTTTTTGAAAAATGTATTGATCAATAAAATTTTTTATGAGAAATTATATTTTTTAATAATCCCTTTTTCATTCGACGTACTTTATCTTATTCAGGATATTAATAAGAAACTAGCAGATTATGTAGCTTTTGGAATAATCCACCAATTTTTTAAAATTAAACACTATCTAAAGATTTTATCAAAGCGTTTTTTTTTTATAGTGATTTTAATCTCTGTCAGATATCATTATATTTGATCTAACTATGCCACGTCACCACTGTGGCCCGACCCTCCTGTGCTGGGTTTTTTTGTTTATGTTTAATAGATGCATCATTTTAATGTAAATCCAAAATATGTGTCACAATTTATAAACCTTATTGATAAAACTACACCTTTTCATACATAGGTATTTTAAAGTATATCCTTATTTTATCAAAATCGTTTGTCATTCACCCCTCAGCAAATAAAATACTTAAAAGTTGCATAAATTACTCCTTCTGTTTTATTCGGACCTTTTCTCGGGTATTCTTGGAAGTATTCCAACGGACAGCAGCTATTTTCGAGCTAATAAATATTATATTTTATCGGGAAAGAAATTCGGACTCTGTAATTAAGTCATATCGTTTTTTATAGAGGAAAAGTGTGTAAAAAACTCGCCCGGAAAATATCCAGTAATTAATACAGACTTATCGTGCCAAACACTAAAGTATTGTGATAATGAACCTTTACTGACAGCAAAAGGATAATTTGAATTCACTTAGCTGTTTAAAATATTTTTTTAATATTTCATATTGTATTAATTTTTTATAAAAATTAACTTATAGAATGTATCTGCCATACTCGTAAATACCAGTTTGTTTATTATTAGTAAAAAGTTGGTATAAAACAATTTATCGGTTGTCGACAAATACCGATATTTAATTAAAACAGGTAATTTAATCTGCTTACCAGCGAACTCAAAGCTCATTTTTGGTTCAATTGTAATTTTTTTTTTTTTGTTATATTATATTATAAATAGAAACTTTTTTTTCTTTATTAATATATATACAATCTGTTCCCTATAGATACAATAAGAGTATTAGTTAAAATATTTATAACATGAAATACTCGATAAAAAAAAGCCACCCATTGATGACACTTTTAAGTAAATAGAAACTTGAAATTAAATTATTTATTACTTTAAAAAAAAAAATTTAATTCTTGTAAGATTCATATTTCTTTTATGTTATAAATTGATTTCTAATGTAAATATATTCATATTCTATTCCATTAAATATTTTTCAATTTTTTTTTTTTTTTTTTTAATTATCAGCTCATAGATTCCAGTAAAATTTATTTCTTAAATGATTGTTTCTGATATTATCTTAAATTTTAATAAATTATTTTCCATCGATTTTTTTTGAAATACAACCATAAAATTGATTAAACTTTTATTATGCATTGGGTTAAGTACTTTAGATACTGAAGTGTCTTTAAGTAAACTATATAGGGGACGAATTTAAAATATTTTTATCAACAAATATGAAAATAATTTATGCGAATAACTTTTGAACTGGGGTACTCCATTTTCAAAGACTAAAAAAATTTTTATTGCTACGTTGAAACAAATATATATTGTTTTGAACATATTTGTGCTCAACCCTATTTCTATTTATTAATTGATATTTCCTAACCGTGTGCGGTTAGAAATAAAATGTATTATACTTTTATATAATTAAATATATTTAAATTATATTTTATTAACATTAATAAAATATAATTAGATA
Organism: Daktulosphaira vitifoliae; assembly: GCF_025091365.1. Taxonomy (NCBI): domain Eukaryota; kingdom Metazoa; phylum Arthropoda; class Insecta; order Hemiptera; family Phylloxeridae; genus Daktulosphaira; species Daktulosphaira vitifoliae. Next base: position 42,232,765 of record NW_026099573.1, read on the forward strand.
TACAATTTGATATTATATTTCATATTGATATATAATACATTAAATATAGATATTTAGTTCTCATATGGGTGTGGAACTTAATAAGTTACTATAACACATTAAGGTTTATTAATATTATAGTAGTTTTTCACCTGTTGGTAGTAATTATATAGCTGAATAAACATAATCTATCTTTTGCCTAAATAATATTGCATTACCTGTCACCATAGTTTTAATGTAAATACGTCACTAAGCTTTAGGCAGACAGGTTGGGAATCGCTATATTTTTAGTAAAATTTTTGTCAATTTTAATGTTTGAAATTGTGCTGAAACGTATGATAACTTTAACCTACAAATTTACAAACCTCGTACTCGTATACCTAATTTTCTATTACAAAATATTATAAAAAAAAATTAATCAGTTCAACAACTTACTGTATACACTCTTCTGTAAAAAAATACATAACTTTCCATAAAAAAAAGTTTTTTCATACAATATGTATCGTGTACTTCACTCACATTTGATGCAATTGTAATCATAGATTAAAAAAATGCATTTGTAATTTTATTATTTTTCATTTTTAATATTAGCCACTAATTATCAATGTTTTTAGTAGATTTTCTAATATTTAAATGTGCTAATGATAACTCATTAACATTTTTTCTGCACAAATTTGATTAATCAATCACGTGAGCAGCTTAAACGTATCATTGCTGGTTATTGTAACTCCATCGAGTCACTCACTTAGTCTACAAGCAAAATTAATGTATTTGCGTTTTGAACTATTATTATTAAACATTGACGGGGTGGTCGGTTGAATCGCGAACACGTCATGGTGTATTTTTATTTATCATACACCTCATTGTTCTACCTTTTAGCCATTAATTCAATCGTCACGATAACATTAGGGCGCATTAACAGTGTGAATATGAAAAGCTATTTTTCACATCTCTGGCACACGCAAAAGTTAATGGATCGCTTCGATTTATTCATGAACAAATATTGGTGCATTAATTTTTCGACACATTCGTTATATATTGACAATCGAGAGAAGAGAAATGCGGACCATAACGCCCCCACCTTCCTGTTAGCACCTTCAAAAAACCGTCAGAAACAGTCCGACCATCGTTGCGAGGTCGCAGAGAGAGTGTAAAATAAATTGATCGATTCCTGTAGATTGAGTGGAAAAATAATATAAATTAGTGTTTATTGAATTTTGTTCAAAAAGCAAATATTGATAAACACGCGAAAATACATTTGGTAATGTGATAAAATTTCAAAAATATAGTGAGACCGAATAATTTTGATATTATTGAACTTTATAAATATAACAAATTATTATTACAAATTAACAACTAACATCTAATTATAATTCTATAATTATAATAACTAGTCACTATAAGTTATCTTCAAATCAAAATTTTCAATAAAAATAAACAAATTATGTGCAAAACAATTTTGAAAATATTGTATTCCTTAAACGATTTTTGCAATGTAAAAGGTCATAGCAACGCACTTCTGAAACTTTAATAATTTTCGTGAGATCATTATCATTTTCAATACCATAAAATCAGTAATACTTTTGCAAAACACGCTTTTTTTATTTTAAGGTATACGCTGATTTTTGAGCATATACCCTTCAATATAAACAATACATAAGTATTATACTTCTAAACCCTAGAAACGTATACTTTGAAATCTAATCTATACGTTAATTAAAAAAATTGATTGCTTGTATACACCGTATAACCTACCAAAAATATACTTTATAAAATTAACCCATGAAATTTTTAATTTTCTATAACTTTAAACATTTCAAAAATTTAACTGCAATAGTAAATCCTCAAAATATTAAACATTAACGTTTAAATTAAATGTATAGTGTTGTTTTCGCAAATCTTTCAGTAATATCATATCAACTCTCATAAAATTTTGTGCTAGCTATTATATTTACATTATAGTATTTTAGATAAATTTCTTATACATAAGTCAGAAAATAATAACTAAGTAAAGTTATTTAGCTAAACTAAAATTTGTTTTCAATTCAAGGGCCGGATTAACCAATTTTTTATTGTTTAACGATTAAATATATTATAACGTTATAATTTAGTCTAATATTATTCTTTCACATTTAAAAATTAATACAATTATTATGCTCAACGTTTTTAATTTCAAAAAGTTATTCAATTATTTCCGTTTAACGTTAAAAGGGTTTGAAACATAATTCACTCTTTTAAGCCGTTTTTAATACGAGCAAACTACTTTTATCTAACGTAGAGTTTTTAAATATAAAGTTTGAAGAGAATTTATTTTGTTTTAATAAAAATTGTTTTACGATATAAGTTATATTATGTTTAACAATGTTTTTATTTCGAAAAATTTTTATATTATATTGTAATATTAAGGGAAGGACTTAAATGCACTTTGTGGGCTGTAAAGTCCATTTGTACCAGTAGCCTTATAACGTAATGCATTTTACTACCACATCAAGTTTTTTCAATTTTTTATTTAAATAAAAATATATGAATTATTAATCGAATTTTGTTGGTGATTTAAATCTGCCTTCAGATTTAATCTATCATTTCTAGTATTTTATAAAAAAAAAAACAAACAAATTTAATTTATTTAAATGATTAATAATTATTAAATTAAAAACTAGAATAAATTAAAATATACAATATAAATAACTTTATTTAAAAAAATACAATCGAACGCTCATTCTGTAAGTTATCTTTGTAACGCTGTTTATTAGTCAATACATACGAGAACAATGTACTCTAGTATCTACTCAGTATATTTAAAATAAAATAAATATTAATTAATCTAGTATAGTATTCTAAGCAATATAATATAAATGAATAATTTAGTATATTGATTATATAGAATGCAATAAGATATTGTTGTTAAATTTTTCCAAGCAGACTGATTTTAGAGAACTATTTTAATTAATTTCTAAAATGAATTTTCGTAAAAAATTTATTTTATATTATATATTATCATTACGTTTTTATATTATAAGTATTATACTTATATACTTAGTTATTTATTATAATGAGTAATTTTTTATGAGAAATTTTTTGAAGTTTTTAGAATGATTTGCGAATATTTTTTAGTCATTCATGAAATTTTCAGTGAAATTGAAAGTAGTTTTGTTTTTCGACATATTATGGCTCGTCTAACAGGCAGCGTTTGTATAGACTGAGGTCCAGTAAAAGGAAACGTGGTGTCATTCTCACGCGATGTTAGCAATATTATTTTGTAAAACATAATAATGTATACTGAGATCTCTACGCCAACGTTTTTAAATTGCAATAGTGATGCTCTGCTGTGGTAATGGAGTGTTAGTTGAAACGTTCTGAGGATTCAGTAGGTTAAGTAACGTGGCGTCTAGTGTCCGGTTAAAGTCTGTCGACAAACTACCTACCTGCTATTACGATATTTCATACGACTTGAAGAATAGCACAAAAGTATTAATGTCGATCTATACCTATGAGGGTTAAAAGAGTTTTGATCTGATATTTTCTAAAGGTTATTTCTTATAATGGAATTTTAATTTGTGTATCGCTCTGTATAGATCCCAGAAATGGGATGTGTTACAATAATAACGCAACGTCTTGGCTATTCTAATTTTCAAATGTGACGTTTAAAACGGTGAAAGCTATACATTCAAATGAACTACGCATAAATAATAATTATTATTTATCATTACAAAAAATGTAATGAATGACATTTTTTTTTTTTTGAACTACCATTAGCATAGCATAAAAAATTTGTCTGTAGAGCCTATTTCAGTTTATTAGCCGATACATAAACCTGATACGAAGTTTCTATATCAAATTTTAGCTTCGATCCGAAGCTGAGAAGGTATTGGTTTTACTAAGATGTGTTTTTTTTTTTGTACTTTTACCACTTCTTCTCGCTCTCACCAACTGATTTCTTTCAATGATACGTCAAAAGATCACAAATCGTATCTAGTCGAAGTATCATTATACTTGATCTAACTATGCCACGTCACCACTGTGGCCCGACCCCCCTGTGCTGGGTTTTTTTATTTATTCCTCTTCATAAAATTTGATTTGATTATGTACAGTGGCGGCTCGTGAGTGCTGGTGGTGGGGATGCGACTGAAAATATAATACTGCTAGTTCTAGGTATAAAAATTGTCAAACTATTACNCAGCCGTAACTTTTTTAAAAATAACCGAATCAATATAATTCTTTTTTTTGTAGATGCATGATGTTTTTACCTATCATTTGGTATATTTTATTTTTATATCTGACCCTTTACCTGCCCACAGGGGGGATTTAAAATGACAACTTTTTCACAAAAAATTAATTTTTTCAACTTGACTTTTGAAAATATTCCGGAAAGTCTGACACATTTATATATATCTTAAATTAAAGCTAATGTAATGTACTTTATTATGAAAAAAAAAATTTCGGACTTTATTTTATCTTCACGATGAAAATGGCTACCAAATGCTATTTTTGTGTGAAAATTTTCGATTTTGTATTTTATATTTTTAACTTTATTATGTTATAACTTTTTGAAAAATGTATGGATCAACATAATTTTTCTATGAGAAATTCTATTTTTTAATAATCCCTTTTTCATTCGACATACTTTATCTTAATCAGGATATTAATAAGGAACTAGCAGATTATGTAGCTTTTGAAATAATCCACTAATTTTTTAAAATTAAACACTATCTAAAGATTTGCATCGAAGCGTTTTTTTTTTATAGTGATTTTAATCACTGTCAGATATCATTATACTTGATCCAACTATGCNTGTCAGATATCATTATACTTGATCTAACTATGCCACGTCACCACTGTGGCCCGACCCCCCTGTGCTGGGTTTTTTTATTTATTCCTCTTCATAAAATTTGATTTGATTATGTACAGTGGCGGCTCGTGAGTGCTGGTGGTGGGGATGCGACTGAAAATATAATACTGCTAGTTCTAGGTATAAAAATTGTCAAACTATTACTAAAAAATTTTATTTTAAAGGTCACAGTAGAAAATAGAAATGAAAATAATTATAATAGCGATTATACTATTATACCAACCGAATACAACGAGCGTACACGTAGTTAATTCTAAAAATAAATTACCCAAAATAGTAACACACTAATATTTTACTGTATAAACGACGCTTATTCTGAGGGATACCACTTCAATATTCGCACACGACAAATGTATTATAACTATTTTACTATTTAAAAATTTGAATTTTTAATAAAAATCCAGTACAGTGAGGGGTGTGGCATAGTTGGGTCAAGTATAATTATATTTGACAGTGATTAAAATCATTATCATAAAAAACGCTTCGATACAAATCTGTTTAATTAAAAAAAATTGGTGGATTATTCCAAAAGCTACATGATATCCTATTTCCTTATTTATATCTTGATTACAAGTTTTATTATGAATAAATATCTATATATATATATGTATGTATAATATATAAATACATAAAGTGAAGTAGTGTTATTTAAATAAAAAGTATATCGAATGAAAGATGAATATAAATATTTTTTCTCATAAAAAAATTGTATAATATCGAGAATTTTCTTACAAAAATAGCATTTGGTAACTATTTTCACCGCGAAGACAAAATAAAGTCCGAAATTTTTGTTTTCCATAATAAAATATATTATATTATCTTTAATTTAAGATATATATATGTGGGTTATATCTTACAACACACAATTATTTAAATGGCGGTAGACTTTTATTAAACAAAATTATAACACTAAAATAGACGTATAAACACTAAAAGAAAATATATGTATATACAGTAAGGAAAAATAAAATAATCGAAGTAAACATAATACACGATGACAACAGCGGCGGGGTGTAGCGGTCGTGTAGCGTATCGCGGACTAGACAGTCTGAACTGAACTAACTCACTGACTGATTCTTCCGATATATATATAGCTCCGATAAGGCTCTCGCTAATTCTAGAATATTCTATACCCGCGTAGGTTATCTTATGGCGTTATCGAAGTTTCTCGAAGGTTTTTTGATAACGAGAACATTCGAGAATATTCGTTGCGTATGTTTTGGTCGCTACATATATAAAAGTGTTAGATTTTCCGGAACATTTTCAAAAGTTAAGTTGAAAAAGTTCTACTTTCTATATGCATTTTTTAGATATGAACGCTCCCCCCGTATATAGGGAAATGATCCGATTTAAAAAAAAAGTATGTTGAATGAAAGATGTATACAAATGCTACTTCTCATGAAAAAATTGTATTGATCTATACATTTTTCAAAAAGTTATAGCATAATAAAGTTAAAAATGTAAAATATAAAATCGAGAATTTTCACACAAAAATAGCATTTGATAACCATTTTCACCGTGAAGGCAAAATAGAATCCGAAATTTTTTTTCTATAATAAAGTATATTACATTATCTTTAATTTAAGATTTATATAAAAGTGTCAGACTTTCTGGAACAATTTCAAAAATTAAGTTGAAAAAGTTGTCATTTTAAATCCCCCCTATGGACAGGTTAAGTGTAAGATATAATATTTTTTTGAAATTTCAAAATAAGTATTTTTTGCAAATTTTTCCATTAATCCAATAGTCTTTTTTTATAATTTATTTAATGAAAAATATTTCAATGTAAAATGAATTCATTAATTCTCTCTTGATTTTTTTAACTCTTAGTCAGTTGCGTGGTTTTTCACTACCAGTTCCGTTGTGTTTGAAAAAAAATTTCTTTGAATGAAATAAGTCTATTTGTCTATGCTTTCTTAAACTTCATTTTAACATAATAGTTTTGAACAAGATATAATGAATAATTATGTCTTAATAAATATGGCGGCTATACAGAATGATTTTTTATCATAACCCACACAATTACTTACAGAATAAATATATTTAAACATTTTTTTTTGGTTATCTTTAATTTCGCATTATTCTTGAATTATTAACTATTTAATAGTTTTTAAGTTCATCCCTTATGTCTTGTACAGGTGTAAACTTTGTGTTGGGGCCAGGGGCACTAAATATTATAGTGCGTACCCGAACCGGCTAATTGCACCAATGCCGATCAGGCTGCGTAGTGTGATGTATGTAACTAGAATCACTGGAGGTGGGAGGGGTCGCCTGCGCAGCAACCAGTGATCTATGTAGTGACAGATGTGTTAGTGTGTAATTGTTTTGTGTGTACTTAATTAACTAAATAAATAAATATCTCAACAAAAACTTTATAATAATTAATAATAATAATTTAATAAATGAGTTGACTAGATGAATATAGCCCTTCTGGCTCAACAAATAATAATGAAAATATGAACTCTAAAAATATAACAGAATAATGACAAAAAATAACTCTACAACTTCAATGACAGCACTAAATCAGTTCAATAATTACAATAAACAAAATTTAATTCAATAATAACTACGCTAAATTGAGAAAAAGAAAACAAAAATGAATAATACATAAATAACAATGGTACTCACAATTCGCAGAGCTGCTGGCCAGAGATGCTACCTAAAACTAAAACACGAATCACAATAATAACAAATGAACTTAAGACTATAATTTGGTAACTCAAATTTAAATATCACAATTGACTAGTTCAATTTTGCTAATTAGTAGCAACAAACTACAATAAGTTCTTCTGTCAGCCAATTAGTAGCTTAAAGAAGTCACAGTTAGTGCAACAATATTTTTTATTTAAACTGTATATTATCAATTCTATGATATTAAAATAACTTCTTCTTTTTACAAAAATTAGATTACGTTTTCACACAAAAAAAAGAAATGAGAAATTCAACAATAGAAAACCAAAAATGTATATATACTGACTATTACACAATACAATGTTGTATTATACTTTATTGCGGTTATGTATTGTGTTTGGTGTGTAGTGTATGAACAGCTGATCGGCCGGTAGTAGTGATATCCACTACTACTTGAGTAGTAGGGAGTAGTCGCGTGATAATGATTAAACCGGTCCGAGTACACACTTTTAAGTTAACAACACACTATTATGTTGCAGCTGCAACACTTTGTTTTTTTTTAAATGGAAACACATTTTTAATTTAATAAAATTGTTGAGTTTTTAATATAACTTTATTCGTTTATTAGATATAAACATTTAAAGTTTCAAATTTTTGAGTTAATATACATGTATAATACACATGGTATTACAAATACAGATATCTAATTGGTTTTTATGACATCAATGTTCGCAGGAACACAGCATTGTTATTTTCAATGGTAGTAAGGCACATTGTTGTGAGATCATAAATACACTAACTGATTATACAGAGTGTTCAGTAAGTCAGGAAACGGGTTTCTATTGTTCTCATTGTTTGTAACAAATTTCAAACTTCAATTTTACAATTTATACGCTTTAAGATAAAAATAGAAACTTTCTAAAATCTCAATTTTTGAGAAATTAAAACCAAAAATTTTACAATTTTTGGTAAAAATGTCTGATTTTCAAGTGTTTTACGTAGCAAAGAAACATCTACATCTTTCAAAAACAAATTAAAATTAAGATAATTTTGTGTAAGATTAAAAAAAGAAAGACATTCAATCGACTTTTTTTTTAAACACGCTTATTTTAGTTTCACATGTATGTTTGTTGTGAGTAACTTTCCACGCGCACGTGTCTACGGCCTTGAGACTAGACGGTCGTAACGCGTTCACCACACCCCGCTCACCACCAATCACCGACAACAATATTTTCCAATCCGTATACGCGCGCGTGTTAACAATTATATTATATAAATAAATTTTTATTGAGACACCGCCACGTCACTCGTGCCACCTTTATCAACCGTCGCCCCACTATTAGTATAAGTGACCATACGCCACGGTGTAAAGTCCAGCAAGTGTCGCACGGCCGACGATGACCCTCCGCTAATGTTACGTTGAGTCTTCTTCCCGTTGTTAAAGTGGCGACGTCGATGATGTACGCCACCGGCTCCTGACGTGCCGTANAAAGTGGCAACGTCGATGATGTACGCCACCGGCTCCTGACGTGCCGTACGACTGTACCGATCCGCATCCGCCTACCGACGCCATTAACGCTGCTAACTTTTCGACGTCCGAGAATCTTGACGGAAACCGCGTGCCGACGCCTACGAAAGTGCCGCGATATTATACGAAGATTATTTAAATTTTGTCCAATTCGTATAAAGTATATATATATATATATAGCATTATAATTTTTTTTTTTAATTTCTTCAATATATTAACATACGAATAAAATAATGAATAAAGTCGAATTAAATTATAATTAATTCTATTAATGAATATTTGTTTTTACACAATTCTATTGTACAAATAAGAACAACTCGAATAAAAAAAATTTAAGTTCTATATAACTGCGTTTTGAGTTTTGTATTTAAACGTTTTTGTGTTTAATTAAAGCACCAAGGTTTTTAGAAGTTTAATAAATTCTATTGACATATTGATCATGAACCTTTATCCCCACATTTTTGATGTCCCAACTAATAAGCAGTTATTTTTGGGAAACAAAGTAATGATGCATAATTACGCGAGTTTTTCCAAATAAAGATTTCAGTATGGGGTCAAAGCTCAATAGATACGCTAACTTAAACGTGTGTTGCTTTCCTTGGATGTGGTAGCCGTTTCTCAGACTCCCTCCCCGGAATCGAACCCTGATTTCCTATCATAACATGAAACTAAAAAGTTTAAAATAAATGTAGTTAATAAAAACTAAAAAACACGCTTTTAAAGCACATCGAACTAAAAAGTTAAAAATAATTTTTAATTTTTTAGTTCGATGTGCTTTAAAAGCGTGTTTTTTTAGTTTTTTTAGACTATATTTCTATGTAATAATTAACTAGTAAACATGAAATCGATCCCTGTTGCGCTCTCTAGTTTGATAAAACCCAACATGAGTGTTGGGTTTGTATTTATTAAATAATAAGTCTCTCGAGGTTGGCGACGGATTCGTGGCGGCGAGGATTGACGGCATTGACGTCATGAGCTGCTACGCGTCGCCAAACCAGCCGATCGCCCCTCTCCTGGAGNACATCAAGTCGAATAAAGAGGGGAAAAAAAATATTAAGTCTCAGCCGAGATTTATTATTAAATAAATAATTATAGTCAAAATAAAAAAATAAATCTATTGGTTCTATTCTTTGTTTGCTTTAATTTTAAACTTTTATCTAATTTAACCTCAGTAATGTAATTTAAGATATATCATACAGAAAAATTGTATAGTATAACCATATAAGTAAATGTAATAAAACTAAATTAATTTAACTAATTAAGTTAAAACTAATCTCCTGAACGTAGGTAAGTCATATATCAATTAATAAATATAGTGGTAATGGATGAAATTACTAAAGAAATACAAGGAGAGGTGCCGTGGTCCTGCAAAGTCCATTTTATTGGTTTATATGTTCCATACTTGAAATTTGATTCAGTTAGAGATAAATATGAAGAAAATTTATTAGAATTAGTTTGCACATTTACACTATCATCACTTTTATTACTATTTAAAACACTTCCTACATTGATAATTCCATCCAAATTTTTATACTCTGTCATATGACAGCTATAATTATTTAAAAATCACCTACCAAAACAGCCAAAACAACTAAAAGCAATAGTTGAATACTATAATTTAAAAAATGTACAAGTTAATGATATATAAGAACCTTAATAAAGTTAGTACTGATTTCCATGACTAAAGTAAAACTGCTGTATTACCACATTTTAAAAATTATAATACTTAAACTTATATGATCCTGTCAATTATATGCACCTTTATTTTATNTCTATCCTGTGAATTGTATGCACCTTTATTTTAAAAGTTAATATTGTAATTTAACCAGAGACATAATTATAAGTCCTGGTATTAAACTAGTCTTTATAAAAAAAATGTTATGTCATTTTATTAACTTATTATAAATAATCCTCAGACTTTGTGTATTTGAAATACACATATATAAGTGATAAATATAGTTCACAGCTCTGCTAAGTATTAATCCATTAATTTCAATTGTGTTTTCATTTATATTTTGTTTAATCTATATGTTCATTAGTATATTTCCTTACAAAAGTTAATTCATAATATATGTTATTTTACAGGGTATGATTTAGTTAAGAAAATTACTTTGGTTAATGATTAATAATAACTTTTAGATTTTGAACTAAAAGAAACCAATATTTTTATTTTTTGTTTAATTAAGTAGTGCATGATAAGTGAGTCACTGTAGTTCATCTATTTTAACATGTAAAATTTAAATGTATGAATCTCCAAAATCTATTTTAAATTATTAGTTGTATATTTTAGTTATTATTACTATTTTAATTTTTGATACAAATCATATTTAAATTAATTTTTATTTAGATACTAGAACAAGCTACGCATTGAAACTTCTATTGATTCCATATCTAGTACTAACTAAATTTCAAATGAAAACAAACAAAAAGTCTGGAAAATCATCGCTAGTTGAATGTGTTTCATCTTTTGTTATAAATGTTTCAGTAGTTATTATTATAAATATATTAATAGATGCACACCTTTAAGTCCCTAATTCATTAAGTATTTTAGTTTATATAAACTTAAACTTGTGTCACATTTATATGTTGTATTGAAATTATTTATATAAATATTCATTTTCAAAATTTAAATGATTCAGAATTTAAAATAATTTACCTGACTTAACTCCAACTATTAAAAGTGTTTAGGGTACTGGTAAAATCTACGAGACTCTTAAATATATTTTATAACTGTTATATAGTTGTATATTTAAAAACGTATATCTTATTGTTTATTAATAATATACAGTATGATATTAACTTAATTTTATTGTAATTAATTTGTGAATGTATTTTGTACTTACAATTTTAACAAAGTAAATGATTCTATTATGTTATGTAATAATCTGTATATTTTAAAATATCTTTACTACCCCAATCCAACCTATTATTATTATCTAATAAAGTTTCCTTTTCTATTTTAACTAAATGGATGTTTCTATATTAGTATTTCTATGTAAAATTTAGTTTATAGATATGTGATAATTTTGGCTTTGACACCATTCAGAATTAAACAAAATAAGTATTTGTTAAGTGTTGATAATGGTAACATTTTCCGAATACATATTCACAATTTTTTAATAATTTTTTTGTGGCTTTTGGAGTTAAATATTTTTAATATAGTTTTAATTTTAAAAGATATTTGCCATAAGTGATCAATTTTTATTATTAATAATACCAATTACAAATAAAAAATTTCTTGATGTTGTTTTGATAAGGTGTAGAATATTTAGTGTAAGGTATCCACTTAACATCTACTAAGAATGGAGAAAAATATATATTTCTACACAATATGATGCTATAAACTGAGTATTCAAAATCATATGTGAAATTACACACCAAGTCAACAATATATTATGATATAATATACAAAGCAAAGATAATATTATCTATGTATTATCATAGACAAGTTTTTTAATAAAAATCATTTAAATAATGAGTATTTGAGTAAAAATGTGTTCAATCTTCTAGTGATAGCGTACTACTATACTAAAATAATTAAAATTTTTCGAAAAGGCGTTAGTAAAAAATTTATATATCAAAAGTCTGGCGGCGAAACGTCCGCGGCGAAGTGTCCGGTGGCGAAACGTCCGCGCCGAAGTGTCCGGCGGCGAAATGTCCGGGTTCGCATGCACCACGGCACCTCTCCTTGTATTTCTTTAGTAATTTCATCCATTACCACTATATTTATTAATTGATATATGACTTACCTACGTTCAGGAGATTAGTTTTAACTTAATTAGTTAAATTAATTTAGTTTTATTACATTTACTTATATGGTTATACTATACAATTTTTCTGTATGATATATCTTAAATTACATTACTGAGGTTAAATTAGATAAAAGTTTAAAATTAAAGCAAACAAAGAATAGAACCAATAGATTTATTTTTTTATTTTGACTATAATTATTTATTTAATAATAAATCTCGGCTGAGACTTAATATTTTTTTTCCCCTCTTTATTCGACTTGATGTGGACCGCCCTGGAACTGCCGTGAGGCATTGCTTCGGGGTGAGACTTATTATTTAATAAATACAAACCCAACACTCATGTTGAATAAATTAAAACGATGTTTATTCAAAGATTTTTCATTTTCAGGTGCTCCATATAAATATAAGAAGCACTGAATACCGTGTTGAGCAATTTCATCATGAGATGAATTAGGTCTATTAAAAATTGAAATAATTGAATTTATGTCCTCTCGTTTTTCTAAAATTTGAACACATTTTTTTTTCCTTTTTGAAATAAGGCTGACGTTGTATCACATCCACTTATTGCATGATAAAATAGTATTTTATTGATCAATGAAGGATTATTTTTTTGTATAAATTCAGTACTAAACATTTTTTTTTCTTCATTACCGGAGCTTGCTTTTAAAAAAAATATATTATTTTCACTAGGAGTTAAAGCGATGAGAAGTACTAATAAATCAATATCTTCACCAACCACGATAACTTTAGGATGATAACTAGACACATTAATTGCAGTGTTAACAATTAATGTGTCAGCATCATCATTTGCTATTTTAACAACAAATTCATTGCATACTAATTTAGTTTTAAGCATTTCAATAAATCTAATTTTATTATTATTGATAAAAAGTTGTCCTTTAAAACAGGAACATCCATAGGGCTTTCAAAAAATACATCAGCACATTAATTATTTAACCTTCGACGTTGTCGCTTTGAACTTTTTATACTTTTTACATTATTCTGATAACTATCAAACACAACAATTACATCAGTACCAAAGTGTTTTTTTAAATAAGTAACATAAGATTCACAAATTAATTCAAATGTTTGATACATTTGCCAAATAACTTTATGGAGGAGAAATTCTCCATCAATTACATACTTTGCACTAGTAATATATAAACTTTCTAAAGGTATGTGCTGTAAAATATCATATAAGGCAGATTTTTTTNGTCTAAAGGTACGTGCTGTAAAATATCATATAAGGCAGATTTTTTTGTTTTTCTAAGACCATTTTCATCAAATAATGCCAAAGGGAAAGGTGCGAGTTCAAATTGAAGATATGAAAAAAGTTCTTCATCACTTTTTTTTAAAATAGCGATTCGTTGAAATAGTAGTAATGGGTTTACTTTAATTATTTCATTATTAATTTTAATACCAGAAGTTATTGAAGCTAGAGTTATAACTTTATTTGACCTTTTAAGTTTTATTTCATTGAAACCCACCATTGAATTTACTAAAACAAGACCAATTTCATACGCTTTATGACAATTTACTTTATCATAACCAGAAATTCCAGTGGCAATTGACATAATATAATTGTTGTTTGGGAATGGATAATTTAATGAAAATCATTTGACAATTTTTTCAACATCACTATCATCACGAGATATCCTAGACTCACGTAGTTCGATGTGCTGTTCGCTTGTACTTGAAGAAAGATTTACAAAATTTTTAATGTTAGCACATATATTATTTAAACAGGCATACTCAAAATCCATTTATTTATTACGCTATTCGTCATACCTCTACCATGTGTTAGACCACCAGCTGTTTTCATTGTCCGTATAAGAGTTTGTTCAATCATCATATCTGTCCATATACCAGACCAAGTTTTATCTACGCGACGAATAGTAAAGTAACTTTTATTTACAAACTTTGAATATTCTGCAGTATTCATTTTATTCTCTAATGTAAGCATATCTTGTAAATACATATAAGTAGCCTTAGCGTATGGAATGTGACCGCATGCTTGAAAATAAGGAAGCATGTCTCTACAACAAGTTAAATGTAGACACCAGTCACCTAATCTTTCGGCTTGAATAAACTTTTTCATTAATGTAACCATTTCAAAATATTGTATCCATAACGCAGCTGTTGGACTTAGATTTTTAATTAAACTAACTTCGGTTATAAATTTATTAGTTATAGAAATAAAAGTTATGTCTTCATTTGTTTTTTCCATACTTGTGGGATCCACAAAGTAATTATTAAAGTACTCTTGAACTTTAACTCGCTCATCTTCAGTTAGATCAATTCTTTCAAAAATAAGTTTTGACAAAGCTAAATGCGTTAATGAATGCGCTCGGATAGATCTCGAATAGGCATGACCAGATAGTAGTTTTTCT
Organism: Daktulosphaira vitifoliae; assembly: GCF_025091365.1. NCBI lineage: Eukaryota > Metazoa > Arthropoda > Insecta > Hemiptera > Phylloxeridae > Daktulosphaira > Daktulosphaira vitifoliae. Next base: position 42,247,894 of record NW_026099573.1, read on the forward strand.
ACAGAATTTGGTGCATATATAGTATTTAACATTTCCTGAAGTCCACTATTTGACATTAGATACCCAATGCAGCCCATAAAAGACATCAGTAAATGAAAGCCCCCGAGTCGAACAATGACGTTTGAAAGTTCTTTACGATAAGTATGAACTATATCTTTTGCTTTAATATACAATGGTAAATCAAAAGTAACAAATGTAGTTTTTTGATTGATTTCATTTGATTTTTTTACTGCAAAATGGAGTACTGTTGAAATTGCATCATAACTATGAGCTGGATAATTTACAAATGCTAAAAAAGTTATTTGTGAAAGTGAATAGTCTATAGGCAAAATTTGACTCACATTTTCCATATAGCCATTCCAACCACTCAAATTTTTAATTTTTATATATTTTCCACAGGCCCATAAAACATCAATAGGTTGTAGGTATTTTGTAGTTTTTAAAAATGTAACCAATTGGTTGAGATCTTGAATTTCAACATTTTTTAATCCACTTTCAACTTGTTTTTCATAATAAAAAACCCAACCCAGCACAGGTGGGTCGCGGCAGAGTGGTGACGTGGCATAGTTGGATCAAGTATAATGATATCTGACAGTGATTAAAATCACTATAAAAAAAAAACGCTTCGATGCAAATCTTTAGATAGTGTTTAATTTTAAAAAATTGGTGGATTATTCCAAAAGCTTCATAAACTGCTAGTTCCTTATTAATATCCTGATTAAGATAAAGTATGTCGAATGAAAAAGGGATTATTAAAAAATAGTATTTCTCATAAAAAAATTATATTGATCAATACACTTTTCAATAAGTTATAGCATTATAATGTTAAAAATGTAAAAAATAAAATTGAGAATTTTCACACAATAATAGCATTTGGTAGCCATTTTCACCGTGAAGACAAAATAAAGTCCGAAATTTTTTTTTTACATAATAAAGTAGATTACATTAGCTTTAATTTAATATATATATAAAAGTGTCAGACTTTCCGGAACACTTTCAAAATTTAAGTTGAAAAAGTCAATTTTTTGTGAAAAAGTTGTCATTTTGAATCCCCCCCTGTAGGCAGGTAAAAAGTCAGATTTATAAAAAAAATATACCAAATGATAGGTAAAGACATCATGCATCTACAAAAAAAAGAATTATATTGATCCATACATCTTTCGAGAAGTTATAGCATTATAAAGTTAAAAATATAAAAAAGAATTTTTTTACAAAAATCGTATTTTTTTTATTAAGTTTAATGTCTGTTTTCACCATGAAGATAAAATAAAGTCCGAAATTTTTTTTTACCATTATAAAGTATATTACATTAGCTTTAATTTAAGATATATATAAAAGTGTCAGACCTTCCGGAACACTTTCAAAAGTTACGTTGAAAAAGTTCTACTTTCTATATGCATTTTTATGTTTTGAATCCCCCCTGTATTTAGGGAAATGGTCCGATTTAAAAAAACAGTATGTCGAATGAAAGATCTATATAAATACTACTTCTCATAAAAAAATTGTAGTTGATCCATACATTTTCAAAAAGTTATAGCATAATAAAGTTAAAAATGTAAAATACAAAATCGAAAATTTTCACACAAAAATAGCATTTGGTAGCCATTTTCACCATGAAGATAAGATAAAGTCCGAAATTTTTTTTTTTCATGATAAAGCATATTACATTAGCTTTAATTTAAGATATATATAAAAGTGTCAGACCTTCCGGAACATTTTCAAAATTTAAGTTAAAAAAATTAATTTTTTGTGAAAAAGTTGTCATTTTAAATCCCCCCTTGTGGGCAGGTTAAGGGTTAAATTTATGAAAAAAATATACCAAATGAAAGGTAATGATATTATGCATCTATATAAAAAAGA
>NW_026099573.1:42249833-42251024 GCF_025091365.1 Daktulosphaira vitifoliae
CATGATAAAGTATATTACATTAGCTTTAATTTAAGATATATATAAAAGTGTCAGACTTTCCGGAACACTTTCAAAATTTAAGTTGAAAAAGTCAGTTTTTGTGAAAAAGTGGTCATTTTAAATCCCCCCCCTGTGGGCAGATAAAGGGTCAGATATAAAAAAAATATATACCAAATGATAGGTAAAGACATCATGCATCTATAAAAAAAAATATTATATTGATCCATACATCTTTCGAGAAGTTATAGCATTATAAAGTTAAAAATATAAAAAAGAATTTTTTTACAAAAATCGTATTTTTTTTATTAAGTTTAATGTCTGTTTTCACCATGAAGATAAAATAAAGTCCGAAATTTTTTTTTACCATTATAAAGTATATTACATTAGCTTTAATTTAAGATATATATAAAAGTGTCAGACCTTCCGGAACACTTTCAAAAGTTACGTTGAAAAAGTTCTACTTTCTATATGCATTTTTATGTTTTGAATCCCCCCTGTATTTAGGGAAATGGTCCGATTTAAAAAAACAGTATGTCGAATGAAAGATCTATATAAATACTACTTCTCATAAAAAAATTGTAATGATTCATACATTTTTCAAAAAGTTATAGCATAATAAAGTTAAAAATGGAAAATACAAAATCGAAAATTTTCACACAAAAATAGCATTCGGTAGCCATTTTCACCATGAAGATAAGATAAAGTCCGAAATTTTTTTTTTTCATGATAAAGCATATTACATTAGCTTTAATTTAAGATATATATAAAAGTGTCAGACCTTCCGGAACATTTTCAAAATTTAAGTTAAAAAAATTAATTTTTTGTGAAAAAGTTGTCATTTTAAATCCCCCCTTGTGGGCAGGTTAAGGGTTAAATTTTTGGAAAAAATATACCAAACGAAAGGTAATGATATTACACATCTATATAAAAAAAAGTTATATTGATATGTTCATTTTTAAAAAAGTTATGGCACTTTTAAGTAAAAAAAATTGAAAAAATTTCGAAAATTAGCGAATTTTAAATTTGTAAATTTTTTGGAGGTTTCCCCCATTTACGGGGAACGAGGGAATTTTTGTCAATTTTTGAGGGTAATGTCTTCGACTAGATACGATTTGTGATCTTTTGACGTATCATTGAAAGAAATCGGTTCTGTGAGAGCTGAGAAAAAGTGGTAACAGACACAAAAAAAAA
>NW_026099573.1:42251159-42269565 GCF_025091365.1 Daktulosphaira vitifoliae
AAAATGGGTACTTGACCATACTTGCTTATTTCATTTGAAGATGGAAGTTTTTTAACTAGGAGTATAGGTTCATTAGGAATAACTGATGTTGTTAGTGTAGAATAGCATATACCACCCATTATATGAATAGTATTTAAACCATCGATAGTACATGAGTTAAAATCAGCATTGTCAAATACGAATTGGCTGAAAGAGTTTTCAAAAATATTAGTTTGTGGATAAACTAAACAAGACGATTCAAATTTAATAATATCGTGGTAAGTTGAGCAAAGTCCTAGACTAGATAAAATATTTATTAAATTTTTGGATTCAAATTTTCTATGGAGGTATATACCAACACCCATTTGAATAGTAGATTGAAATGATCGAGGTCTTGTCGCTGACATTATAGCATGAGCAATGGCAGTACATTTTTTTGATATTTGTGTTTTATCACCTTTCTTATTACTCAGTATTACTTTATTTAAAAATATATTCAATGTTTTTGGAATGACACAATCAACATTTTCTAAAAATTCATTTGGTGCTGGGTAAGAACTTGTGTCATATATTTGTGAGCGAATGTCTTTAAAATAATTACTGCCACGGCCTCTACAATTCTTTGTCTCTATTCCTCTTTATTTAACTTTCGATTTTCATACCAATTTTTTGTCAATATATTTTGACATGTACCTCGAAAACATATAGTTGTGGTTTTTTTATTTGCGGAACTCAAGATAATATTTTTACCATATTTTTCAAGTAATTTTGCACGAATAGTTTTTACGTCGGGCACATAATCATCATCAATGTAAGGCAATATATCATTTTCAATCGAAAATTGACATTCCTCGCTATTTTCTAATATAGAATATATTTTTTCCATTACTATTTTAATGTCCTCATTTTGCGGTCTACCTCTTTTTAAATTGACTCTAGATGATGATTTGAAAAAATTAACAAAACAATGTTTGTGATATCTACCATCAGCTGCTACGAGATCAATTACATTAGCTAAACGCTTTTCAACCTCTTTGCCCCATAAATCATTTCGTTGTTTAGCTTGAGTAATAATAGAATGGCCTACGTTTAAACTAGTTACAGTACACACAATTTCTCTACACTCTACCGGCTTCTTTTTTTGAATATCCGAGAAATTGTCTGGTATAATTTCAAAGCAAAATAAACACTTACTTTTAAGTTGAAGAGACTGAGATGATCGTACTTTATTTTTGGTAGGTGTAGGTGGTAATGTCGTATCAGTAAAAGTAGAAGCACTTGTTTGTTTCAGGTCACTTATAATGGTACATTTACGTGTATATGATTTTCTACATTCTATATGTGCCATTAACGTGCCACTAATGTTTTTAAATTTATTGTCTCCACGCATTTCACTAGCCTTTAAAAGACTCAAGAAACCCTTTTGCTTAACTTCGACAAAGTCACCTCGAGTTTTTTCACAAATACAGCAATTGATATAAGACATATTTTAAAATTATAAAAAATGTTTAACCCAAAACTAATTTAACACAAAATATTTGCTCATATTACTATTACTATCTCACAGCTGTAGACGAAAAATTACTGTTATACAAGTATATTATCGATAAACCTAACGTCTTTTCAATTTTTGAGGGTAATGTCTTCGACTAGATACGATTTGTGATCTTTTGACGTATCATTGAAAGAAATCGGTTCGGTGAGAGCTGAGAAAAAGTGGTAAAAGACACAAAAAAAAAAAACACATCTTAGTAAAACCAATACCTTCTCAGCTTCGCATCGAAGCTAATATACCTATTAAAAAGTAAAATGAAGAACAGATTAACTTAAAATATTTATTAACACATTAACTTAATTTTAACAAATTAAAAAAAGAAATAACTAGCACAGCTTTGCTGATTTTTTGCTTACAAGTTAATAGTGAAAAATAAGGTGAATATAAATATTTTAACTACTATTTACAATTTACAATAATCATTTAAATCAAAATTGTGACTTACTATAGTAGTAATAGTACAAAACCATAACTCTGTGATAATAAAAAAGTCTCGCTAAACATCACTCCGCTTCTCATTATTACTAAATTTTGAAGTGCTTATATAACAAAAAGTAATAGTACAAAAATAATAATATTTGGTTATTTAATTTTACATAAACAATAAAAATAAATAACATTTTTATCAATCAGGCCAAAAATATATATATAAAAAAGTGGGTTAAAAATGGCTAAAAAGTTTAAGAATTTTAAAATTTATGTATAGAGTAGACTGATTCAGACATTTTTAAAAAGTTAATGCGAATACACACTTTGCACCATTCTATTGGCTTCCTAGGACGTAACCTGTTATAAATTAGTATTTTCAAATTAAATAATAACTAACTTTAGGATCTATGCATTAAAACATAATTATGAGTAAAAAATTTGCCCATAAGAGTACATTTATTTTAACAATAACAGATCTCAAACTTAAGTATACGCAAAATTGAGATTAATAACGTTTATAATTTAGACTCAAAACATTGTCAACAAATATCATAAAAAAAAAAAATGGATCAATAATACATCCTTTTACACTAAATATTGTTAATAAAACGTAAATTAATAAAAAAAACCATTGAAACAAACCTGATACAAATTACATATGAAAATACTGAATAAATGTAGTTATTCCTTATACAAACATATTACTAATAAACATTAAAATTATTTTAATTGCATTATACAATGATTCTATTAAAATAATAAAATCATACATAAACAGCAAATAGCATTTTTTCATTACACAGTTCTTTTTCCATTTTCAATTAAATAACTTTAACACGTTTATGTAATGTTTGTTTATTAACTTAAGTCAAACAAACTATAAAATTTAAGTATTTAGCGTCAATGTTATTTTTGAAAATTTATGTTAGTTTTTAGGACTATTACACTAATGTAATTAAAAACTCTCTGAATTTATAATATAAAAGAATCAAGAATTAAACAGGTTATCATCATATCATTGAGTTTCACCAAGAGCTTAATTTATATGTGTTATAGAACATTAATTAGACATACTAAAGTTACGTATTAAAATATAAACTTTGTTATATAGCTTAAATAAAATGGTTTTAATTAAATCTTTATTGTTTTGTTCCTTGTTGGTTGCAGGATTACAATTGTCAACTCAACAGGTAAGACTTTAAAATAATTTTTCACAGCGATTACTAATCTATAGAAATAATGTATAATTTATTAGAAATATAATTTTTTTTCAATATGACAGAGTGTAGTAGTGCTTGAACCATACATGATTACCATAAATTATTTTGATGATTGATAGAATTTATAGAATTGAACGCTGTTTTAATGTTGAAAATTAAATTTTCAACATTATTATTAGTTCTATCAAATTAAAAATTTCTATTTAAGAAATAAGAATATGGTTTTTTATTTAATTATTATAAAATTTACTTTTGCTTTAGTATTTATGGAAAAGAGCTGCTCTTGAAACCAACCCAAATGTATTGGGTGTTAGCGTACCATTAAATTCTGTAAGTATACAAAATTTTAGATTTCTACTATTTCCACTAATATTCACTTCAAAATTAAAAACATTTTAATTTAATAATTATTAAATTAAAATTAGTTATAACTAATCAAAAAATACATTTTTTCACTCAATTTTTAAACAAAATATTATAAAAAATTAATTATTTCATATTGAATATTCAGTAAATATTGAATGTGCTCATGCATCCATTCGTTAAAAAAATAATGAATTCGTACGAATGTATTTAATTGCATACAATCAATCCAAAAATTGTTTTGTACTATCCACGACCTTAATTTATTTAAATTTTACTATATAGAAAAGTGATATTTAAAGATATAATATCAAAATAGCTAAGATATAATATAATTTAATAAAACATTTTTAATTAAAAAAAAAGAACATTCATTATAAATTTGGAGTATTTATTTTTGTATTAACTAATTAACACAAGCCAAACATATGAAAATTGGAATGAACAAACCAATAAAGTTCACATTCATACAAAATAAGAATTAAGTGTGTTAGTAAATTCACATTATCTATCTGGAAATAAGTCAATCTTATGTGAAGTAGAAGATAAAATATCCTCATTTATAAAATTCTTTAGAATAAAAGTCCACCAGTTCAGTATTCAGTATCTGGATTGTTGAGACAGCAGTCACAAATTACAACCCTAACATCTACATAAATCCTTATATGAAATTGTTTGTAATTGATACCACCTCAATCCGACTTCATCTCTCAACAATGAATCCACAACATGTGTGTAAATGATTCCTCCAACAAACTCTATATCAAAATACATTCATATATAAAATTAAATTTCGTAAAAGATAAATTGATTATTAGCAAATAACTTAATCATTTATATGTCCCGTTTCATTTCTAAAATTTAATAATTTTAGGAATTAGTAATACGCGAACCCAAAACCAGTGATCCGAGTGAAAACAACAACAATGGTGGTAAACAACAAGGTGGAAACCAACAAGTAAGAAAATTAAAACATTTTTATGATAATCACTCATTTCAAACTATTGCAAAATAAAAAAAAAAATGGATCAAATATTATTGCATTATATAGTATATTTTTTAAAATAAGACAGTTTGTGATTAAATAAATATTGGCATTTTAAAATTTATAAAAAATATTAATATGTCAATTTTGATAATTCCAATCTTTAAAATTTAGGTAAGAGAACGTCGTGAACCAAATAATGGTGGTAGACAACAAGGTGGTAACCAACAAGGTGGTAGCCAACAAGGTGGAAACCAACAAGTAAGAAAAATGAAAACATTTTTATGATAATCACTCATTTCAAACTATTGCAAAATAAAAGAAAAAATGGATCAAATATTATTGCATTATATAGTATATTTTTTAAAATAAGACAGTTTGTGATTAAATAAATATTGGCATTTTAAAATTTATAAAAAATATTAATATGTCAATTTTGATAATTCCAATCTTTAAAATTTAGGTAAGAGAACGTCGTGAACCAAATAATGGTGGTAGACAACAAGGTGGTAACCAACAAGGTGGTAGACAACAAGGTGGAAACCAACAAGTAAGAAAAATGAAAACATTTTTATGATAATCACTCATTTCAAACTATTGCAAAATAAAAGAAAAAATGGATCAAATATTATTGCATTATATAGTATATTTTTTAAAATAAGACAGTTTGTGATTAAATAAATATTGGCATTTTAAAATTTATAAAAAATATTAATATGTCAATTTTGATAATTCCAATCTTTAAAATTTAGGTAAGAGAACGTCGTGAACCAAATAATGGTGGTAGACAACAAGGTGGTAACCAACAAGGTGGTAGACAACAAGGTGGAAACCAACAAGTAAGAAAAATGAAAACATTTTTATGATAATCACTCATTTCAAACTATTGCAAAATAAAAGAAAAAATGGATCAAATATTATTGCATTATATAGTATATTTTTTAAAATAAGACAGTTTGTGATTAAATAAATATTGGCATTTTAAAATTTATAAAAAATATTAATATGTCAATTTTGATAATTCCAATCTTTAAAATTTAGGTAAGAGAACGTCGTGAACCAAATAATGGTGGTAGACAACAAGGTGGTAACCAACAAGGTGGTAGACAACAAGGTGGTAGCCAACAAGGTGGTAGACCACAAGGTGGTAACCAACAAGGTGGTCGCCAAGAAGGTGGTAGCCAACAAGTAAGAAAAATGAAAACATTTTTATGATAACCATTAATTTCAAAATATTGAAAATAAAAGAAAAAATGGATCATATTATTAAATTATATAGTACATATTTAAAATAAGACAGCTTATGATTAAATAAATATTGGAATTTTAACATTTATAAAAAATATTATTATGTCAATTTTGATAATTACAATCTTTAAAATTTAGGTAAGAGAACGTCGTGAACCAAATAATGGTGGTAGACAGCAAGGTGGTAACCAACAAGGAGGTAGACAGCAAGGTGGTAGCCAACAAGGTGGTAGACAGCAAGGTGGTAGACCACAAGGTGGTAACCAACAAGGTGGTCGCCAAGAAGGTGGTAGCCAACAAAGAGGTAGCCAACAAGTAAGAAAAATGAAAACATTTTTATGATAACCATTAATTTCAAAATATTGAAAATAAAAGAAAAAATGGATCAAATTATTATTAAATTATATAGTACATATTTAAAATAAGACAGCTTATGATTAAATAAATATTGGAATTTTAACATTTATAAAAAATATTATTATGTCAATTTTGATAATTACAATCTTTAAAATTTAGGTAAGAGAACGTCGTGAACCAAATAATGGTGGTAGACAACAAGGTGGTAACCAACAAGGAGGTAGACAGCAAGGTGGTAGCCAACAAGGTGGTAGACCACAAGGTGGAAACCAACAAGTAAGAAAAATGAAAACATTTTTATGATAATCACTCATTTCAAACTATTGCAAAATAAAAGAAAAAATGGATCAAATATTATTGCATTATATAGTATATTTTTTAAAATAAGACAGTTTGTGATTAAATAAATATTGGCATTTTAAAATTTATTCAATAATATTAAGGTCAATTTTCATAATTCTAATCTTTATAATTTAGGTAAGAGAACGTCGTGAACCAAATAATGGTGGTAGACAACAAGGTGGTAACCAACAAGGTGGTAGCCAACAAGTAAGAAAAATGAAAACATTTTTATGATAACCATTAATTTCAAAATATTGAAAATAAAAGAAAAAATGGATCATATTATTAAATTATATAGTACATATTTAAAATAAGACAGCTTATGATTAAATAAATATTGGAATTTTAACATTTATAAAAAATATTATTATGTCAATTTTGATAATTACAATCTTTAAAATTTAGGTAAGAGAACGTCGTGAACCAAATAATGGTGGTAGACAGCAAGGTGGTAACCAACAAGGAGGTAGACCACAAGGTGGTAACCAACAAGATGGTAGCCAACAAGTAAGAAAAATGAAAACATTTTTATGATAACCATTAATTTCAAAATATTGAAAATAAAAGAAAAAATGGATCAAATATTATTGCATTATATAGTACATATTTAAAATAAGACAGCTTATGATTAAATAAATATTGGAATTTTAACATTTATAAAAAATATTAATATGTCAATTTTGATAATTCCAATCTTTAAAATTTAGGTAAGAGAACGTCGTGAACCAAATAATGGTGGTAGACAACAAGGTGGTAGCCAACAAGGTGGAAACCAACAAGTAAGAAAAATGAAAACATTTTTATGATAATCACTCATTTTAAACTATTGCAAAATAAAAGAAAAAATGGATCAAATATTATTGCATTATATAGTATATTTTTTAAAATAAGACAGTTTGTGATTAAATAAATATTGGCATTTTAAAATTTATTCAATAATATTAAGGTCAATTTTCATAATTCTAATCTTTATAATTTAGGTAAGAGAACGTCGTGAACCAAATAATGGTGGTAGACAACAAGGTGGTAACCAACAAGGTGGTAGCCAACAAGGTGGTAGCCAACAAGTAAGAAAAATGAAAACATTTTTATGATAACCATTAATTTCAAAATATTGAAAATAAAAGAAAAAATGGATCAAATATTATTGCATTATATAGTACATATTTAAAATAAGACAGCTTATGATTAAATAAATATTGGCATTTTAACATTTATAAAAAATATTAATATGTCAATTTTGATAATTCCAATCTTTAAAATTTAGGTAAGAGAACGTCGTGAACCAAATAATGGTGGTAGACAACAAGGTGGTAGCCAACAAGGTGGAAACCAACAAGTAAGAAAAATGAAAACATTTTTATGATAATCACTCATTTTAAACTATTGCAAAATAGAAGAAAAAATGGATCAAATAGTATTGCATTATATAGTATATTTTTTAATATAAGACAGTTTATGATTAAATAAATATTGGCATTTTAACATTTATAAAAAATATTAATATGTCAATTTTGATAATTCCAATCTTTAAAATTTAGGTAAGAGAACGTCGTGAACCAAATAATGGTGGTAGACAACAAGGTGGTAGCCAACAAGGTGGAAACCAACAAGTAAGAAAAATGAAAACATTTTTATGATAATCACTCATTTTAAACTATTGCAAAATAGAAGAAAAAATGGATCAAATAGTATTGCATTATATAGTATATTTTTTAATATAAGACAGTTTATGATTAAATAAATATTGGCATTTTAACATTTATAAAAAATATTAATATGTCAATTTTGATAATTCCAATCTTTAAAATTTAGGTAAGAGAACGTCGTGAACCAAATAATGGTGGTAGACAACAAGGTGGTAACCAACAAGGAGGTAGACAGCAAGGTGGTAGCCAACAAGGTGGTAGACAGCAAGGTGGTAGACCACAAGGTGGTAACCAACAAGGTGGTCGCCAAGAAGGTGGTAGCCAACAAAGAGGTAGCCAACAAGTAAGAAAAATGAAAACATTTTTATGATAACCATTAATTTCAAAATATTGAAAATAAAAGAAAAAATGGATCAAATATTATTGCATTATATAGTACATATTTAAAATAAGACAGCTTATGATTAAATAAATATTGGAATTTTAACATTTATAAAAAATATTAATATGTCAATTTTGATAATTCCAATCTTTAAAATTTAGGTAAGAGAACGTCGTGAACCAAATAATGGTGGTAGACAACAAGGTGGTAACCAACAAGGAGGTAGACAGCAAGGTGGTAGCCAACAAGGTGGTAGACAGCAAGGTGGTAGACCACAAGGTGGTAACCAACAAGGTGGTCGCCAAGAAGGTGGTAGCCAACAAAGAGGTAGCCAACAAGTAAGAAAAATGAAAACATTTTTATGATAACCATTAATTTCAAAATATTGAAAATAAAAGAAAAAATGGATCAAATATTATTGCATTATATAGTACATATTTAAAATAAGACAGCTTATGATTAAATAAATATTGGAATTTTAATATTTATAAAAAATATTAATATGTCAATTTTGATAATTCCAATCTTTAAAATTTAGGTAAGAGAACGTCGTGAACCAAATAATGGTGGTAGACAGCAAGGTGGTAACCAACAAGGTGGTAAACAACAAGTAAGAAAATTGGGATCATTTTTATTATTTATTTAGTCTTTAATTTTTTTCGTCTATATTTATAAATGATATTTTTTTCTTTCTTCGGCCTGTAGGATATTGTTAGGGAATATTAACTGTTCTACAAAGAAATTTTCAATATAATATATTTTTTTTTGTCTGTTACTACTTTTTCTCAGCTCTCACTGAACCGATTTCTATCAATGATACGTCCAAAGATCGCAAATAGTATATAGTCAAAGACATTACTCTCAAAAATTGAACAAATTTACTTGTTCCCCGTAAATGGGTGAAACCTCCAAAAAAAAATACAAATATAAAAATCGCTGATTTTCGAAATTTTGTCAATTTTTTTTACTCAAAATTGCCATTACTTTTTTAAAAATAAGCAAATCAATATAATTTTTTTATATAGTTGCATAATAACATTACGTTACATTTGATAAATTTTTTTTAATAATTCTGACCTTTTACCTGCCCACAGGCGGGATATATAATGACAATTTTTTCAATTTATCTTTTGAAAGTGTTCCGGAAATTCTGACACTTTTATATATATATCTTAAATTAAAGCTAATGTAATATACTTTATCATTAAAAAAAAAAATTTCGGACTTTATTTTATTTTCACGATGATAACAGTCATCAAAGTTAATAAAAAAAATACGATTTTTGTAAAAAAATTCTTTTTTATATTATTAACTTTATAATACTATAACTTATTGAAAAGTGTATGGATCAACACAATTTTTTTACGAGAAATAATATATTTTAATAATCCCTTTTTCATTCGACATACTTTATCTTAATCAGAATATTAATAAGGAACTAGTGATCATGGAATAATTCACCAATTTTTTAAAACTAAACACTATCTAAAGATTTGCATCGAAGAATTTTTTTTGATAGTGATTTTAATCACTGTCAGATTTCATTATACTTGATCCAACTATGCTACGTCACCACTGTGCCGCGACCCCCCTGTGCTGGGTTTTTTGAATTATGTTTTTGTGCTCATTTAAAGAAGATGGGATTAAAATTAAAAAAATCTCCATTAATTGACTTTTTTTTATTTGAGAGAGATTGTATACTATCATGGAAGTAACGATATTATATAAATTGTTTATCAATTTTTGATGTTTACATGAATATTCTGCTTGTAATCAAATATTCAGTGTGTAAAATAATGGTATTCTATATGTTTACATCCATATTTCATTGATTTAAATTTTAAACCGAACCGAATGCGAAATTCTGTCTACGTCGCATTCATACAGTGGGCGTTTTTGAAAAAAGTCAGTCATACAAAACCATGTTGTTCACCCTGATAGGACCATTAAATTTAATTAGCCCAACCTAATGAAATAAACTAAATTAATCATATTGGTCTGATTAGATCGATCTATAGTTTTATAATCACATTATTTAATAACGATATTTTAATTTGCAGGTCGCAGAATCTAAATCAATGTAGAAGTAAAGAAAAAACTAAATTGTCTTAAAAATATGTATTGTTTGAAAAATGATCTATTTTGTTAAATTTAAATAATTGCTATGATATAATATAAATTTGTATTTTATTATACATTTACATATTTTTTCTAATAAATTAAATGTTAATATTTGAAAAAATTATTTTAAAGTTATAGACTTCTGAGTGTTACTTTAATTAGCACACAAATTATCTTTTCAATAATTATATTCATTTGAAATCACTAGAAGTATTAGTAAAAAGTATTATGTTAGTTTATGTTCTCAAATACGAGTCGAATTACTAAAAAACTAATATCAGACTATTTGTTGTATAAAGCCAATGTACAATAATTTTATTCTTTATGCATTCTCACTATTCACTTTGTTAATACGAACTGAGGTAATTTACATTGTTCACAGCTTTTTACACTTGTATCAAACAGACTAGTTCCAGTACACTATTGAATAACAATTGTAATTATTATTGCAATAATATGAACACCTGTCAACATATTAACAATAAGTTACAATTAAATTGAATTAAAAAAAAAATAAATAAAAAAATTTGTAAGTTAAACACGCATTATTAGTTGCTCATTAATCAATGATTGACGAATTATAGAGGTACCCAATTTCAATAAGAGTGAATCTATAACGAATCATATTAGTGCGTATTAAAATGTCAAAGAGTAGTTCGCGGATTTTATTTGTATTAGGATTAGGATTAACATTATTCAATGTATTATATTCCTTACCAACACCCCAAGACCAAACTAATCGTTATGAACAGGTAAACAAATACATTTTAAGAATTTTATATTTTTTAAAGTTAAATATTTTCATTTATTTTGGATTTAAAAGTCTATTTCCACCATTGAATAATTATTGAATTAAATTTGAAATATGAAGTTAAAAGACCTGTAACTTTTTGATCCACGACAACATTTATTCTTTAAAAATTTTAGGAAAATGACACTTGCCTAATTATACAGGGCAATTCATGAAACCACAAATCCAATAATTTTTTATCTAATTATCATTTTGTTAAAATTTATATATTTAAATAATTATTGCTATCTCAGACTATAAAATAATGTAATTTAAAAATGAATTAATAATTAATAAAAACAAAATTTAACAAATTAATAATTGAATCAAAAGTTATTTGATTTGTCATATCTTCGTGACGCCACCTGTATATTCGTTATTTTAAATAATTTCAACAATAAAAAAATGTGATAATTTATAAATAGCTTGACATTTTCTTTTAGTCTGTTGTCCATTATATTAACTTAGATACTGAACTTTTATCCATTATTTAATTATTCTTAATGTATACATTCATTTTTTATATTCTTTAAAACAAAATAAATCGAATAAATAAATATAAAAATATAATCTTATATCTCTAATAAGAAAATAAAAGAAAAACAATCGTAATCATGTTTCCAAGATTAGGATTAGTGCCGTAGCAGCCATTAATAAATTTATTTAAGAATTAAATATGAATAGTAAAAAGTTTTAATTTATTTTCAAAGAAAATAAAACTTAAAAATTACTGTGATAGTATATCAATACATTTATTAAGCTAAAATTAACTGAAAATTACTGTTATCAATGCGTTACAATATGTTATTATAAGCTATAGGCCAAAAGACTTCATACGAGGCTATACAAAGATATATAAATATTTTTCATATATCACATTGGTTTCTTTAGTTAAGAATTTTTCAAATAATACTAGACAATTGAAGATTTTGTGGCTTTAATTTATTGAGAAAAGAACAAAACTCGGTACAAAAGTTTTCGTTTAAGTACTGCTTCTAAAGTTTGTATGCCCAGTTGAATTAGTATTTTTCTGTGACTTTTCTCATAGTTTTCCTTATGTCTCAAGGGTGCCATCTTTTCTCATTTATACTTTCACATGAAAGATCAAACTCTGAACTCGTCCACTAGCCAAACGCAATAATTTTCCTTGTGATTTGATACGACAACTTATAATGGTGAAATATTTTGTAGCACGTAGTATACGAAAATTGTTTGAATTTATTTCAATTTAAAAGATTTCGAAGATCATTAGAGTAATTTTAAAGATGGATTTCTCAAAATGAGAAATATATATATAACTATAAATAGATTTGATTCATCTAGTTATTATTATTTACTTATAATAATGTCCTTATAACAATTATTACTTATAACCATATTTAATGTCCTCTTTAGGGGGCAACTTGATGACGTTGTCGTCAACTCAATTCTCATATACTATCAAAACTTGTTGCACCATTTTTTAAAAACTGTCCTTTAAAAATAATAACAGTAAGAAAAGATAATTATCGTGCTTTATATTAGTTTTATGTATTGAACGTTATATCTATTTACATGTGAAAATACCCTTTTAAAAGTAAAATGTACACTATTAAACGACTCATGTATTTAAAAAATAGTGATTTGATTATACCATAGTATTGAATTTCTAATAATACTAACGTCTAAATTAATATTATATGCCAAAAATAATAATTTCATTATCAATAAGTCTTTGAACTTAACGGTTAAGTTCAATACAATTATTATTATCTAAAAATAATTTAATTTAAAAACGTATTGTTACTGATTATCAAATAAAAAGTTTTTTCCGAATATTATAATCTTAAGATAAAAACTGTAAATCGGTGTCTCGAAATATTGAAACAAATTTAATCCATATGTAGTTTATTCCACTTGAGACAGTTAAAACGAATTCTGAAGAAAATGTGTTAAAACTTTGCTTGTTTTAAATATTTTCGTGGCTTTTCAAAAAAGATTTTTATGGAGAGACAGTTAAATTTAAGAAAATTTTTTATTTGACTCTCCATATTGTATTTTACGCACTTTATTATTTTCGCCATTAAGTGTTTTTTGACTTCAATTTTTATTCTTGGGAACGCCTTTGTGTAAGACATTTTTTGATAAAAATCCTATACTAATCTATTACAATTTTCATGTTTATAATTCAGTGTTAGGTAATCGTGAGATTATTACGTAATAAATATATTTTTATTTCGATATTTTGGCATTGATATTTTATAACAAGTATCAAAATATAGTATCAGGAATTCATAAGGACTATTGCATACGTACACATGATGTCCCGAAAAAGTTTCTGGCGATTGGTTGTGGCCGCAATGTCATGACGGTTTTTGAATAATCTAGTGTTTAAAAAACAATTGCGGATAGACCACTCCGCAAAAACAAGTCGTGACACGCGACTATGCCACTTCAATAATAATGCATTGCATTGCATTAGCCGCAATTAACATTACGATGTTAGCCACATATTATAATATATTACAGACATAACACATCTGTATAGTTTTAGTACACTTACATAATTGTATAAACATTTTAAATACGTATAATTTTTATAAGTCATAGCGATTAGTTGTTTGTGAGGTAACGGTTAAACTATAGTAGATGATTGTCGGGACAAGCCACGACTTGGACCCCGTAGCTTACCAATTAAATAAAAAATTGAATGATTGTAATTTAGTACTAAGACTTTATGCGCAACGAACTTACATGATTCATATTTTATACCTGTCACTCAATGAGAAAATAACAGTTATAGTGTTGGCCAAAAATTTTAGCATTTGTTTAATTACATGATTTATATTATTTTATATTTTTTGGCATTAATAAAGTATACAAAACAATCAATTCACTTTAAATAATCGACTTTAATATAACTATCACGTTAAGGATAATTTTAGTAAATAACAGATAAGCAGAGAATCAACAAAAATCCTTTTTTTGTTTTTAATACCAAAACCAAAATTCAATTATTATACAAGCATCGTTAAGTTATTCTAACTTTTATGCTATATTAATACATTTATTAATGCATGTATATATATTTATCGTAAATAAATTTTTTTATTTAAAATAATTGATAAAATTATCAATTATTTAGAATCACTATTACTCGTTTCATTTTCACTTGTTTCTGTGTCATTCAATTAATAAAGTTTTATATTTTTTAACTGAATACTTCTGTAGGTACTACTTCATGTCTTATGCGATCTTTTTAAAAATAAAATTACAAGACATCATATGATACCAACAAGGAATTTAAAAGATCTGTATTAGTGTTAACATGTGACGATATTTGTGAATGATATTCTCTAAAACTTTTATAATTTTTGTTACTTGCCTCTTGGGTTTTTCTGACAACCAACTAATAGGGAAAAGAACATTTTGATTAATAAATGAGCCCTATATCAAAATATTGTAAACATTTGATAAAATTTATACCAATAAAATGTTTATTATGATGTACTGCTGTTACATTTGTATGATTTTACAATTTTTCATAATATATTTCATATAATAAAAATCAATCACTTGTGGCTAAAATTATATTAAAAATATTAAATTCAAAACGCCACAAAAAATTACTAAACATTCGTGGTTACGTATTCCGGGAACAATGTTACCATTATCAATGTTTAACATTTACTAACACTTGAAATAACTGATAAAATAGTCAAAAATAGTTTCAATAGATTTAAATTGATTCTTGTAGTTTTTGTCACATTGTCAATAATTTTGAATAATTATCTAATCATATTGCTTGTTTTAAAAGTATGTATTCTAAAAAAAATAGCATCATTTTAAATTTTAAATAAGTTCGGACAAATTAGATTAATTAAATTAATAAAAATTTTAAAATAATAGATACATGTATAAATATTTAATTAAGAAAAAGCAAACTTCTAAGAGCTCCTAAAAATTTCCCTTTGATTTTTAAAATTTTAACATCTGGTTAATGTTACTACATTCTTCTTCAAATGTTAATTTAAAAAAAATTAATTAAATTTTATTTTTGACATTAATAGAGGTATTCATTTTGACGATTATAAGATTTGTCTATTTGGGAATTTTGTTTAAGGTGTTCAAAAAAACTTATAAAATAAATTAAGTGCATAAGCATCGTCTTGTATGATAAATCATACATTTGAACATTAACAATGCTAATCTATTATACACCACAATAATGTCTATGGATAGTGTTAAATTCATCGTCATTAATTAATAATCAACTCATGTCTACAGAACGATTGATTATCCACTTAATTTCTCTTAAAACAACAATAATTTTGACAATTTTTTAATAATTTTCAGTTACATATAATTTATGTAACTCAATTTATCCATTATTAAGTATTTTTGGTTTATCCCTTATGCGTTATAGAGGTATCAACTTTTTTTTTGTAATGGAAATATATATATTGACTATCTAAAACGATTGAAAATGTTCTAATTAAGAAAATGACTATTCGATAACAACTTTTAAACCACTAATGCAAATATATTGCTTTTTTTTATACCTGTGTCAGTTGTGAAGGTCGATAAAGAAATATGCAATGCTAAAAATAAATTAACTCACACCTCTCCTCCAGTCTATATTTAAAAGTGTTGAAAACATGTGATCTACTGGTTCAAGAGTTCTTATCTATTAGTAATTTCCTTAGATGAATTATTTTCTATTATTTAAGATATTTAAGTAAGTATGTAGTCATTAAAAAATTGAAGTTGGTACCCTTAAAAGGGATGCGCCGAACAAATATTTTATTTCATATATATAGAGAAATCAATAATATTAAACAATAAGAAAACATTTTTTTTGACAAATATTGTTATTTAAGGAGAAATTTAGTGATCAACCAAAAATCAGTTGCTCTGTGCAGTTACTAATTTAATATTTTATAGTCATATTTTCTATTTTTGGCCAGCTAAAAGTGTTATTCCTCTCACTGTGCGGTATTGATATTTAGTTATTACAAATATCAAAATTCAGTACTAGGAATTTACTGGGACTTATTCAATTATCAATATGCTCAATGTCTCTAAAAGTGCCTAGTAGGCTGCTAGTGATTTTCACGTGGTACCAACATTATTCGATAAAATGATCCGAACAACAATATCATTAGTTTTATTTAAAACTCTGCACTATTAAGTTTTAAGACAACTGTATTAAACATATGATATTTTACATTTTACAATAAAAAGTTTTTAAAACTTAAATTAACATATATTTTATGAATTATTAGTTTATTGTAAACTTTAGTGACATATCATATTACAGTGTTATAGTATTATTATACTTAAGATTTTCATAAAGGGAGGAGGTTTAATATTAGAAAATTTTATGTTCTTTATTTAGAATTGTATTTTAAACTTGTTAATTGTTTTTATTGACGTCTTACGATTTACCCTGAGCCTATTTTTTATTTCAGGATTATGACTGTCCAGTAATCAAACAAGGAATCGCATACTTGTGATTCCTAAAGTACTAAACGGAAAAATCTTTTTTTTTAATTAAAGTATATAATTTATAAAAAAATATTTAATATTTAATTTTATTTGTTAAAATGATGAAAGAGAAGTTCATATTGTATCACACGTTGAACTGTTTATTAATTTGTGTAAANAATGATGAAAGAGAAGTTCATATTGTATCACACGTTGAACTGTTTATTAATTTGTGTAAATACAGATTATTTTTGTAAATTTAATATTTTATATTATTATTATAAAAGCATGTCATTTACTTTTGAGGTTATTTTGCATACATGAAAATATTACCTGTCATACTTAGAGTGATTATTATTCTAAACGTATACATCATTTCATAACTTACAAAAACAAATAATATTAATTAAAAATGTTATCATTACATATCTACATGTATTTTATGTGTGACACATATTTATAATTAAAGTTTAATGCCTGTCAATTCTTTGATCGATGGTTTTTGACACAAAAAATTGTATAATAATAATAAAGATTATAATACGATATTGATATTTTTGTATCGTGTTTATTCTAATGTACACATACATAAAAAATGAGATATTCATGGCTGAATGGGTTAAAATAACATTTTGAGAAATAAATTAATAAATGTAAAAATAATAATTTTTATTTTTAGTTGTTCGAGTGCATTAACAATCTAATTTTTTTAAATATATTACTACATAGAAACAAGTTAGTTTATTTTAACAATTTTCGAAAGCACTAATTACACTAGGAGATTTAAATTTTTAAAATTGATATGTAAGAACTTTCTTTCTAGTTATGAACTTATTCACTTGTAAGAATATATTTATTTATATGTTATTTTGTTGGCTTTTTAAACAAGAAGTAACTTAACGTTTTCTCTAAAAGTTATTGGCTTAACCAGTGTTGGTAATAGATAACCAGAAATCCCCTCCCTCCCATTCATACTAAATAAGTTTATATTTTATTGGTGATAACATAGAGAAAATTTTTCATCTCATTATACGGTACTAAAACATTTTTAATTTCGGTATAAATCAATAAATAGTGTTTAATTTTTAAAAGGAATTGTTTTATAATTCCAAAAAGCAACCCCAACCAGGTTATGCAAACATTTAAAACAACGTTGTGATTATAACGTTTATAACATAATTTTACGTTAATATTTAATCAAAAAACAAAAAAAAATATTATTAATATATATAAAATATTGTTATAGACAATTTCTTATTAATAGAAAAATTACTTTATTTTATAAAAATTATTTGCGAAAATGAAAAAAAAAATTTAACATATGGTGAGTATTTAAATATTTTATCAAAAACGCTCATTGCCGCCAGCGTTTTACGATCTAAAATCTGAGCATTTCGTTGAAATTTGTTGATTTTTGTTCAATTTACAAGCTTTATTTTTAGCTTCGATGCGAAGCTGAGAAGGTATTAATTTTACCATGATGTGTTTTTTTTTTTTTTTTTTTTTTTTTTTTTTTTTTT
>NW_026099573.1:42274323-42425187 GCF_025091365.1 Daktulosphaira vitifoliae
TATTTCAAACTTGCAAGTTGAGTTAAAAGTTATGGTAATAAATTCATTTTTTTTTTATTAAAACTTTCACTTTAAAGAACAAAAAGAAGTAGGTTCAAAATGATTACTTTTAACATATTAAAAATCAATAATAATTTGAAAATAATTAATTATAAAAATTATATAATATATAATTAAAATAATTACTAATCTGGATATAATTAAGGAAATAGGAGTTGATGTTGGGTTGGGTTGGTTACATTTTTAACTTTATAATGCTATAACTCATTGAAAAGTGTACGAATCAACACAATTTTTTTATGAGAAATAATATTTTTTAATAATCCCTTTTTCATTCGACATACTTTATCTTAATCAGGGTATTAATAAGAAACTAGCAGATAATGTAGCTTTTGTAATTATCCACCAATTTCTTAGAATTAAACACTATCTACTGATTTGCATCGAAGCGTTTCTTATGATAGTGATTTTAATCACTGTCAGATTAAATCTATACTGGACCCAACTATGCAACATCCCCACTATGCCGCGACCCCACTGTGCTGGGTTTTTTATTTTAAGTCCACTCGCATAGTTTTTTCATAGTTTATGTAATAACAGGGCATTTTAAGATTGTTTTTATGATTATTATATTTTCTTTCGTCTATCTGTTGTCTTTAATAATAACTCGTAGAATATTATGATGTATAATTGTAAATACACCTAAGTATTTTGTAGACATATTACTATTATTTGTATTATTATTTGATTCGCAAATGTAACTAAGTTTCTGGTAAACTACTTTGGAGTTATACTTCTTTTACTCCTACCGAAATCTAAAATTTTTGTTAGATAAACAGTGGAACATCAACATAACTAATCTAAAATTACTTAACTTTAACATGAGTAACAATATGAACAATTGTAATTGGATGAAAAATTATAAAACCAAAATTCTTTATAATTTGTTTTCCATCATATCTCTAAATACAAAAAATTTTTCCAATTTAAGAAAATACCAAAAGGTATAAAAAAAAGAATTATTTAACTACATAATATTATAAAGCTTATTAAACCAAATAATTTTTCTCTTAACGAAAATAAAAGAAATGGTGTTCTATTAAATTAATTAAAAAAGAAAATGTCTTTATTTTAAGTAGGACTAGTATCCTTATATTTATCAAAACCCACATTTATCTGTTTTTATATTTCATAATATAATAATCTTGAGTTTCTAAGCTATTTTTTATATAATCTGTAATTTTCATGTATAAATAAGCTAAATGAATTAAGATTTTAATGATTTAATCTTTTTAAATAAATTTTGTAAGATGTATTCAACTCTAAACATTATTTGAAATGTATTATATGGTACAACAGTCAGAATATTGATTCACAGATTTAATTATTAGCTATTAGAAAAATAACTACATTTTAAACAATATTTATCGTGGCTATTCCAAAGGTCGGTATGACAGAATGTCACTTCCTACTTGGTAATATTTAATTATTATAGACGGCAGTTTTTCAACATATGAGAATGTTAACATATGAATGGTGTTGCACTCGTATTCGCTTTCTTGCAGTGCACCCTAATAACGGTTGATGAAACATTTCTTTCATCAATCGACTAAAATACACTGATCGCTGGTCGACGGACTACTAAATACTGTAAGCATCATAAAGTCATGTAGCAAAACTGCCTAAAATGGCGGCAAAAACGTAGACATAGACTAGAAACAGACCTTTAGAAACTCAGTGTCGTACAGTGATCGCACACGATACAACAAAACGCAATGTCCAAAGGTAGCAATGAGAGACAATCAAGACGCTCGTCTTCTATCTCCTATCAACCAACAGGGGCAACAATAACGATGATGGTGTTACCAAATTAATATAAAAATCCTTGAAAACGCATTTAACAGATGTGTATTCAACATACTAACGGCGTTAACAGAATCCAAATATTACAGTATCCAATAAGCCGATTGTGCATATAATGTTCGTTTTAGCTTTTGATTAATTTCCTCCATATTTTCTCCTATTTACACTATATCGATTATTAGTTCACAATTATCATGTATTCAAGTGAATGCTTTGTCGTTGAAGATCTCTGTTTGACGCCAAATTTTTCAGCGAAACAAAAGACGCATAGTTCATGAGTTC
This sequence comes from Daktulosphaira vitifoliae, assembly GCF_025091365.1. Taxonomy (NCBI): domain Eukaryota; kingdom Metazoa; phylum Arthropoda; class Insecta; order Hemiptera; family Phylloxeridae; genus Daktulosphaira; species Daktulosphaira vitifoliae. Next base: position 42,276,469 of record NW_026099573.1, read on the forward strand.
CAAGATATGATCAAAATATTGTTTCTTTGGGCGTTCTCTTGATTGCTTACCAGTTATTTTTCCTTCGAACATGTTGATTATAAAGTGTTTATGTCGGACGATGTGTCCGATTAACTTTATTTTTCTTGATTCAATCACCTTTATCAGTTGTCTTTCTTCTCGTATTTCTTCTATCACTTGCTCATTTCTTTTCTTGTCTATCCATTTTGTTATTTTTCTCCATATACATAACTTTAATGCTTCTAGTTTGTTTCTGTCTTTCATGTCAATTTTCCATGTTTCACTGCCATATGAAAGCTTACTCCAGGCAAATTTTTTAACGATTCTGCGATATATCGACGTCAAAAAGTACCTGTTTATGTAATATCTCGTGTTTTCTACATCTATATTAAATAATAAATTTTAAACTTTAAAATTTTTTGTCTAATAAACGAATAAATTTATTTTAAAAATTCAAATTTTATTTAATATTAAAATAAAAACTCGAATATCTTATTAAATTCAAAATATGTGATCTCGTAGCGAGTTGTGCTATGGATAGCTATTTGATTGTAGTATCTGGTTTTGACAATAATTTTAACAAATTGGCGAAATAAGTTTATTGCGTAAGACGAACACCAACATGAATCAAACGAGTCTGTTCAATCATTGTAATTGAGCCTGTATAACATTTTCGTTTGTATATAATTGTATCATAACGAAGACTAAATTAAATTTAACGCTGTCATATTTTTAATGATGGGAAATTCTTCATAACTTGGAACAAAAAAAATCTCTTAGGGCTAATAATAAAACAGCAAAATTATTGCTAACACGAATGTAAAAAAAAAGGAGAATTGAAATTGTAAACCACCTTCGGGTTGAAAAAAAAAATTAAAAAGACATCTTTGATATTTAATAATTAGCCTTAAATATTTGAAAAGAGGTCATTCAAAAATGTTCACTCGTTTTTTGTAAATAGTGAAAATTCCTCTAAAATTACTGTTTTTAAAATCAGTAAATTAAGACATTTTTAAAACTTTTTTTATAAATAGATGAATCAAAAGAGTTTTTTTTCTATAAATACGTTAGGTATATATTTTTTGAAAATCTTAACCTTAACCTACCCATTGGGGGGATTCAAAATTGCTATTATCATGAAAAGTTAACCTTTTCAACTTAAAGTTTTATTATATTCTTCAAGCTTCAAACATATGTTACATACTATAAGTAAAAACAGTTTGCCACCATTACTTATCTTCTATGTGAAAATAGACACCATAATTAAAATACATGCTATTTTTTATTTTTATAAATTATTATTTGTATTATTGACTTTTAATTGCTATAAATTTTTGAAAAATATATGGATCGATACAGTTTTATTTTAATATTTTATACATACCACTTTCATTTGACATTTTTTCAAAATTGGACAATTTCCCCAAACATAGAAGACGTTCAAAATTTTAAACATATGTATTAATAATAGTGGATTACGAAAATTTTTTTTGATATTTTTAATTTTGTATTTATTATTAATTTATTTGTAATTTTGTAAATTGTGATAATTCTTTTCTTGGCAGTATTGGTAGCTATAATCTTTTAAGAATACCAAGAGTATTGTTCTTGTGTGGAAGGTATCCTCTAAGATTCTAATCTCGAAAGAAGTATATTTTAAGGTACTTTTTATTTTGTTTTATGATTATGAGCAATGTAATATTTATTAAAATCATTTATATACCTTGATTACACAATACTATAAGTAACTACAGAATGTCACTGAGCAATCCCCATTAAAGACTTAATGGATAGTAGCATAATCACTTTTAACAATAAATTGATAGAAAATAAGTAAATAAAAATTATATACTTATTATATAATTTATAATAATAGGTATATAATTATTTAATTATATACCTAGGAGCATAAAATAAAATTTTTCAAAAGTTCCATAAATCAGATAATAAGGAAGTAAAAGGTCACAATTTCAGATTAATATGTTATGCAACACCTGTATATAAAGTATAAAATATTTTTATTTATGAATCAACCTATAAAGAAGGTTTCCCACGATTTTTAACATATTCAAATATTTTTCTTATGGTAAATTGTGAAAACATCTTGAGACGTATACATATATACAATTATATATTTAATAAAAACTCTTTGCATATATCTTCTTCATCTTTTTCCTCGCCTTAATCCAGACTACTTGGGGTCGGTCACCCTTTACTAAAAACTCTTTGCATATATAAAATACAAATTTCAGACGTATGCAAAACTTGTATAATAAAAAAGTCAGTACAGGGGGGTCGCGGCACAGTGATGACGTGGCATAGTTGGATCAAGTATAATGATATCTGACAGTGATTAAAATCACTATCAAAAAAAAAACGCTCCGATGCAGATCTTTAGATAGTGTTTAATTTTAAAAAATTGGTGGATTATTCCAAAAGTTACATGATCTGCTAGTCCCTTATTAATATCCTGATTAAGATAAAGTATGTCGAATGAAAAAGGGATTATTAAAAAATAGTATTTCTTATAGAAAAATTATGTTGATCCATACATTTTTCAAAAAGTTATAGCATAATAAAGTTAAAAATGTAAAATACAAAATCGAAAATTTTCACACAAAAATAGTATTTGGTAACCATTTTCACCGTGAAGATAAAATAAAGTCCGAAATATTTTTTTTTCATAATAAAGTACATTACATTAGCTTTAATTTAAGATATATATAAAAGTGTCAGACTTTCCGGAATATTTTCAAAAGTCAAGTTGAAAAAATTAATTTTTTGTGAAAAAGTTGTCATTTTAAATCCCCCCTGTGGGCAGGTAAAGGGTCAGATATAAAAATAAAATATACCAAATGATAGATAAAAACATCATTCATTTATAAAAAAAGGAATTATATTGATTCGGTTTTTTTTTTTAAAGTTATGGCTATTTAAGTAAAAGAAATTGAAAAAATTTCGAAAATTAGCGATTTTTAAATTTGTAATTTTTTTGGAGGTTTCCCCTATTTACGGGGAACGAGGGAAATTTTTTCAATTTTTGAGGGTAATGTCTTCGACTAGATACGATTTGTGATCTTTTGACGTATCATTGAAAGAAATCAGTTGGTGAGAGCGAGAAAAAGTGGTAAAAGACACAAAAAAAAAAAAAACACATCTTAGTAAAACCAATACCTTCTCAGCTTCGCATCAAAGCTAAAATATAAGTTTTATACTAACAAAATAACCTATATATAAAATATAGAATAGATGGACGAAAAATTATTTTTTATTTGCAAAGTAATTGTTGATATAACCATAAAACTTATCAATATTACAAATTTGTATAACATAATTTCACTGAAAAAATATATTTATTTTTCGCTCATAATTTTTTTTAATATATTTTAATATTACCTGGAACATTTATATTAAAGAATGGTTATTTTATTGAGTTGACAATAAATTAAAAAATTTGATTAAAATAAACGATTATTTACGTATTATGTACATAATATGAAAAAAATTGGTATAATTATCAATAATTTTTAAATAAATAATTTATTTAATTTTTATACATACTAGATGAATTAGAAAAGTACCGGACCTTAGATGGATTAAATATTTTAAAAAATACAGTTAAAAATACTCAAATATAAATGTGTGTTTGTTAAGTCCAAACTTTTTTATCAAATAACCGATTATTATTAATGAATAATATTCAGCATTATTCTAATAAATGAAATGTATAATATATATATATATATATATATATATATGATTTATTACATTATATTGGAGTTTGTTTTATATATATATATATATCAATAAACTAGTTGAGTTTAATTTTTTTAAATTTTATTCATCTGTCTTATTGTGTAAAATAATTTCTGAATATATTAATTAGCAGTTGAAATATTACGCAAATAAAATTTAAAACTACAAATTATTATACGATAAGCATAAGTTCGTTACACTCTAATTGAGACTGCCAATTTACACATATTTTTACAGATAGTAAATTTTGAGGTATTATTAATTCAACAAAAGAAGAGATGTATGTTTTAGTTTTCTTAATTGTGGTTTAGATTGAAATTATTATTTTGTATTATTTATCTGGATATTTAAAATTAATTGATTTAACTACAATGATTTAAATTATTGGTAAAAAATACGTTACACTACCGAACATAACTATAAATGATTGAGTATTTTATGAATAATAATTCACTCATTTTAAGAATGTCATGATCAACATTTACTTATTATTTTTTTATATGGATATTCTAAATATTATTAGGAAAATTTATACTGATTAAAAAAAAAAAAGCAGTTAAAAACGGTTAAAAATATACTTTATGTTAAAATATATAAAAAATAACTTTTTAAATTAGAATTTAAAACCAAACGAGCATATTAATTATATTTACAATTGTATGAGTAAGAATTTATTTTTAAAAAAATGCCCAATTATTTTAGATATCTTATTTTTCAATAATGTATCGATGATTTAAAATACACTTACTTTGTTCGACTTAATAGATAATATTTTTACTGGTCTCTTACAGACGTATTCACCCGTTCCCTTGTATCAAGCAATGTCACCAACACAATCTCTAATGTATTTGTTAACAGGAAGTCTGCCAAGCGATATTAGAAGGGACAATAATCTCCAAATGCTAGTTAAAGATAAAGATACTTATGGTAGTGATGACGATGACGACGACGACGACGACGATGATGATGTTGACGACGACGACGATGATGATGATGATGATGATGATGATAACGACGATAATGAAGAAGATGATGAAGAAGAAGATGATGACGACGACGACGACGACGATGATAATGAAGAAGATGATGATGACGACGATGATGATAAATAGATATAGTTTGAAGACACCATAAAATCCAAACATAATTTTACAAGATTAAAATATCAATGAAAACTGTCATTTTAATTAAAAATATCATTGTTAAAATAATACTTTAAATTGTGAATTTAAGATTTTTTTCGCGATAAAAAAATTCAGTAAGGCTATTTAGAGCAAAAATAATAAATAAAATGTGACACTTAGTTAAATAACTTGAATTACTTTTTATTAATTGTCATAACATTATTTTATTTTATATTATACAGATTCCATTTCTACATCACAATATTTATATATTTATATGTACTCTTTCTCCATCTTACTCATAATATTACTGAAATTGTAAATGATAAAATAAAATCACTTTTATTTATTTACTTACAAGCGAAAAAACCTACCTTAAAAATTGTCCACAAACAGGCGTTTTGGAACATAACAATTAAAAAGAAAAACATTTGTTATCTCTTTTCAGTAATTTGGATAATGATAGGGATTTCCAAAAAAAAGTATGTCGTCCTTAAATTAAATGTCTAAAGTATTGCTAATAGAATATCCGCAATGATCTATCATCTAGTTTTCAAAATATTATTCAATATAAATTGAAAACTGAAAATGTAAACATTGACTGTTTTATAACAACTGTATTTTTTGTAAAATTTTCCTTTATTAAAGGAATTGAGAGAAATTTTTCATAACCATGACTTGGCTATGATAGCTTCAATCAGATACGTTTTTTGATGAATCGTTGAACAAAATGGGTTCATTAGTAGCAAAGTTATGATATCCAGTATTATAAAAAAAAAATCACGACAAAGTAAACTAAAACCTTTAATTACTAAAAATTGAACACCTTATTTGAGGGTTACCCGATTGTACACCGGTTTTTATTTTTACCCTTTTTTAATCCATTGCGTCCGCGTAATAATAATGAAATAACTTAAATACAAATCAAGTGACATACGTGTTATGTCACTTACCTACGTACTTACCGTGTGTAAGTACGTAGGTTTTTACAAAAGTTTCAAGATCAAAAGTCAAATGAAAATGTAAGAATAAAATATTCAAAGGTGGAATTGTACTAAAAATAGTTAAGCGTAATGTAATTTTAATTTTAATGAAATATATTATTTAGGAATAATTAAAAACAATTTAGGGTGCAAGCCAGCATGTCTTTTTGTGCGGTACCCTCGGTAACTTTAAACAAACTGGGGGCATTTGGATTACTTGTGTAAAACATTTATTTTACTTCGGAACGCATTCGGACTACGACAAAAAAACCATTATAAAATCTCGAGATGCGCTATTGACTGTTAAAATCATGTGTGTGTGATTATGTCTAGTGTTTGTTCATATAAACACACCAGTGTTAAGAAATTCGGATGTTTCATTAACTCACAGTTCTTATTGTATGAATATTATATAAGAGCGTAATCGATGAGCGGATCGTATAGAGAACAACAACTACAACTATCCATTTAAAGCAACAGGAATAAATTTGTATTTAAATCAAATGTAAAGATTTTTGCAGTTCTTTGTGATAACATTGGTCAGACTAAATGCAATTTATTTAACTATAAATATTATTATATTAAAAACATGCGAATGAAAACTTGTGACTGAACTATCTTTGATGAAATTTTTATTCGGAAATAATCATATTGTGTAAGTTTTACAGTATTTTACATGATCAAAATACATTCTAGTCGTACATGTTAAATAAATGTTACTCTTGGTAAGTATGATAATATAAAAGCTAACAAGTCAACAATGACAGTGTTATAAAAGAAATTACTTGTATTGTATCACACATGTTTGACGAGAGTGTACGACCTTTGTGAATCATTCATGTTATTAACTAAATGATGCTGAGGAAAATGAATTAATCAACAAAACAGTTTGTAAAATAAATTCAATTTATACTTTCATTCAAATATAACAAATAAAATCATTAATTCATAAAATAAGTATCCTATTGTATAATAGGGTCAATGAGTAAAAAAAAAAATAATAATAATAACAAATTATTGTATCATATCTAGTTAGTTGGTCATACATAAATCTGTCTAGATTTTATTTAACAGAAAACATAAAAAAAATTTACAAAATTTAAGTAATTTTCTTATACTAACTACTTGAAATACCCGAATTTCTACTAGTATTTTTTAAATATAATATTGTTTCTTTATTAATATAAATGTACTAAAAATTACTGACATACATTAAAAATGTCGAGTAACATTTAACTATGTTTAAAAAAAAAATTAGGTAACTTACAGAATTCTTACACGTTAAATAAGTAATAAAAAAAATCATACAAGATCAAATAACACAAAAACAATTAAGTATAGATTATCGAAGAAACATAGTATATAAGTATAAAACGAAGAGTATCAAATAATAAATGTTTGAGTTTAAAAAGTCCACTCAGATCACAGTATACAACAATTTTTGAATTCATAAATGAAAAAATAAATACAAAGCTAACATTTTTGTCATAAAGTTAATTTGATCACAGTGTTTTGAGCTTATGTTATGGTTACTGTAATTAAATACCATAAACTGGATTATTTTTTTTTTTACTTTTGTTTAATGAAAATTATACAAAACTAAATAGAATAAATATATTATCTAATTATGTTTCCTCTTCGGCAGTAATAATTATGAAGATAATATCTTAAATTATGAAAACTTATGGTGACATAATAGTAATATAATTTTAAACTAAGTAAATTTGGCTACACATTTTAACGTTATTACTACTAAAATATAACACGAATAACAACAAAATTTTTATCATGATACGCTTGGACTTGATTGTTCAACATAATATTTTACCGACTATAAATATTCGTGAACATAAAAAAGAACGGCGATACCATTATAATCACGAACGCTTATCATATAATATATAATAAAATCATATAAAATTACTGTTATAAAAATATGGACTTTTTATTTTTCTTATTTTTCATAATTTTATACTTTTTTTTTTTTTATCCTAATACTAATTAATTTGACTTAAGTGTACAGTTCGAACGGTCGAACATGAACAGCATTTATTTTTATAAAGCTCTGCAGGATCATGATCCATCTTGAGTGGAATATGATTGAAATAAAATATATTGGTATCATTATTTTTTCAACACTCCAAATTTATTCCATTCTGAAAAAATATAAAATTTCTATATACTGAATGCCTTGACAAATAATATTTTTTTGCATTTATTCAATCAATACTCATTGTTATATTTTTTAACTCGTACACTATTTTTTATATATTACGAATATAAGTAAGCCAGCCGGTTTAGATAACAAATCAAACATTTGCATTTACCTTCTATGTGTGGCTCTAAATTTAGTAGAACAGGATACCAATCAGCGCTCGAGTAGTTCAATTTTGCCTTCTTGCCGCCGTAATCCTCGGGGAGAAAACTGGAGTCCAAGTGCTTGTGTAGAGATGCCATTTTGTTACCGTGGAAAAACAACTGTGGCAAAGACGGAGAAAAATTAGGTGCGTACAGCTAGTTATTAAATCTACCCTATATCCTGCTCGCCCACGAAATAAATGTGTTGTCAAAAAAAAAGTATATAATAATAATAATAAAAGTAATTTTTGGACGAGAACGTTGATGATATTACTTTTGTCCATTCCCAAATGAAATTTCCGTCGAGAAAAAAAAAACAATAGTGAACTCATAAAATATAAACGCGTGCGAGACGACGGCAAAACACGAGCAAGATTAGATGGTGCACTTACGCGTTTTTTAAGCTTATCTCCGATGAACTGTTTGAACATTGGCCAAACCATGTTGAACAAGAACGGTTGACGAACAATGTGGACTTCCTTCAAACGCACTGGCATGGCTTCCTGATATAATAACTCACGATCAGTACAACTTAATAAATTTTTTCTTTTTTTTACTTATATAATTATAACCTCTCGTTGTACACGAAAAGTCTGTATGGGATTATATGTGGCAGATATCACTTTATTTGTTTCATCATTCGATAATTTATTATAATAACACAATAATGCACTTTTTGATAATCGTGTTTAGAGATTAATTCGGTTAAAATTAACAATCTAACAAAAAACCGTTTAACGTCACATTAATAAAACAAATTCAAGGTTACATTTTACCTACGTCAAAATAGAAGTGTTCGTGCTCACTATCAAAATTATTCTGCTCTGACGGTAATTCGACTGGCTAATATATTTGACCGGAATAATATTTAACGACGCTCGTTGTCTACGATACATTTTTTTATTATTATTATTATTATTAAACTAATATTGATGCATGCGCATTATACAAATGATGTGTTTTAATTATTTGTGATTTTATTCAGTGCAAAACAATTAACTAGAAGCGAACAAAAAAAAAAAAAAAAACCTTACACGGCAAATCTCAATCAGCAGAAAATATTACGATAGTATTCACACACGTGCCATTTTGCGTGACCGTCCACCATGCATGCAATAAAAGCTGAAGATAAACAAAATACTGAGTATATTGAAGGGCAAGATAAAAAAAAAAAAACAATTTTATCTTTCCAGTGCCGAAAACCCCACTCGTTTCGATAAATAATTTCTCTTACTTGAATGTAAAGAAGCAACGTCATGGCAAACGACGGCGATAAAGCCATCACCTGTTTTGTGGAAAGTCCGTGAAAATCAATGATGATTACAGCACCACGGACTTGACTCTCTTGTTCGACTAATGATGCTATTTGGATCAAATAAAGGCATTTGAAAAGTTGTTCACTGGGAAGAAGCTTTGGGTCCCAAGCAGCTATAAGAAAAAAAACAAACTGGTATACTACAAATTAGCCTTAACTGTTTAATTTTTGCGCATTATCAGAATGACGGTTATAAAAAAAACAATGTATCAATTGTCTGCTGAAATCGTACACATTGAAAACGATAATACATTTACAATTATTTTTTGGTAATTGAACACGGATAATTTTGGATCTTTTTGCGGATTGAAATCATTGAAAATTCAAAAAACTTACCCCTAAAAGGAAAACTCAAACTTTACACAATGAAACTAAGAAAATTATGTCGACTTACTAAAATTACCCGAATTATTACAGTTTGAGACTTCCCCGTGGTTGAATTATTGATGACGTTTAATCACTAATAAATAGCCGAAGGTGACTCTTAGATTTCAAATTTTTGCTGTTATTCATTAATAATTAAAATGATAGCTCATAATAATTATTTCTACGAAAATGTGGTATTGGCAGAAAATGTATTGCACGTACAATAATTGTGATTTCGAATCAAGAACGGGTTTTCCACGAATCTCATACTGTTTTGTATACAAGTAATCAGATTATATCGTGAAAAATACAGGGCAGATGTCAGCCTCACCAAGGCGTTCTGTGTTTGTTGTACTAATTAAATATGCAGTAATTGCAAAAAAAGGGAATCGAAACTATTTATCGTGATAAAATTAAGGATTTCTTCAGCCACTTCATTAAATTTATTTTTAATCACATAGACAAATAAAGTGGACTCGTAAGTTTATGTAAACAATTATTTCGTAACTCAGGAGACAACATTTATAATTGTTTATATAGGTGTTACAATTAATTGCTTTCTTTTAAAATTTTTTACATAAAAAAATAAAAAATTATTGTACATATCGTTGGTTACTTAGCAAAACCTCGGAAGTAGCATTTAATCAATTGTATAGAAGAGCAAAACACTCTACTGTTTTGCATTTGACTCTGTTTTTAAACAACAGTATTTAGTTTTTGAACAATTTTTGATGAAGTTTTACTCCGTAAGACTATCCGTAGGTTTGGTCATGTACGCAATAATTTAATCTTGCAAGAATTTTTTTATAAAAAAATAATAAATAATTTTAAACGCATTAGTCTCTAGTTAGATTATGTTTGTGTACTTCTATTATATCTTTATACCAGTATTCAATTTGATAATGTAATACTCACATCCCATATTGAGGACTAGAATTCTTCTGTTGTTGTGGTCTCTGTCTACTAGTACGTTAACTACATTGTGATCTGTGAATAAATTCTTTTCTTCGCTGGGCAACGGGTTAGCTATTATTTTTTGGTGTTTGTATCTGAATTCTGCTAAACGTTTCATCTGTTAATGACACAATAGTATGAAATAAATAAATATTTATTAAAAACATAGTTATTCAAGCAAATAAATATCATTTGTAAGTTATTGAACGTACTATCCAAGTATAAGTATAGTCGGCCATTTTATTTTAATAGCTCAATTAATGTTATTGATTTGCATTAATAGAATCATTGAGCATATCTTTGTTTATATATCCGATAATGAGATACGTTATTTATTCAAGCAATTAGCAGTTTTTAGGGTACTGACGCTGTATAAACGAGCTTAACTAGTTCCAGAAAACGAAACTTACCAAATCAGTACCACAAATAATTTTTTTGCGAAAATGAGACGGCAATTAAAACAAAAAGAAAGAATTCGACGTCATGATAACAAGAATCGGTCAAATAGTTCACCATCGATAGTTTCTATAGAATTATCATTATTAGTTTTTAAAATAAATAAATAATAATTATTATTATCATAAATAATTGTATTTAAACATTAGCCGTCGTAGTGTGTACATAGTTCGAAGAATGTTTCGTATAAGTTCATATGGTTCATAGGTCATATTAATAATTCTTACTAGTTTACCCGTAGAGTAATTGTTGCAAAAACATGAACACTTGTATAACAACAAAAAAGTACAACACATTTATTATCACTATAAGTGTAAACATTATTGTTAATTGCAATCAATAGCGCGACAACAACGACAAAGAGTCTGCGATTTTCGTGACGTCATTTTTTATGAAAAAAACTCGAACGAACAAACAAAGATTTAGTTAGGTACCGACAAAAGGATCCTCGACAAAGAAATTTAAATTACACACATAAACAAACAATTTAATTCCAAACTCTTTAATGCCAACCGCGTTTCTTTGGCTTTCCCCGAGTATTCTTGTCAGAGTACTCCGGTCAACCTAATGTCCTCAAGTTAGTGAGCCACTAAAGGGGTAACCTGAGGAGGACCCGTCAGCACAATTTACTTAGAAAAAAGCAGATTGAAGGGTGACTCTTTTTTAGACCACCAGTTTAACTACTTTTTCACTCTACCAACTTAAGGGTTCACTCTACCAGCTTGCACACTAACTATTAGCATCGACTGATGAACCAGCAATCCGACCTTAACTCTAGCCGCAAACACAAAATAATAATAATAATAACACAATTTAATAAAATAAAAATAATAATAAGTCTTTAGAACGGTCATATGTAATTGTATTTTAAATATACAATCGTAACAGACACACCACAATAAAATAAAATAGTACTAATAACACAACTTCAATTGCGGCGGACGTTATTGAAACGAACATAGAAATTAACGTTTCTCTTTACTGGCAACGGAGACGATTATGGTCAAACCAATTTTCTTAATTTGATCCTCTTTTTATAGTGTCTGGTTCCCAACTCATTCATTAACACTATTTTTTGATTCTCTTATTCTTTGCAATATTTGTTGACATGATCATAATAAAGGTTTATCACACTACACAAAAATATATTACAAACTTATCAGAGCTAATATTTGACACCTTGTATTTCCTAGTTAACTTTTTACAATTTTCTTTTTGGAGGTGGTTATGCGTAAAGAAATGTACACTAATTTTCTTCTCGTCTCCCTTAATTTCACTTCTAAATGATATTTTTTTGGAGTAGTACACAATGAATTTCAAGTATGAATAATTATTATATAAGCTATTTTAATATTAATATTTTTTATTTTATAAAAAAATTGCGGTAATAATAACCATTGGTTATATATAATTAATTGCTATAACCAACATCAAAAGAGATCAAAAGCTACACAATTTTTTAATACAAAGGATATTAGTTTAACTAATTTTAAGAAACTGGAAATACTATTATATTTTTATTGAAAAAAGAGTTTAATTATAACTTGAACTTTTGATTTTTTTTAATTCAATAGCTCTCTCATACAGAATTAAGTTAATTTCATTAGATCTCATACTGAGACCAGATTATATTAAATTATAAGCACTAACGTCAATCATGGATAAGATGAAAGACAATAGACTTATATGTTTTGGTCGTGAAATGAGGAGAGAGGAAGCTGTAAGAACAGTTTGGAAATTAATGTTGAGGGAAGAATATATAGAGGAAAACCAAAAAAAAGATGGAGGGATGTTATTGAATGCGATATGAAGACAGCTGATGTGAGCATAGATGATGTGGGAGATATTGTCAAGTGGAAGTCTAGAATAAGGGTGGCCGAACACAAGTAGTTGGGATTAAGAAGAATTATATTAATTTAGTTCCAAAAAATTTTACGGACGCTGTAGTTATTCTGAAAGTACCACCTCAGTTTCAATTTAGATATTACTAATTAAAACTACCAAAATACATCTCATTAATTATAATGTTAATTAAAAAATATAAGGAAGCGTTTGTCACAAACAAACAAACGCATCGAAGCTAATAATTCTGATTAAAACGTTCACGTTATCGACGCTGAACGAACGTTGACATTGTCACGCCGTGAGAAACGTACTCGTATTTGTAAACAATCTTATTATTACCTTCATACAAAGAAATAGTACATAGTATTTATTACAAATCGAATATTTTTTCTTCAAATTTGCAAATAGTTTATCAAAAACCATAGTAATTTCTACTTACCAAATTGTAGGCGCTTTCTGGATAGTATTTAGTCGGTCTCAAAAATATCTTGAGATATTCATCACAGTCTTTATAAATAATTTGATTTCTTTCTAAAAAATATATGTATATGAGTAAATTCAATTTAAATATCAAATTATATTAGTGAAAGATAAAAAGAACTCTTTGATAAAATATTATTTCAAAGAGAAAGTATAAATATTAAGTTACTTAATAAACTCAGTTACAAACACATAATTTCTTCTATTTTTATTTAAAAATAACTTATTTTTTAAAAATTATAATTTATTAATTCTCTTAATTGGTTTTGATTGTATACAAATATAAGATTTACGTAGAGACAATTACGCGAACATTATAAATTGTGTAAACTTATAGTAAGTTTACTTTAAAATAAAAATAAATGTGTAAATATCTACCTCTTTTCTGTAAAAATTAAAGTATTAATATACGAATTATACATGTTGTTTTAAGTTTGTATGTGATCGGTTTTTTAATAAAGTATTCTGATAGTAATATTTGTATGGTCAAAAGTTTAATTAAACTCAAAACAAATTCATACGATGGTTCAATAAATTTCTTTGAAATTTATAAGAAATAAATGTATTAATTAAGTATAATAGTAAATCAATTATAATTGCTATTTCACGAGCATTTCTAATCAGATACTTGAAAAATGTATTTTATCAATGCCCTTGAAACAATTATACTACTCAAAGTAGTAATTTGCTTCGATTACAAATATCGACTATTGAACTAACAATTTTGAAAGTGATTGGCAGCGAAATCAACTAAAAGAAAAAAATGGTAATTTAATTGGCTTCAAAATTCTTAGTTTTTATCATTTACGATTAGCAATTCTTAAAAATAAAGATTGTTTATGCCTACATAAAGGAGTACATCACATTATAACGATAAGTGTTCTTTTTAATTTAAAGATAACACATGAAATTTCTAATTAATTATGTAATTTCACACTTGGGATAGATGTTCTGTTTCTTTTTTTCACTGGTTAGATTTGCATTAAGTGCGAGTTCAGAAAATGAACAAGATGATGTACTTTTATTATGATTTTCACTAATGCCTAGTACTGATAGTAATTCAAAAAATAAAAATCACGCAACCCTAATTCTATTTTAGTTTTAACAATTTATCGTATAAAACAACAACCGTATGTTATTAAAACGGTTCCATTTAAAACTTATTGTTTAAAACGTTTATTGAAAAGTCGTCAGCAAAGTTACGAAATAAGAACAAATGTTTTTAAAATCTCTTTCCAATCCGACGCTCTATTACATTTACTATTCATTTGCTATAGAAACATTTTTCCGTGAGAAATTGTTCATTCTTTTTAATGTTACTTCCAAATGTTTGCATGTTGAATTGTACGTAAAATAGTAAAAAAAAAAAAAAAATCACGAAATAAAGTTTTATAAATAATAAAAATAATTTTATGGAATGGAAGTAAATTTGTGCCGAAAGTTGTTTGAACAAGCACAAAAAAAAAATAGTTAAATAATCTAGTTTTCGATTATAGATTTGTAATGCCACTGTTTTATAATAGTTTACAAAAAATTAGTCCTCGCCGACTTGTGTGATTGCTTGGAATTTGTGATATGCCATACAAACGAATTAATATTGACTCGGAATATTTACCATTAGAATAAAAAGATAAATTTTATAAAGAAAAAATGTGAGTAAAATAATAAAAGGTCTCTGTAATCGGTATTTGAACGCGATTAAAAACAGATTGGTATAGAAATTTGGTTGGCGATTAATCACAACAAATACATTAGATGTGCTAAAAGCAAACACCACAACACATTACCTAACTTATATCTAAGTTATTTTTTATCGATAACATTATTTGTCTTTGAACGTGTTTTTAATATTTTATTTTATTTTTCACAAATTGTCTGTATCATTCTGGTGTAATTTAAATATTTTTAATTAATACACCTTTTAATTCAGTATTTTTTATTGACATTTTATTTACGAAAAACATAATTAAAAGATTAATTGAAGTAAAACTAATGCTCAAAAGGAGCACACACAATCGTTTACCATTTTAAATCAAAACCGAGTTCCAAAAAGAATTATGTGGATAACCGGTTTTATTAGTGATAGGTAATCTCTGAAACCGGTTTTTGTGAGTTACCCATTACGCGGTAATATTTCAGGCGTGAGTAACCAGTTTACCAAATTAACCGGACAATGTGATAGTTATTTTCTAGGAATGACATGTGTTGTTATATACCTTTTAGTATGGCACGTAGTTCAGCCAACGACTTCTGTACTTGTTCTGGCGTCTCTCTGAGTTCCTGGGCGGCCAAGGTGAGGGTGTTATCACACAGCGGGGCGATGTCCAGTTGGAACATGTCACTGTTCATCATGGTCTTGGACGTCATGTTAGATTGGTAGCGGCACACAACGTTAACACAAACGAATAAAAAAGCGAAACCAAATCGTGTTGATCGATTAAACGCGTGTAAAATTTCTTATAATTGATTTTTCAAAAACAAAAATATATATAAAGCTGAGATGAAATAACGCTGATTGCAACCGCAGGTGATCGTAAAGACGACTGTCGCGAGTCTCCTTCGGAACAGTATAATACAACCGGCGAACAGCGCCTGCACTGATTGCACCGATCCTACAGGCTTTCGACTATTGTCTGGTTCATTTATCACATATTTAAATACTATTCCGTCCGATCTGTTATCGTCGGTTCCTACCACGCGCTAGCCTGTCTTATCTGGCTAAGCAAACGCGCACGGTAACGCGTCACAACCCGCACCGCCCCGCGACCGGCCTTGCACCTAAGACAATCCGTACACGATACTCGGCTGCCCATCGTCTTTGTCCGATTTCGAAAGTCTCATTTTAATTGACTTTTTTTTTTTTTAGTTGCTTTTGCCGTAAAACGCGTACGCGTACACCGTGATGCGCATTATACACCAACATAGATACATTAGATATGTGATCTACCGTGTTTGTGGTGAAAACAAATAAAAACACATTGTATCATTATTGCTAAAATGCGTACATGCGGTAAAGTCCGTTTCACGGAACGCTATAAACATAATAATAAATTATTTGCAATTGGTAATGAAAAATAATAAACGGTTTTTATTGTTGTTATTTGATAGCTGATTGTTTAAATACAATTATTTGCGGTTCCCCATGGACGAATAATAATACTTTTCTCCGTACTTAACTAAAACTTTGGACTCCAGTATTTATTTGTTCAATTTCTAATGAATCGTTATTATATTATCATGCGTCTGTGTGTGTTTGTGCGAATTTTATAGATTTAATTTGAAGAACATTACAAGTTTATGTTGGTACCTGTCAGAATAGTTGCACTTCGTAACGATAAAAATATTAATTTTACTTCAAGAAATTAATCAATTTAAAACGTTACGTAACAATTAAAGTACTCCAACCACTTAACTTAAATAATTAGACATCTTCAACGGAATCATCGCTTAATGAGCGCTAACTTATATTAGTGTTAAATATCAAGGTAACCAGTAAAAACATTTCTATAATGTCAAATAAGAAGTTATATGACGTTTATGAGCGAATGAATATTATGATGAAAATTTTAAGACATATCCGGTAATCTGATTCAGAAAAAAGGCACTTTGTAAAAATCATTTTGTACTTTTTTTTAATATTGTGTATAAATGAAACGTAACAAACCTATTAAAATTGATAATTACATGCGTTTGTCGTCAAAAAATTATTGTGTGTGTGTACTGAATGATGTATGATGTAAATATAATCAAATTTTGAATTGTACATACAAATGAAAATAACTAATTACAATAAGTAATATCTTTACTGGCTATTATAATTAAATAAATAAGTCTGGTCTAAAATTAAAATGAAATGAGATATGTTTTTATGGCAAAAGATTTATTTGTACCACATAACTTTTCATGATGTTCAGAAATCTCCTCTTTATAAAATATCGCAATGGTCCTTAGACCTTTCTGGATAATCACTGCATACATAAAAAATGTATGAATAAGTTTGTGTTTCACTGAATGTTTTATTTAGTTTTGACTTGTTGTTCGAATCCTCATCATTGGGTTACTCATAATTTTGATTATTTTTCTGAGAAATATAACCAGCAAAATAAGAAACGTTAATTTTTAGAAATTATTATTACTATTTAATTATTAATATTATTTAAATATGTTTAATTTCTTTTCAAAAGCTATGGTTTGTACCACAGAAGACGGGAAAACCTGTATAAGCACAGCGCAATGAAATTAATCCTTAGCACCTACGCACCAAAGTCGACGCGTACCGACTGAGCTAAGCAGGCCACTAACCTAGAAATAAATAAATAAAAAAAAGATCAAACTTCTCAATACTTTACAGAAAATAATGTCAACATAAACAGTTGACAATTAAAAAACATTTGCGTAATGGATCTTAATATTCTCCAATTATTAAACAACTATAATAACCTAACGAATAACAAGCGCAAATAAAATAATAAAACATATCAAATCAGTGTTGATCCTATCAAAATAAGTCTCTCTGTAATTGAATATAATTCAGATGTGTATATTATTAGACGAAAATAATTTAAATGAAATATGCGGTTGTATAAATTAATAAAATCAAACATTCATGAAATTTTATTTCCACTACAAAAAATCAAATAATGTTTAACAAGTATTAGCAGTGTCAAATTCGGTATAAAAACTATACAACTTATAAAGCTATCACTAAAAAATAACTGTTTCGACGAAATGTTAAATTTACCCAAAAGAGCAATTCACATTCGTGTTTGTCCTAACGAGTACCCCCAATAATTCCATAGGAAATAATAAAACAGATAAAAAAATAATAGCAACTGTTATAAGCACATTAGTAAACGTGTCGCAGTACCGAAGATAAAAAATATTTGTTACACTGAGAATAAAAAACGTGCAAAACCGATAAAAACAGTTTGTCAATGTAAATATTGACTGTTAACTTGCGCAACAACGTGTCATTTGGCGTACGTATGCGACTAGACTTTAGACGAGATCTAGACGATCGCAGATAGATCATGAACTTCGATATTGTCGAAAAACCATGTTGTCCAATAAGTCGCCTGCTATGTTAATAAATATAATTGGATTAATAAACGAAAAACAAAGGGTAGTGCGAAAAGCGCGTGCTCGCTGTTTGTTCAATGTTTTGTCACTGCAACCATGTGACCGATGACAAAATATTAATTGAACTAAAAATAATTAACGCAATGTCGTACCGTCACTGGCAATGGTCACCTGCGGCACCGGACAATGCCAAACAGTTGAACTTTTAAGCCGGCGCACATTAACAGTCACATGCCAAACGCATCATACGACGTGGTCTACCTTTTGTTGTATTTTCATTTATAATGATTTCCAATTCTGTGCGTGGAAAATCAATTTCGTGATATATTGCGCGTTGATTATAACTCATTAATATGATAAAACTCAAAGAGCCTGTTGGATAAAATAATAAAATTATGTCACGGGTACGCGCTTTAAAAAAATGTTGTTATCCACTCTGTTCGGAAATACCCCATTTCTTAACTAATTGTTTTCGATGACAAACTATTAGTCTGATAATTTACATTTAAATTTCAATCAAATTATTGCAAACTTTCAATTAAACGTAAGTTTCATCGAGAATCTGATAATTTGTTGAAATATTTACTACAATAGTGTTTCATAATTCTCCGTGTATAAGCAATGATCTATTAAGTATTTTGTATAATGGTCGGTACAATTAAAAACGTTCGATTAATTCCAGATTCTTAATAGAGAAAGATAATAAAACCATTTCAACATAATAGAAAAATCAACAATAGAAATATTATTTATTAATTATTAAACCAAAATAGGACCAATTTGACTTAAAAAATACAAAATTACTTATTTTTCAACTTAATATTTTGAAATAATAAAGTTCTATTAAAGTACAAACTTCACGTAACAATGTATTTAATGCAATATAAACATTTTTAAACGAAATACCCAAGTTATTGAAAATATGTATCTTTGAGTAGATAAATCTCAATTACGTAAAAAGACTTTTTTATGTAAACAATAATTTTGTTATGACTCAATTTTTGACGTCTTTAATATTATCTCCCCTTGTGAAAACGACTTAGTGCTTACCTGTATTTGTAAGCATCACAGAAACAACTGAGTTTCATACACTGTTTTAACGATGTTTCTCAAAAAACGAAACCTCGAATCAGTTTATTAACTTATATCACAATCAAATTTCTGAAATCGAAAACTGTGAATCAAAAAGTCTTATATCATTTAAGTAAAAAACCACCCTAAATTTATTATTTTCCTCCAAATAAATATAGCTCACTGATCACATACGATTGTAAATATAAATTAATGCGATAAAAAAGCTTAATGTAATAACATAAAAATTATAAATATTATTTTTAGGGTTATTTTCAAAACATAAATGCGAGCCTTTAATAACTTTTACATTATTATGAAGAATAAACTAAATAAAATTTCGATCGGAGTGACAACGTACAATTCTTATCTTTGCGTTAAAATAAAAATAAATCGTCATTTAACACTATGCCGCTCCTAATCAACTTTTTTAAATCATCAAATACTAATATCATAAAAAGTAATAATACAATTTTGATTACCGAATTGTTAAAATTTTATTTAGGCTATTCTCCATTTAATAGTTAAAAAATAATAGGTTCCTGTTTAATTTTCAAAAGTTTTCCCTAATATTTACCTTTTGGAATAATATATTTTTTAGTAAACTTGATTTGAATAATATGTTATAAATTAAATTTTAATAGTTTAATATTAAATTTTAATCTATATATTTTTATAAAAAAATTATTACTTAATGAAAATCTAAGGGTTAGTATATTTAATAGATTACACTGTTGAGATTAAAAATTATTAGAGTTAAAATTGTATAATTACAACAACTGCTATTATTTTAAAAAGAATCCCATAATTATGTCTGTTAGAGTTCTTAAAAACAAACAAATTTCTACAGTAAACGTGAAAGATTACTAGTTAATTAGTTGGTAATTAGTAATTACTAAGGATTAACAAGGATACTACAACACTTAAAATAATAATTGTTAATTAAAACAAATGAGAAATTTATTCATCAAAATATATTTTATTTAAAAAATGTGTGCATAAATTTATAATTTCGTCATAGAACATTTTTAACAAAAAATGTTGAATTAACAGAATAAATACAATTATTTATTATCATTAAAATAAATTAAGTTACTTCAGAATTGTTGATGTTTTTTCATAAAACATTTTAGTAGCATCATTTGATCGAAAAACATTAAGCGATTGAGATGAATCTATTAAAGTTATTTTCGATGATATCTTAGATTGCATTCATTAAACACAAAATATAATTAAAAATCCCTAACCTTTAAACATTAATCAATATATAAGAATTATTTAAGTTGAGGAGTATATAAGTTATCTTATATACTAATAAATGTCATCAAATCCACTGGAGTTGTATCAAAATTTGACATTCCTTTAATTTGGCAACACTGTGGTGTTTTATCAATGTGAATATAGTCAATGGTTAAATATATATTTGCCTCT
Source organism: Daktulosphaira vitifoliae (assembly GCF_025091365.1). Taxonomy (NCBI): domain Eukaryota; kingdom Metazoa; phylum Arthropoda; class Insecta; order Hemiptera; family Phylloxeridae; genus Daktulosphaira; species Daktulosphaira vitifoliae. The sequence continues at coordinate 42,297,687 of NW_026099573.1, forward strand.
TTTAAGTATTTTTTCTACGGTAGAACTTTCTTTTAATTCAACTATTCTATAAATCCAATTGCTTGGTTATATATCATCATATAACTTACTTTTAATACTTATTTCGAGAAATTTGTCAAAACGATAAAACATTTTTCTTATATATGTTTTTGTCACGTCTGTGCTTAGCAAATCTACATACAGGTGGTTTTTAAAATCTTCTCCTGACTGTTTTTGATCATGATCATGTTTCTTGTTTTTGTTCAAAATATTAATAGATACTGTTGAAGTATACATTAGGTTATCGCTAAACGCATTTACATTATTAACCGAAGCCACACATTTGGATTCGCCTTGTTACTGCAACAAATCTTGTGTCGCATGAACAATTTCTTTGTATTTTAAATAAGATATTATAACTTTAAAACAATCCAGTTTTCTTCTTATAATAAGTATTTTATCAAAATACCTTGGCACTTCAACACTACGTTTAACAATGACGCCATTTATGTTTGCTACCCATATATTGTCACATAGCTTTTGAATGTTTTTATATTGAATTTTTAATGTTGAGTTTTTTAGTGATTGATGACTAATTGCATTACGTATACTGCTATAACCTTTAAATAAAACATTATTAGATTTGTAATATATTCGAATTCGACCAGGCTCATCAAAAAACTTCCACAAGTCTTCTGGAGAATTTGTCATAGTGGTAAAATATTGCGTTATAAATACTGAAACGGCGTTCATTCTATCAAAATCATTGCCTAATAAATTTTCAGTAAAAACAGTTTTTTCCTCTTGTTTTGTCTTAACTGTTTTTTTTATTGTTTTAAATATATTGTAACTATTAAGCAGAGCACTAAACACAGTAATGATGGGCACACAAATAATATTAATTATTATACATTGCATAATATAATGAAATACAAATAAAAAAATTGTCACACTTTGTAATTTATCGCTTGCCATTTTTCAACAAAAGTTGGATAATAATACTTCGATAAATGTTCAAAATGAAATTGAAAAACTTTCAATGTATGTATATATATAATAAGAAATTGTTTAACAGATTGCATCTATGGTAACATATTTAGCCAGATTATTTTTATACTTGATCTAAAAAAAAAATCTCTGAATATATTTTAAAGCTACGTATATTATATATTCCTTAGAATATCTTTCAGTTTATCGACATCTATAGTTATGTGCTAACGTTCAAACTCGTTTTATAGTTGAATATGAAATCTCAAGTGAAACAATTTTTTTATATGCATTTCAAATTATATCTTATTAAATTACAAAAAAAAAAATTTCTTGTGACACAAGATTTGTTGTAGTCAAATATAATCGAAGACAAATCAAAATTCGTGTCTTCGATTAATAATGTTAATTCATTAGCGATAGCTGACATTAATTGTTGCTTGCAATATCTTCTTGCGAAAATTGATGACTGAAAACTTTTCCGCTCTTACATAGAACTGTGTAATCAATTCTTCTGGTAAATCATATTTCTTCCTACCTTACTCTCATTTTTTACTATGATTAACTGTAAATTTGTTCGCACTAAAAGAGATATTAAGTTATATAATGAAAATTGTTGATAAATTTTATAACAATGAATAAAGCGTGATTTTTTTAATGAATTTAGTAAATAATAGATTTAATAAATATAGTGTAAGTTACTTACAATAGCATGTAGCAAGTTGGTATAATTGAAAATATTCTCCATTTTAACTTTCAAATTTTATAACTGTTACAATGATAATGAAATGGGTAATATCATATTTAATTTGACGCTCAGTTGGGCAATAGAATGCATATAGTTAGTTACTAAATTACTAATAATTAAAATTACAATTAAAAAATAAACATAAATAACTATTATAAAGAACGCTAAAAATTACTTTTAAAATATAAGTCAATTAACTATTATTTAGGCATAAAATTCAAAGTTTCCATAATAAAAGCAAACGAAATACTATGTCATTCCCTTAATATATGATTTACATACTTTTTAAAGCTATTTAACTGAGAGTGAAATGATTCATAAAAAGTAGTCGTTAAGTAGATATTAATAACTGGAACTTGCACATTTACTTTCTTAAAGGATTTAGATGTATTTATTTCATTATTTATTAATTTAATTTTACACTATTAAATTTACTTTTATTAATTTTTATTTAAAAAAATATTATTGACTTAATAAATCGTACATTATTAGAACGACAAAACTTTCGTTTAAAGTAAATTAATTGTCAATGTAAATTTTAGTTGTATATTAATTATTTTTGAAGATTTATTTATCATATTCAGTATTTAGTTTTTATCAATTTATTTAGTATTAATTATATACGAATTATTTACGTGGATTGATAAATTAAATCATTTTTCATTCAATTATTATTTTACGTTAATTTCCTATTTAAATAATTTGTATTCTTTAAGACTATATATATATAACAAAACATTCTATATATTTTTAATTTATTAAAAAATTTCAAGATGGCCATTTTTAGAGTTGATTTTAACAAAAAATTTGATAAAAAAAATATCTTATTAATGTTCAGTAATAAATTATCTGATGCAATTAAAAGTTTATAAAAAAACTTGGGTTTTGTGTTTAATTTAAAGATGTCAAACATGAAAATATGAATTGAGAATAGGATAGATGAAAACGAAATATTTTTACGCTAGATATTAGTTATATGTATGTAACTTTTTACACGGAAAATATCTACACTTGAATGAGCGACTGTAAATGAACTTAAAAATTTGATAAGCAGAAGATCTCTTTGGTATTGACTTATCACAAGTCATAATAAGGTCTTGGTTTATTCGAAACAATAAGTTATACGATATGACAATCGTAGTTGATTTTCAAATATACTAAAATTGACATATTTTCAATTAATATAAATAATTAAAAACTCCATCTCGTAACATAAGGATCATTTAAAACTAAAATTAGTTTATTTTTGTTATACTTTAAGTTATAATATGATATAACATACATTTTATAAATTTTTAATTTCTCTGCTACTTATTAGTTTGCGTTCTTATTCAGGTTTAATATAATATACACATTACATTTTTCAACATAAATTAATAGTTGTTTAATATACATAATAAAACGTCGATTATTAATACAATTAAAGTTATTGTTTTTTCAATCATTAAATTGTGTTAGATCACATCAAAGTGTAGTTTAATTTTGATGATATCTATTATTATTTTTTTATTTTGCTCAACTTCTTAAACTGAATTTAGTCAATTGTATGGTTTATTAGTTCTTTATAATAAATCAAATTTATTAAGCGAAAAGCAGTTAAATATCCATTATTTTCATGTTTTCCACTAAAATCATTTAAGTAAAAAACGTGTTTAGAACATTAAATAATGCTATTAATAAATTAGATTAAACATGATGATTATTTCATTAATTTTGTATAATATATTTAACTTGTGAATTACACAAAATGTTACTTCTCAGTGTTTTATTTTAAGCAATCGTTCTAAGAAATCAAGAAGTAAAAACCTTTAATTTTTAGCAATATTTATAAAATTATGTATAATACAAATAACAAATGTTTCATTTCATTTTTCTTATATTTAATGAACTATAATTTAGATTGATCAAACATTTTTTTTTATGTTCATAACTATTTTATAGATATTTCATCGTGTATTAGTGTTAAATTATTATTACTGGTATAAATATTAGACATAATAAATTGAGTTCATGGACAATTATATGTATTTAGTTTTCTTTTTAATAAATCATATTAAGTTTTTATTAATTATGTTTAGTACTAATTCTAGTAATTAAGTAATTCTATTGCCATGTAATAGATAAATTCTTAGATAATAGGACAAATACAAACTATACACCTTTTCAATTACCAAATTAATACATAGATAAAAACTGAACTGAAATTTAATATTACATCACAATTAATATCTTTTAAAACCAACAATTTATGAATAGTTTGTATTACTCTATAAAAATGAATTGGATTTAAATAGTTTCAGAAATATCATTTTTCTTTTAAAATTATAAAAAAAGTATTAATATTAAAAATATAATATTTCTCTTATTATTGTCATGTAATTGATTTAAAGTTTTAAATAAAATCCTATTTAGCATAATATTCCTCATTGGGTAATTTAGTACGTATATTTCATTAAAACTCTTAATGGAACAGCAATATCAATTAACTTTTATTGTTGAAGATGCTTATTATAATATTAGTTTAAATTAAAATTTTTTCAGAAAATGTATGTATAGACAATATAAAATTTATAACATAGCATAATTTTTATAGTAAAACATTCTAAAAAGAAGCTATCAAATAAAATTATAGTTATTTTTTCACAAAAATAAAGTAAATAATTTATTACACAAAGTAATTAAATTAAAAGGACGAAAGGTCCATAATATCAAAAATTGTTACAAAATAATATTCTATAATTTATTCAAATATAAATAATAATTGATAAGTATTTATCAATTAGTAGTAGAAATCAATTATAAATGTTTGTAAGAAGTAGGCTTTCAAATTTAATATTAAAATTGCTTCTCAGTATTGACTTTTATCAATTGTTATGTTTAATATAAAAGCATATTTAATATTAACTAACACTATACAATTAGCTTATTTTTAATAAGAATTATAAATTGAAGATTATACAAAATATTATTTACCCTTTGTGGTGAAATGTTGAAAAAACAATATAAAGAAATTAAATAAAATTATTTAACTAGAAGTTTTAATATTTCGTACTTTACTTTAGTAGTAGATGTAAAATTACAAATTTCACGTTACTTTATTTTAATAATAATAAATATAAGCGTTTAATAAAGAAACATGTATTTATTTTAATGGATAATTTTCATTTATGATTAAATAATTTGTTATTAAAAAAATTATTATCTACTTAAGAATTGACATAACTGAAGAGTATAAAATATTTTAATACAGAATAAAATATTACTCAAAAAGAAAAAAAGAAAATTCTAAAAAAAATAATATTTTTTACAATTACACAGCAAGTTTAAATTCATTTAATGATATCAATATTTATTCAACAATAACTCAAAATTATTTTCATAATTATATGTTCCCTAAATTAAATTATCATTCACTCACAATTAATACCAATGAGATCTTATCAAATAGGTAATATTACTACTCAATTATTTTGCTCAATTACAGTCACTTATTCAAGGGTAGATATTTTTCATGTAAAAAGTTACATACTTATAACTAATATCCAGCGTGAAAATATTTTGTATCCTCTGTTCTTTTCTAAATTCATATTGAAATGTTTGATATCGTAAAATTTAACACAAAAACTCAAATTTTCATAAACTCTAAAATGCAACATATAATTTATTACTGATCATTAATGGTATTACATAATATTATGATATATTTTTATCAAATTTTTGGTAAAAATCTACACTACAAAATTCAAAATCTTAAAATTGTATTACTCAATTGTGTACATATTTATAGAATTTTAATCTAGATAAAAATATCCAACTTGAAATATCCGAAAACCAAAATTTAAATTTAATATATTTTTAATATAGATATTTTTAGCTAGGATATTTTGGATCCGGATATTTTTACCAGACAACTTAGTATTTAGGTGAATAAAACAATAAACGTATAGGTCTATGAAAGTTTGATTATAAAATTTATATAATATTATATAATAATGTCACCTAATATCTATCAATGTTATTCATATATTTTATTTTAATTATTTTAAATTACGAGTACAATTAACACCATATAATGCAAAATATAAACTGGAAATTCCAATATCACATAACTAAACACCACCGATTAATTCGGTTAATAAATGAAATTAATCATCTGGTTGACCTTATCAACCATTAAACATTTCAAATGTTTTTATTCTTTATTTTCTGAAATATAACGTGAAAGGTGTGAAATCAGGTCGACAAAAATTTTGATCTTCACTTCTTAAGTTAATCATAAAGGTAAGATAAATACTTTTAACAATTTTGTACGTATATAATTTATTAATTTATATATAAACATCTCAACTTCAATTTAAATACACTAAATTCATTTATAATGAGATTTAGCTAAACATTATTTATTAAAAATAAATCAAATGATGTATTATCACGTAGTCAGTTCATCTAAGACCAACTGACATGTAAAATAAATGTAAGTAGCCATTAATGCTATAAATTTTAGTACGAAAATTAGTGAGAATGGACGTTATTTCAAAATATATGAGTCAAAGTACAAGAAAGACTTAAAATAAAAAATTTCAATTAACCAAAACTTGGAAGTAAGTGTACTTTAAAAAAAGTTTTTAAATAGTTATAATAGTCAATAAAATATATCAAATATTAATCGAACCTTTTAAAAAAGAAATATATAAAAAAACTCTAAAAATACAAAATGAATAGTATGAATAGATAGGTTTAAATATTAATTAAACTTGCTGGCTTTCAAGACTCGAAAAGCATTTATGAAAATGTAGCAAAATTTATCGATTTATAAATTATTTTACCAGTGTAACCAATATAAGTTGCATTTTACAATTTTTTTAACAAAAACATGAATGTTCCATAGTATTTTTTAATGAAATAAAATTTAAAAAATGCTAAAATATTTACTTGTTATTTTTGTTTACTTTGTGCATTGTTATGCATTCAGTACTTCCGAATTAAAATGTGAAATTTGTTGTCGACTTGTTGAATTAATCCAAAAAAATATAAGTTCTGTTGAGCCTTCTCGGGTCAGCCAAGTTGGAAACTTTCGGATAGATGAAAAAGGTAATCATCAAAGCAATATTGTACCTTTATCTCGTTCACAAGTTTATTTATCAGAAGTAATGGATTCAGTATGTAAACAAATGTCCGATTACGTTCGTGCGATTTTTAAGGAAAATGGTACTTTAATTGTGATGCCACTACTTGTTAATGGTAAAATGAATCCACTTATGAGTGATGTTGATATAGTACAGGACTCGGATTTGAATAAAAGTTTAGAATACTATTGTGATTATATTGTTGATGACATTGAAGAGGATGTATATAGAATTATAAAAACAGAAAATAATGAAAATATAGTGGATGCTATTTGCATAGATACTATTAAGTTATGCCCAATATATAAAAATAGAGTAGAACTTTAATTCTGTTAATTTTTCAGACAAATTTTCAATTTTGTATTCTATCATTTATTCTTATAGGATAAAAGTAAAATAATATTTTATTTAACCGAAGGGTTAAATGGATTGAAGAATCCATCATCTAACATATTTATTGTTTACCATTATAACATAGGTTTCTAATAACAATAAATGGTATATAATACAACCAATGTAGTAATTATAATTTTTTACCAAGAAATGACACCTTATATAAATAGGAAAGTAGGAATTTGTTTCTGTATCTAGGAGGATTTCATAACTTTTCATAATAAATTTTTAAGTTGAGTTACAAAATGTAGAGTTAAAAAAAAATTCACTTTATTAAGGGAGGATTTTAATTTATTTTACATCAAAATTTAAAAGAGTTTAAATTAAAATCATTATTACTACACTATAATAATGGAATTTGACTCGGTTAATTTTATAATTATTTTTATAAATGAAATTGGAATAGCTTATAAGTTTTCAAACTTCTAATAACATTAATTAAAATTAAAATTCAATACAACAAAAATTATTAAAAACCAATAAAAACTTTTCTTTTTTCTTTATACCTCTATTAGATTCAAAAAGACCGTATTAAAACTGTATAAATAAATATATATATATTATATATCACGTGTTTAAAAAAAATTATATTCTAAAGTAAGGATCGTCAACAATTTTTTTTTAAATCCAATATCGCCCAAATTCTAGTAATATTATGATATCAAAAAAAAAAAACAATTTATATCAATATCCTATGCAAAAAAAATATATCGAAAATAAAATATGTGTTTATTTTAGAAAAGGACTAATATAATGGGTATAATTGGTTTGAAACAACTGACTAAGGCAATAATAAAAACAATGGGTACATATATATTCACAATTACAGACAACAGATAAAGAAAGATATAAAACATACATTCACCACCATAAACATCAAAATAACACAATAATTTTTGCATAATTGCCACATGTCACTGTTAAGATTCCCGTGCTGTCATCCATTGGAGAACCAACAGCTAATAAATAACAGCTTAACATCAATGCTAATGCGGTAACTGTATGATCCACGGCGTCATACCACGTCCATATAACCATTTAATAATGTAATAACATTTTTTAAAATTATATCTTATAATGAGGATGAATATAATAATTTATAGCACTAAGCAAAAATCACTTAAAAATATTGTTTTTAATGTTTTATTATGCACCAAAAAGGTAAAAACATATTTTCATATACCCGTTACTCCCTGTTTACACTGTATCGTGTTTGTCTCATTCACACATAACGTTATCAATTTATGTGGAGATATGTCGGAATCTGAGTTATGACATATACGGAGACCTAGTGATTCAAAACCAAGGTCGATTCCATGATCTAATATTTTGTAAGTAAATGTATGAATCAGAATGAGGCAGTGGCTATTTGAAAGGTTAGGTTTCAGATAGTTACCACGTAACCGCGCCAGGTGCATTGATCTTCCAAGGACTCTCAGTTGCTTGATTACTGTAAAAATGGCGACTCCTCAACAAAGGCTTTCTGTGTTTTTGAGTTTGAAAAATTTAAGTTAGTGATAACAATGAAATGTACGTTCAGAGTGAAATTCAATTGTGATGCGCCTTTCCAAAACACATCCGAAGGTGATTTAAATAGTTTGTTGAGAACTGGTGACTGCAAACTCCAGAGGAAATTTTGAGATATACTGTGCTGAGTTTCAGCGGAGCCCAAGGAAATCTATACGGCGTGATAGTTCCGAACTGACAATTCCTCAACCCATGGCGTGTGCTTAAGCCTATCAATTAGAACATTTTATAATGAAAAACTGCCTTAGTGATGAATAGGTCGGATAGGGGCTTAATACATCGCTTTTTGTACTTGGACTTCTAGATCTCCTGACCTCACAGTTTGTGATTTTTTTTCCTGTGAATTTATAAAGGATAAAGTCTTTGTTCCACTATTAATAATTGATCTGGATAACTTAAAATATTGAATAACAACATCGATCAATTCAATTGACTTAATATGCTTCAACGTGTTTAGGAAGTATTTTCATATCATCTTGATGTTGTCTGCAAAAGGTGGCTATATTGAACATTACCAACATGTGAAATAAAACTTGACCACGAGTAGAATACTTGTACATAAATTTAATTTGTTTGCTATTTTTCCTTAATAAAATATTTAATCATAAAATCGGTTCATTCTTTTTTAATTATCTCGTACATTGACACTGAAGGTAACGATAATTATCAGATCTCAGATATTTATGACTTTGCATACATTTACAGCATAACTCGATCTATACATCAGATAATTATATAGATACTTATAGAGTTAGAGTTCTATACATCAGTAAAATACAAATTTGATTAATAAAGTTTAGATGATTTGATTCCCGACAGCATAAATGTAAATATTTTAGTTATTTTTTAGAATTCGTAATTTTTTATCAAATTTTATTTACAAAATACACTTAAATTTTATTCTTTAATATTCGTACTAATTTAATGAAACTTCCAAAAAAAATTTTAGATTATACATACCAAACTCTAACGTACTAATTTTTAAATTTATAAATATCAACCACACAACTTTATTCTTATGTTTTATTTTTATCTTCTACTTAATAAAAATTATATTATACTTAACAAAATAATATTTTTATTATATTATAAAAAAAAATAATTATACAATAAAACAATTAGAATACTTCAAAATTAATTTTGTCAGCCCATGTCAAAATCGTATGTTTTGAAATTTCTTTCAAGTTTTTCAAGTGAAAGAATTTTGACACACAAATAAAAATAATATATTATTTACTTATTATTTTGTAGAGTAGAACTATGTCAGGTAATACAATGATAACAAATTTTTTTCGTTCAATTTAAAAAATTGATCCTAAAATTATGATGTCATCGATGTACAAAGTAATTGACATATCATTGATCTGTAAATTAATCTGAAAAATATCGTTGAAAATATTTTTATTTTGTATTATTGAATTTATTTTTCAATTATTAAGTTTAAATCTGCCTCCCCAATTCAGAAAAAATAAATAGAACATATTTTGTACAAATACATCTTTATTAATGAGGTGTTTATATATTTGAGAAGAGAATGATCTATATTATGAATAAAATATCAAAAAATATTACTAGTTCCTACTGTTTATATTATATAATTTTTTAAATAAAAATAAATCCGGTAAATTTCTACGTTTTTTAAACTTTTAAAAATGAATGAATCAAAACAATTTTTTTTTATAAACGCTTTAGGGTTTTAGCTTTCAATTGGTATGTTTTTTTGGAAAATCTAACCATTTACTTGCCCACAATAGGAGTTTAAAATATCAACTTTTGCATGAAAAGTTAACTTTATCTTATCTTTTAACCTTAACCTATGTAAATAATCCGAAAATACTCAGACTACAAATGAATTTTGTATTAAATCTTATACATAATATAAGTAAGAATAAAATTTGTCCCGACGACATGTGTTCTATGTGCAAATGTACACGATAATTAAAAACATGTTATTTTTGTTTTTTTATAATTTTCAATTTTGTATAATTAAATTTTAATTGCAATAAATTTTTGAAAAATGTATGGATCAATACAGATTTTTTTTTTAATATTTTATACATACCACTTTCACTTTCAACAACATAAAAAGCGGTGATGCTTTTTATGTTTCTATAGAGTAGGTCAAAAGGTCTAGTTATGTGGGGGTAGGGAATAAGAGCCCACACATGATCCCTTCTTTTATAAAAAATAAAAAAGCTTTAGTTATAAATATTTTCAGGGAGAATTTTCAATTATTATTGTAATTATGTGTTATTTAAAAAAATTATCAATAGCTTTTTTAAACAATAATAAACATATTTCACCTTGTTAGAAAGTGATCGAACTAAAAAAATGATTGGTCGTTTATAACTTCTTACTGACCAGTAGTTCAGTCATTATGAGTATTTTAATGTCTGTGTAAGAAGATTAACGTGACAGAAAAATACATTATGATAAAACTGTTAATAATTTTCATAATACAGCTTTAACAGTGGTTTAGATGGTTTGGTTATAAAGGAAGTGAAATCCAAAGCTATAAGAACGGTTATGATAATAAAAGTTGAATAAAGAAGAAGACCTAAAAACAAGAGTTTGTATATAATTAGGGTTTTGTGTATAAAAGACGTAAAGGATCGTGTTTAAATTTATAACACAGGTGGACGGCTTTAAATATTTGGAATAGGCGAGTAAAAAAGAGAACAATAAATATATGTATTATAATTTCCATACTATTTCTAAAATAAAACCATACAAGATGCTGTTCTATTTTTAACTTTTAGATGCATTTTGATAACTTTTATTCATGCTTAACTTCAATTTTTATTTTATTTCGGCTTCATGAAAATCTTAAGTAGCGCTAGTATTGAGCAGTAAAAAACTCTAATGATAACCATATTTTATTGTAATAAACAATTACTGGAACATCAGTAAATAGAAACCAAAATATAACTCGAGAAATTAATACTTTCTAAAAACACTTGGTTTATTTTAAATAGCAATTAATTATCTTATGTTTGTTTTATGAAACAAATCTCTAGATAACAAACACTCAATAAGATTTATTCAAAGTGAGCTAAAATACAAATGAAATTATTATAATTTTTATTTATTGCAATTTTCGTTGAATTTGGTTATATTAGTAGAATATTATCGGCAATAAATTAAAGTCAATAAATAATTCAAACAAGTAACTTAAGCATTCTCAATAGGCTAAAATATTTTTAAGTGATTTAACAAAATATTTTTAAATAATCTAAAAGGTTAAAGAAAAACTAATGAGATCCATTATTTTAATTTAATTTTTAATTTTACAAAAAAAAAACTCATCATAATTTGGTAAATTGTAATTATTATGTAACCAATGTAATTATTATTAATTTTTATAATATATTCCCACTGTTTTGTTTTTCATTTCTATCCCCGTTATGTTGTGCTGAAATAATAATTTATGCTTATAAGTAAACATTTATAGTTGAAGATATTTTTTTTAATAATAACTAAATGTTTATTGGTAATTATTTACTTAAATCAAAGGATAGAAGCATAGTGTATTAATACAAAATAAAATTGATTTTACTCCAATCGCACTTTTAATGAACTGATTTTATGTTTCGGGAGAAATTTGATAACCATTATTTTTTTTGTATTATTAAATTATTTGCCTTGTGATAAAACAAAATTGAAACCTAGACAAAATCTAGATTGTTCTAAGTAAATTATTGGTAAATATCCTTACTCAACATGCACGTGCTAACTTAGTGCATTATGTATACGTTATGATTTAAGAAACAGACTTAAAAATCAAATAACACTATTGACAACTAAGTATTCTAGGCCATTGTTCGCCAATTTTTAAAACGTTTTTATTAAATCGATTTTAATGTTTACATGAAATACACTAGAGCACGCGTTTAAGATCAAATTTATCTTATATTTAGCACGTTATTAATTAATAATTAATCGTTTACATAAATTGGTTAATTTGACGTTTACAATATAAACAATTAAACTGAAATTCGTCCATTAATATTTGCATATATATATTGTCCTGTATTTATATTATTTGCTTATTTTGATTTAAATTAACCTCTATTTTGTGGGATTATACTCGGGTGCGTGATATAATATTAGTGATGAATATTAGGATTGTGGGATTTGTTCCTACGAAAATACATTTTTGCTGATATAAGTAATTCATTTATGCATGATTATTAATTTAGATAGAAATTACCGTTACTATAATCTAACACATACAATGAATCCAATGGTTGTAGTTAATCAGCACAGGATTGTACAATTAGTTTTAAAATTTATATAAACAACGTAAAATAATATTTTGTAGTTTCTAGTTTGTCCATACCGTTAAAAATGATTCGCAAATTCATATTTACGTTTCATGAAGGATCTTCTACAATTTGTTTGGCGACATTCTTATACTACAAGGAAAAATTATCTTAACAATTTTTCAATTAAAAATTCCTTCTGTGCAATACGATATTATATCTTGCATTGAAAAACACCTATAAACATTCTCAAGGGATTATGTCACACTATGCAAACATACCCTTAAAGTTTAACTTAATATGCTATACTACGTATTATTATTGATATATCCCAAAGTATCACAGCAGTTTAATAATCCACTCACTAAAACAAGTGGATTATTTTAAAAAATCTATCATAAATAACAAAAAATCCTATTTAAAAATTATTATAACTTTTTTTGCATTTTAAAACTGAAATGATAACTGTTTGTTAATCTTTTGTGCTCTAATATGAAGATATCGAAATCAAGCCCTTACACTAGTATGTTTCAAGTGTGTTATTTATGACATAACAACACATTATAATTTAAAAAAATTAGATAATTTATTATAACGTTAAAGAACGTCCATTAAATTTTATTAAATACTTGTATCGATTTGATGATATCATTTTATCTCTTCAAAATTTGTGCAAACTTATTTAATATTAAGCAAATTTTTTTCATTAAGTTAAAAATATTATTGATATTTAACAAAATTAGAATAAATTATTATAGTTATACTATAATATTGGTAGAATCATGTTTACAAAAGTTTAATCCTATCAAGCGTGTTTATAATTCAAAGTTTAGTCAATCTTTTAAGTTCAAACATATCCATCTCTATAATTCCTCTTATATATTTTGCACTATAAAATAAAACTATATAATGGATTACTTAACCGTATCACTCATTCCACATAGGTTATCCGATTTTTCTCAAAATTTCGCCAAGGAAAGTTCACCAAAAATTGATCCTATCTAATCTAATTACTAGTTATATTATTCCAAGAGGAGAGTGTTTGAAGAATAAATGTAATAAAAATGTATGATTATTATTAATTGAACTGCGATACGAATACGCAGTACAAAGTAGCATCACTACCATGCGAGTAATAAATTTTCTTTTTTTTTTATCAACACCGGTTACAACAATAATTGAAGACATGAAATCAATAACGTGCTATGTACCAAAAAATAAATAAAAATTAAGTTAATCCCAAAAGATTTTGTTGCTAAGACTAATAACATAAAATGAGCTAATATATATATATAGATTAATAAAAAAAAAAAGCAAATGAGATAAATTTTTTTTTTTCATGAGTAGTTATTAATATAAGCTAATAAAAAGTTTTAAATTCTTGTTTAAAATTTCAAAAAAACTAAATCGCCTGTACTTGTTTCATAATTTCACCTATACAAATCACAATATTAGGAAGTTTTAGGGCCGTTTATTAACCGTGTACATCATAGAATTGCACATTCAATTATAGCGTTTGAAAACATTAAATATTTATTATGCAAGTCTAGCGAGATTGTCTCGTGACCTTCAAATAATAACATTCATTAAAAAAGTTATCTAGGTCATATAATTTTGATTTAAAATTTTTCAATCTGGCGTTCTTAAAATCATAGGTATGATTGATTATGGGTCAAGACCAATTAGTTATGTGACATTATACGCAGAGCATCAATTTCTAAGGATTTTCTCAGTTTTATAAAAACATTTTAGATTTTCAAAAAAGTATTTTATATTTTGGGTTGGAGCACTGAGTGTTCTGCGTTTTTATTACCTTTCGTTATGAATTGACGTTGTTGCTCATTCAATGATTTTCAGTATTATTTATATAGAAAATAGCATTGTGTTTTGGCGGTTTCTATAACCCATTTATACATAACTAATTACTCGTTCTAATGCTCTATGCATTTGACGTCATTAAATTTAAATTAATTTCATATACCTTATAAAAATGGAACGATCGTATCTCAATTGGTAGAAGATAAATTAATATAAGAAATGCGAAAAATATAACAAACTGTAAATATGTAGTTAATCGTTGAACCCATCATCACAACATCCACATAAAATAAGTAACTATTACTACCGGTATAAAAATTATTCCATTGGTACTTTTCACTCCGAAAAATAAATAAGTAATAATAAAACAAAATGTTTATTTTAACTTTGTAGGATGCAAATTTATCTTGCTTTATGTGGCAATGTGTAAATTCTTATTGTAGCTTTTTTAGTGAATGTTAATAGTGATAACTGATTATATATTGTATTCTTGTTATAATGGAATGAAATCTAAAGGTTTCAAAGTTTAAGCCATTAAAATATTATTTTTATTTTCTTAGTAAATATATTTTTGCTCGTGTAACATTTTTTTCATACATTGATATCCTATTGTTCCTTCTGAATTTTATTTTATCACCCTAATCGAATTCCTTTCAAATTTTATTCAATTCATATGAAATTAATCAGTTCCGTAAAATGGGGCGAATAGAAAAAATTATATTCTGCCTTGTATTAGGTAAGAGGACGATACTAATTTATGTTTTCTTCATAGTAATCAATGTAAGATTATCCACGACATTAAATAACCTCACTTTATCATTTGCAGGTTCTATCTTTTGTATTTCAAAATAACAAACAATCATTTTCAATTATAAATCTTATATAATAAAAAAAATGATTTACGTAAAAAATCTAAAAAATTTGATGCGGAATTAAAAATTTTAAGACAAGTTATTAAGTTACAAATATTTGAATACATAGAGTGAGTATGGAACGCTGGTATTATATTTATATATATACCTAAACGAGCTGCACCTACCCTAACTATATGTTCATTCTACATATTAAAATACTTGTAACTCAATAATTAGTCGTTTGTTAAAATTGTTATCAATCTGTCAAAATTGCTAAATATTTGCTATTCTTTTCTTATTAGTGATAAATAATAAAAAATTTGCTTTAAACATAGACTAAGAAATCAAAAATTATTAAAATAAAAATTTTAACAAAATGATAATTGTCAAAAATATGATCAGTTAGATCTAGACACACTGCATATAATACATGATTAATTGTATGGATAATAATATTTGATAAGGTTTGGTTGGGTTTGAAAAGATATAGCTTCGAGTATTTATAAACTGTAAAAAACATTTATAGAATGTTTATTATTGGTTAATGTTCAATCAATAGTTTTTCAGCATTATTTATCCTTAAAAATTAAAAAATTCTGAATGGGTTGATAACATTATAATAATTTATAATAAGAAATTTTTATAAAACTACAATTAAGTATTAAAAATTTATCAACCCATTTAAAGTTTTTTAATTTTTAAGGTTAAATATCAATATCAATTAATAAACATTAAAAAAAAACAATAACTTTATAAACGTTATTTACATTTCATATTATTTCAACTCAAGTTGCAAAACCTTATTAGTAGAATATTTAATATAAAATGTAATACGAAACCCAATAAGCTCACTTATCAATCTTAAATATACATTTTTTACATTATTTATTGAATAATGTATCAATAAGACCAAATTTTATGACAATTTTACTCTCATAAAATTTAATTAAATATTGCCAAATTCTTTGGTGGTTAATGTTTAAATTAAATACGTTGGTCACTAATTTGAAATATTTCAATTTATGTAAGTTTACCTTTACTCAAACTTGATAAAATATAAAATTTGTTAAGAATATTTATAAGTATATAATTTCAAACATATTTTTATGTAAATAAATCGAGTTAAATGAATCAATAAATATAATAAAATAAATAGTTAGATAAAAAATTACAGGCTTTCTACCTTAATAAATCAACCTATGTGCCAGGCAATTGATAAATGCAATTGTTTTATTTTTTATAGAATAATATCTCTTTAGAAAAAATTATAACATTATCTAATCCATATTATTAGTTGCATTACAAGATTTTTATAAAACCTTAGGAACATTTTATACTGTCATTCTTTTAATTACATTAAAACTTGTTTCAGCTTATTCAAAAGCCAACAACAGTATGCGTAACTTATGAGTAGAATGTAGAAGTCCCTAATTTATTTATAGTATAAAATAATTCATATCATTTAAGACATTCCAAATTCTGCAAAAACCCATGATAATTGATAACTTTTAACAATAGTTTTAGATTATGCCGTGAATTTTTGCTGAAATTAATTTTACACGGACAACAAAAACAACCAAAGAAACATTAATATTACATTATTATATAAAAAAAACAGTAGCACAGTGTGGACGTGGAATAGTAGGGACAAATATAGATGATGTCTGACATTGATTAAAATCACTATCATAAGAAACGCACCTATGCAAATCTATACTTGGTGTATAATTTTAGGAATTTGATGAATTATACTAAAAGCAACATCAACTCCTATTTCCTTAATTATATCCTAATTATTAATTATTTAATTTATAAGTTTAATATATTAATAAATACTTAGTAATTTATAGATTTAATTATAGTAATTCATCTTAGTATCAAATTGATGTTCATTAATTTAATATTGTAAATTTTGTAGAGAAATTATTAAAAATTATTTGTTAGTTGTATATTTTATTACTTCTATAACAAACGTCTGTAAAAATTGAAATATTCAATGAAAAATTTTCAGAAAGTAATTTAAAATAATTTTGGTATAAACTGCTCTACGAAAAATTTTAATCAGCACCAAAAATATACTTTTTTAAATCTATTTTCATGCTGATTTCAAATTAGAAATTAAATTTTTTCTATCATCTTTAATTTTTGAGATTATTAATAATTAGTAAAAACGAATATTTAAATATAAGAATAAAAATAACCAAAAAATATAGGTGCCAATGAAATACAACAATGCCTAAGCGGACAAAACTATAGGTGAAACTATTATTTCTGAATATTATTATATTATAGAATATAACTATATGGAATACAGTACTGAATATTTTAATTGTACCAAATTAACATTTTTTGTCTAATTTCGAAGACCTGTTAAATACAGATTAATGTTGTCGGAGGAATTTTTTTCTCTAACTTATAAAGTGTAACATAACCTGTAATTTATTTGTTAGTAAATGTTTAAAGCTTAGAGAATTTCAAGATCATTTTTTAAAAGTTAATTTGAAAAAGTTAAATTTTTGTGTAAAAGTTGCTATTTTGAATTCCCTGTGACCAGGTAAGGAGTCAGATTCTCAAAAAATATATGCCAAATGAAAGGAAAATACTTATAGATTATAAATATTTTATATATGTATTTATATAATTATATAAAAAAAAATTAATCGTTTTGTTCATTTTTAAAAAAAATTATGGTAGTTTTAAGTAAAAATAATTTTAAAAAGTCGAAATTTACCGATTTTAAAAATCAATTTTTTGGAGGATTTTCCTTAATTAAAGAGAACGAGAGGATTTTTTTTTAATTTCTAAGAGCAATATCTTCTATGTATCTAATATAGAAAATTTGTGATCATTTGACACTTCGTTGAAAGAAATTGGTACAGTATGAGCTGAGGAAAATTTGTGACACGCATAAAAACATCATATCATAGGAAAATGAATACCTTCTGAGATTTGCTTAAAAGCTATAATATGCAATAATCTGACGATACTTTTATTCTATTTCTTATAAAATACTATTATTAATATCGCACTAAAAAATAATCAAGTACAATTTCAGAATACTTTTCCTAAATGATATAAAAAAGTATGTGTGAGTAATGTAGATATAAAACACCCCTTTACCATAGTAAAACCAATTCAATAATAAATAATAATTCAAGATTAATTTATTATTCAGTGCACTCATTTATACACTATTTGCATATACGTATGTAAGATTGATTCTTACGTGTTATTAATAATTAATACATTATTAATAATTAATAATAATTAATATATACTTTATTTAAAATAAAGTAGGTATAATATAATATTTAAACATTTTTTTTCACTAATATTTTAATTAATTTTTTGACAACCTGAGTAAAATGCAAAAAAAAATTTTAATGTATTATTTATAATATTAAACACGTATTGAGAAATCCGCATATAGAGGTCATACTGGTACAATGTGTAGGTTAAAATCATCTATCATTAGTAAATAAATATTAATTGATTTTGTTGTTCTTCTAATTATTTATCAATTACAAGAAATTTATTAACCCTAAGCAATTATAATCTATTCTTAGTATAACTTCAAATTTTATTTTTTTATAAATTGAACGTTGTATTTATTAAGAATATTTTTATGCACATTTTAAGTAAATTTTCATAAAATTAACAGTACTCTGTTTTTATAAAAACCAAGAGTCAAATTCAAAACAAATTTTCGTTTAATTTTTAAATGTTACAGTAATGTTAGCTTTAATTGAGTTTAATATTATACATGGTTTCAGCAATACATAATTTTTATGTATACCATTTTTAATATTACATTATTATTAAATTTTTTTAGTTTATCGTTTACGTTGCTATATTATTTTTACGTTTAACATTAAAAGATTTCATAAACGACTATGATAAAGAACTTTTAGTATGGGCTAATAATTTACCTATTTTTATAAAATAATCTTATGAAATATAACGTTTGAAAATAATTTATTTTTGTTTAATAAGAATTTTTTTAAGTTATCAGTCGTACTATGTATAACAGTATTTGACGTTTTTTGATATCACATTTTGGTATTTGATTAGGTTTTGGGAATTTAAAAGATTATAATTATGACGTTATTAATAACGTTTTATTCCCTTGTAAAAACAAATTTTTAACGAAAAATGAATTTAAAAGTATTAATGTCCAACAACTACACCAGTTGTTGGACATTAATACTTTTAAATTCATAATTTCACAATAAGCGGTGTGCTTATTCAAACACATTAAATACTGTTTTATGACGTCTATTTTAATATCTTTTACTATCAATATATTTAATAATACAAATAAAAATTAAAATGTCAACTAATTATAGCATTACGATGTGATATTATGTAGTAAATGTCAACATTATTTTCCAAAAATAAATTAAAAAATAAAAACTATATAATATACTTTAACTAATTCTCGTTTAATGACTATAGAGATAATTTTAAAAAAATTATCTGCGATTGTCTTATAAACTCAAATAATAGAATGTATTACGTTTATTTGATTTTGTGGGTCGTGAGAAGACTTACTATTAGCTAAAAGAACTACATGACATTAAACATAATTGAGAACAAATACATTTAAAGTGTAGTCATATACACATGAACTTTATACCTATTAAATGAAACTGATTAATTTTAGTATATAGTTTTCACATTAAATAGTAAAAAAATTTACTATTTCTAATAATAATTATGTGTATTATTCCTCTTATCTTATATTTGAAGTGCTTCAATGTAAATGTAAAATATTTTTCTCACGTTTCATTTAAAAGCAATCTCAAATTATACCAAAATTACATTAATGAAATTTATTATCATACAGTTTACTAGAACTTAATATTATACCAAGTATCTTTGAAAAAATATAAATTTATAATATAAATCATTCTGAATATTTGTCTTTATCATGTGTAAATGACTGTAAGTGATAAAAAAATTATTTTAATTTAAATTTAAATAGATAAAATTATTTTTTTATTAAACATAAAATGTTAGTTTAAATTTTATATTACATAACTGAAGTAAAGATTCTTAACGAAGCTTCGTTAAAACTTCCATAGAAGATTAAATGGGTTAAAAAAAGCGCCATACGCATGTACATGAATCACTTTGCTAGCTAAAAATACTGAAATTATGTTTCTGAGTACAATTTTAAAAATAAATCTATAGCTTTACTAACATATCAGTTGTCGCCTAATTAGAAAACAATAGATTAGCTACATAATAAGCAAAAAAGAAATAACTCTGAAATAATCAAATTAAATAGATACAAGAAGTCAAACAAATGTAACAAAAATGCTGACCAACACAGAAAAGATTAACAAACTACCAACAAAACAACATAATTATCTGCTAGTAATACCTCAACTTTTTTGACATGTTCGCCATTGTTCAATAAACAATTTCAAAAATTAATGTCAACATTTGTTATTTGTTATACTTTGTTGCTTAATTTAAATTTTTAAGGATATTTTCAATTTTATCAAGATTAGAGATGATGCAGAGGCGGGCGGCGATCCGGACTGTTTCAGCGTATTCAACAGTGTCCGTAGTGGCGATGGGTATCTTATCTTCACTGCCGCCCGCTGACCTGCTCGCTGAGGAACGCGCCGCAGGGCATGAGCTCCGCCGAGAACGCGGCCGGTCCCTCGAACCCGAGGACCGGCTGGCGCTCAGGCGGATGATCATGCTCCGGTGGCGGACTCGCCTGTCTGAGGAAACGACCGAGGACCCGATCGGCTAGACAGGTGAGTGGGCCGGACTCACGGTGAGATGACATATCGTCTCACCCAAGTGATGTCCGGACACGGCTGCTTTAACGAGTACTTAAATCATACTCGTATAGCAGCCGCGACGACGTGCGACCACTGTTCGGATCGCCCGGGAGAGGCGTGGGCTCAGGAGCGGGACTTTTTGGAGTACCGACTTGGGTCTACGTTCCGAGTCGGGTCCATGGTGGACCTGATGTTGAGGAGCCGGGAGGCGTGGAGGCTCGTCTAGACGTACGTCGAATGCGTCTTGTTAAAGAAGGAGGAAGAGGAACGCCTAAGACAGAGGCAGCCACGCCGCCCGGCACAGGAGGACCTGAGGCGCTGGTTTAGGCCGGTGCCTTAGGTTCTTATTTTTGTGTTGTCTTGTGAGTTATTTTGGCAGCCCTCCCTAACGGTTCCCACTCTGAGATCCGGTTAACGGGAGGGGGCCGCACCACGTTGCGAATCAGCTCTTGATTAATTTTGGGCTAATTCACAACGTGGTGTTGTGAATTATTAAGACGGCGTGGGCCGCCCTGAAGTAATTCCTAACAGCAGTTCCAGGGCGGCTCACAATAAGCCGACAGGAGAAAAAAAAAAAAAGCTTAGAGATGAACCTATTATAAGTCATTCTAGCTTTAATTTACTCCTTACATATTAATGTTAATAAATCAAACATACATTAATTTTCAATTATTAAAAAAAAATTTTAATTCCCTTCAATCTAATTCCCGTCAACAGTATTCTAAGGGACCAACAGGGAGTTATGCAACGATATAATGGTTTATTAAGTAAGCCAAGTAATATACAATACAACGTACTGGACACTTAGAGATGATATTAATCCAACAGGGAGCTGACGGCAACATACACACAAACGCTATCCCAGTAGTATCTAATTTAAGTTAATATCTTAGACAATAAGAGTAAAAATCGCGATGATAGTGAAAAGTCAACTGGCGATTGGGACACTTGTATTATGTCACAGTGGCCGTGAATTCCGTGAATAAAAAAGTGTTTATATGTGCATTGTGCCCTCCTATAATAATACATGTGTCACTGAGACAATGTTATATGCTTAATAGGTTTTTTTGGTTAAAATTACATACTTATTAATAACTTACTTATTAGTTTAATTTAGTATAACACATTATTAAAATTATTATTTAGATGTATCAAAATCGTTCAAATCTATAAGTTTTGTAATTACATTTAATACCTATATAGTAATACTACATGATAGATAAATGACTATATTTTGTCTATCTTTTTAAGAATGATAATTTTTACCTATATTCTCTAAAAGTCATAATATAGACTATGGTGAATTAATAGTTTGATTATATTTGAATGAATGTGGTGACTTATGTAATGAGGTATAGAATTAAATATTTATGAATTTTTCTAATTTATTATTTGGTTTAATAAATTATGGCCAACATGTTGGTTTTTGATACTCCTTTGAAGTACCTTTTTTCTGTAAAAAATACAGCACCTTATCTAAAAAAAAAAAAAAACGGTGTTTAACTTAAAAATTTCTCAGTTCTATGAAGTAACTAATTTGCTTACTGAAGACCAGTATTGAAATTAAAGTTTGACCATCGTATAATGTTGATATCATTTCTATCTATATTTTTTAATTGTTGGACGTTGGAAGTTAAACCGCTATGTTTTGGACACCACCATTCCTGACGCTTAACAACAAACTATATTAAATATTTTAAAAAAAATTATCTGTTACCACAAACTGATTCCAAATTATTATACTTTTTTTTTCATAAAATGGTATTTCCACATCTTCACATGACAAATTATGTGACTCAGTATTACTATTGCTAGATTTCTTCTCAAATTGTTTGAAAATTTATTTGTTAAATAAAAAATGTTACATTTTTATAAATATATTTATTTTTTATACATATGAACATTTTTTACCATGTTTGAAATTGTCATAGCCATTTCCTCTTTCCTATTCTTCAAAATAATTATTTGCTCATTCAATTTCTTAATTTGTTCATTAATTTTTTCTATTTTTGTTATGAAAAATTTATGACATTATTATATAATAATAAAAGTTAAATCGCTGTCAGTTAAAATTACTATACGTTTTTCTTTTTACTCATTAGAAATTGAAAGAGTTTCATTTTCATCAGCTCTATCCCTAAGATCAAATTTTAGTAAATTTATTAGATTTTTAAACAATGATTTTCCTATTTATTCGTAAAGAATTATCTTAGTTCCTTATATAATTAATTCAACTTTGTACTTACCTCCTTATAAGATTCAACCTCTTCCATAAACTATTTAATCGAATTTTTATAAAATTTACTTTCAGAGATTATATTGTCTGCATCAATAAACTTCATATAATTATTATAAAAGGACAATTAACACTAGAAGTGCACTGAACTTTTAGCTGCAGTATTCACAGCATTTAACGTTTTCTAAATTGGCCAAAAATAATGAACTAGATGGTTACTCCGAAAATGGCGTAAAACAAATTTACAGGCAGTAATAATCAGCGTTGCTATGGAAACGGTGTTTTAACAAAATTGAAAAGTTAAATTTCCAAAAAATATTTTATATTTTTGAAGTTTTCACTAGAATTTGAGCCTGTTGGGGCCTTTTCGATGGATTCCATACTAGTATCGGATTCGTCCGATAGAGCTCTACCAAATGATATAAATTGAGAGTCAAGACAAAGTGCCGATCCTGAATAAGAATAAAAAGAAATAATCTATACAAAAAAAAGTACTTCATCGTTCAAAGCTGTCCACCGTATAAAGTGTCGAGTTTGCAAACACGTACACCTATACACGGATAGAAAGCTAAAAAATCGACACCGAAAACCCAAAAAAACTAGTAAGATATCACTGAGTTGCCAAAGAAAATCGCAAGAGCTATTTTATAGCAATAACGGAGAATAATATTCGATTAGTAGATAGGGTTATAGATTTAGTAGATAGGGTCAATGTTTATTGCATTTTGAAGTTTCCCTCGGAAGAGTTCCACTTACAACCATGATCAGTTTTAGCACTGAGTGCTATTTACTGGGCACGGAGGATCAGTACAAAATGGATCGATAATGCTCATATAACGTACTTTTCGGGTCTATCGTCCACTTAGTTTAGCATCTAGCTTATGACTGTCTTAGTTGATCTGCCAGTCGTGAATCCATGTTGGTCAGGATGTAGGTTGACTTCTATGTCTGCATTGAGATTGGTTACCATAATGTGTTCTATTACTTTAGCAGTGACTCTAACCTTGGCGCCTACCCGACTCCTCCAGTGAGGAGATACACTGGAGGTTGTCAATATCATAATACAAAGTGGTTTGGATAATGCCGATACCCTACCATGGTGCCTAAGGTTGGTGCAAACCAAAGGCATACGGTACGGAAAATCAAATTGTTCGGCACTGGTGTTCCGTTTGAAGATATGGTACGAATAAGGACCGATAGAGCAAAGAAGGAAAACCACGCCTGATGAATATGATTCATATTGAGAACAGGTACTTTATGAATGGCAACAAAGAGCTGACACATCAAAAAAGGGCAGATGGAAAGGAATAAAAACAATTGGAACCTTCTGATTTTGGTAAAAAACTTGATTTTGTATCAAAAATTGTGAACATGTGATTTTTTTCAATATCAATGGGAGACATTCAATAGCGTGTATGTTTAAAAATATGTTTAACTATGAAATTTAAAAACAGATTTCCATTTTTTTTAACACACTTGCGATGGTATCACAGAAATTCAATAACGAATTGTCCAGTTAACAGAACTTCATTAAATTCTTCACATATAGAATTGTATGTGAATGTCATAATTAAATCTAGCTTATTTAAGCATGTACCGTGTGTTTTCTGTGAATGTAGGTCATAGGGAAGTGTAATTCACAGGTCATATGCAATATAGCTATTACTCTCAGTTTATTGGTATTACTATCAGTAACAATTGCACTGCGTAAATGATTATATTAAATAGAGTGAAGCTTAATTTGATTTAATCGAATGAAGACAAGTGGCTCGGGACGATTTTTGCATGCAGATCTTTAATTTATTAATGAAACAATTGCCGACATTTCAAAATGTGATTGACTATGCTTTGACGAATCATAGAAATAGTAATTTATGGTACTGACATTCTTGATTTTCTCCTCTTTTGTTTGTGTATTTCTCATTTTTATGTTGTAATGATATCCATTTTCTCCATTTCAAAATAAAATAAGTTATTGCAATGCTTTGTATAAGTAATTAATTTTGGATACTCGCTGAACATTACCATCTTCGCGACGAAGAACTATATTACACAAGTTTAATTGTCTACTTACTATGAGGATCACCGTTTCATTAAAAATTAGCGCATTGTGTTATCTATAATGTTGACCGTCAGGTGTTTTAATAACAACTACGTTATTATCAACTGGTGTTCGCTGAAATTCTGTCCCCAATAAATGATTTATTTAGTTGTGATAATAAAATAAATCTAGATATGCATTTGAGAATAGTAGAAGTGATCACCATCACGAAGGTAAATTTGCCTTAGTATTTCAAACATTGTTACGTATGCTTTATGATGTACCGAACTATCATTTGGGCACATGAACTGTAATTTCGCAGTTCGTCAACAAATGTTTCGACTACTATATATTACTTGATAACAACGTTATTAATTCTTTGAATAGTAAATATAATTCTAAAAATTTACTTTTCCGCCTCTGTAGTATATTCCTGGAATTTCATGAACTACAAAATTCACATTACTTGTTAATTACGACACTGTAATGAACACAGAAAGATTCAAATCAAAGTAAGTCTATATAAAACATTAGGTTCTTGATTAGTTGCCTGTCATGTTCCCCGTTGGTCAATAGTTTTTCACTCAAACAGGCATAAGCAGTGCGTACTGAATTGACTTTCATATCTTGCTTCTTCTTTCTCTTATGTTTTTAAAGCTTATAATGCCTTTAAAATGCTATTTTTTAAGTTGTAGTTCAACCAATAAACTAATGTCCAGAGAGGATCACTTTCAACAACGATCGCAAATTTGTTAAAAAAATGAAAAAAAATGAGTGTTTGAAGGATAATGAGAATTGATATTGATTTAATGTATGATGAAATGGACGATAAAATTTGTGATAATGTATTGACGGCGATTGAAAGTTCACAATGAATACAAATTAAACCACTTCTTATACGCTGAATGAAATATCACTGTTGTCTAATAATTAACTAGGAAAAATGAGAAATCTATAGATTGAACAATAATATTAATATTTCTTTTTACATATTAAATTAAAATTTAAAAAGTAACTTTAAATACCTTTTTTCAAATTATATTTAAGATTGAAAAAAGTTGAGAAGAGAGTTGTAAAAAATAAAGGTTACAGGCAGCTGAATAATACACAAAATTATAATACGAACTTATTCTAGAACTAGTCTGCTGCTATTTTGGCATCCTATTTGGTTTCTTGTAAAATAGAACCTTCATTATCGTTTGTACTCCATCACGATTAAACATCCTTTTTTATTCGATGACCATTTAGTTCTTAGAGCATTTTAATATTTAAAGTAGATATGTAACGCGTGTAGATACAGCTCATATTAGTGTATGTGCACTTTACCATATTAAATTGCTTGTATATTAATAAGTGCTTTTTCTAAAATTATCATCGACCCATTATATTTTCTTGTAAAAAAAGAAATTGAAAGTGTCTAAAAAATGATAAATACTAAAAACTATTTGCTGGATAAATAGTTATTAATAATTACAGGGACTCGGTAACATATATATATTAATACATTAACAAAGACCATTAATTTTACCACTTCTGGTAATACGTTTATAGTAATACAAATATACATACCTTGGTATTACGACAATAATTATGTGAAAACCTATTAGACGTTTGAGTAACAGCAATATAATTAACTCACTTTAAAAATTAATTAAATTAAATCTCTCTATTTAAAGTTATCAAACCTAATTACATAATTTTCTCATTTAATATAATCAAGATTTATAACTTCCGAAGCAGAAATTTTTACAACTGGACATTGGTCAACTCGTATTAGCGAAGTATTTGCTGTCATCTTGTCTGAGTTCTGATCTGTGAGTATAGAAAAACGTTATCAGAGATGTTAATCTATATTAGGTTCAATAGTGGTAGCTGTTACCATGCCAGAGCTATCAGTACTGTGTCTGTTGTTAATGTCTAATTAGATAAGATAATATCATAGAGAAAACTTACCATATCGCATATATGGCCTGAGTATACATTATATTTCTAGATGTAAATATTATTTATTAAATAATATATGCACAATTTCATAAGTGATTATGTGTTATAATAACAGACATTTAAAAGACTCGTAAAAAAGATTAAAGAACTAAAGTTTGAGCGTATTTAGCAATTCAATTTGATAAAACATTTCAAATTCTATAAAATAACTAAAAAATGAACATTTATATAAAAAGACAGATAACTTAGATATTAAACAAAATTATGTATTCATATGCATGATATTCAATATTCTAGAAGTATTTTTTTCTGAATGTTATTTTTTTTTTTTATATTGGTTCATAAGTTTATTAACCATTTTCAACCATATATTAAGACTGTTACGATTAAATAGCTTTTTATTTAAATTAAATTCATTTTTTTAATTTTTTATAATTAACTTTAGATATGTCAACTTACAATGGTATTTTTTTCAAAATGTTCATTAGATAATACTAAATGTTTAAATGTTATTATATATTAGTATTATTATTATAAGCATTATAAAATTAATTTAAGCCACGTGGTTTTTCTAGTTTGTACATAAATATGTCACTAATAATAATTTAAATTTTATAACAAAAAAAGTATCGACATATTTTTGGGCTAAATAAAATAAATACAATTTATAAATAAGTTAAACATAGCTAATTAGTAATAACACTAGTTTACAACAAAATTGACCTATGACTTATGATAGTCATTTTTAATGTAAAATCGTCCATTGAGTCCGAAAATGAAGTCCAAAATACAAAAAGTAGAACAGTTTTTGAGTTATTGCGAAATTAGCGTTTTTCGTGTACCGCGAAAAAACGTTTTCATTATATTCTAAATATCTTTAATTGCATTCAACCGATTTTCATTTTTTTTACATAAAATTAAACAATATTAAATTACTTATAATTTTTATCTTAAACAATTTTTTATTTGACTTTTTTGTCGTTTGCTATCTACGAATTTACCACTGAATTTTTATCATTTTTTTCAAAATGTCAGAAAAAATTCAGAGTTTTACGTAAAATACACCAATAAAAAATAAATTTATCAACAATAATTTTAATAGACGTTATACTCTAATACATAACAAAGAAAATGATATATTATTTTGTAACATTGATAAAAAAATGAAGACGTTATGCGCGATTGAAAAATAAAACAAATTTCCTAATATCAGAGTTTTTTAATTCGATGCTTTTATTTTGTAAAATATAGACAAATTACTCACAATATTACTTTTCAAAACAAAATTTCGATTTTTTAAATAACCTAAGGTTATTTCCTTCAAAATGAAATTTAGAATTACGAACAAAAAAACTTCGCCTTGGCCTCACTGCTCATCACTAATTGGTAGCACTGTACCTTTTGTCATTTGAAATAAAACGGATAAATTTATTTTGGTCATAGAAGCGTTCTATATTCTATTAATATATTCATTTTTTCTATGATATTTAATTAATTTACGAAATTTATTAAAATCACAAGTAAAAGTTACATTTTACAGAAGTCGTCACAAATATTATGCTCAATATTTTATAAAAAAAAAACAATATTTGTTACTATAACAAGATTTACGGTTTGTTTAAAGAATTTGGTGAGCCTATGGTCCAACAGAATGGCGTTTGTTTATTGATAGCAATAAATAATATTAAAGAAATATTAAAGTAAAAACGATACGCAGATTGCAATGTACTAGTAAAATTCGGCGGTGTAACAAAAATATATTTGCCTCACGCATAATAAAATTTATTGGGGTTATTCTTACACTTATATTGACGTTTATTCGAACTCATTTTTATCTTTATTAAGAATAAACGTAAAATAGTTATATGAATTATTTAAATATCATAGAAAAAATGAATATATTAATAGAATATAGAACGCTTCTATGACCAAAATAAATTTATCCGTTTTATTTCAAATGACAAAAGGTACAGTGCTACCAATTAGTGATGAGCAGTGAGGCCAAGGCGAAGTTTTTTTGTTCGTAATTCTAAATTTCATTTTGAAGGAAATAACCTTAAGTTATTTAAAAAATCGAAATTTTGTTTTGAAAAGTAATATTGTGTAATAAAAAACTCTGATATTAGGAAATGTGTTTTATTTTTCAATCGCGCATAACTTCTTCATTTTTTTATCAATGTTACAAAATAATATATCATTTTCTTTGTTATGTATTAGAGTATAACGTCTATTAAAATTATTGTTGATAAATTTATTTTTTATTGGTGTATTTTACGTAAAACTCTGAATTTTTTCTGACATTTTGAAAAAAATGATAAAAATTCAGTGGTAAATTCGTAGATAGCAAACGACAAAAAAGTCAAATAAAAAATTGTTTAAGATAAAAATTATAAGTAATTTAATATTGTTTAATTTTATGTAAAAAAAATGAAAATCGGTTGAATGCAATTAAAGATATTTAGAATATAATGAAAACGTTTTTTCGCGGTACACGAAAAACGCTAATTTCGCAATAACTCAAAAACTGTTCTACTTTTTGTATTTTGGACTTCATTTTCGGACTCAGTGGACGATTTTACATAAAAAATGACTATCATAAGTCATAGGTCANATAGTGTAATTAGATTAATAAATGTGATTTTAATATTTACGTAATCTAGCTTTCGAAGTAGAATGGCTTTCTATACAATGGCTTTATATTCTGTTATAATATACTTATATTCCTTGACAACTTAAATCATGCTGTTATATACTATAAATAAATGAAGAAATACTTACATTTTAAAGTTATTTAGATAAATTTAGATTTATTGTGCAAATTTAAGTTTGACAAAGCATTCGAAATGTTAAAAAATAAACGTCATAATAATACCTTAATTGGTACCGGTTTTTTTGGATTAACCTTCTTATCACATATCATGATATCAAAAGCACTTAATATCATACGCGCCAAACAACATGTTATTCATCGCGTGGCTTCCGCAGTTCATACAATATTAAAGTTAATTTTATTTGCTTAAAGTCATACGTATAATACAAAAATAAAAATTATAACATACAGCACATCTTAGAATAAAAAAAACACCAAACATTTTAAATACTCACATTTTGTATTAAAGAATTTTTTTGCAATTATTCATAATTATAAAATAGATAACAAAAACATCGAATAATGAACTTAATAATTTGAAAAATAAACTTTTTGTATTAAAATATTGGTATTTAGAATAAAATTACATTCCTCAAAATCCTCGAGTATTATAGGCTATACAAATTGCATGATTTAGATTCATTAATCATTTTTTTAGGTCGATTAGGATTTAAAAGGTATTCCTTGGGTATTTAGAGAAGTATTCTGATCAAGTATGTAAACTATGAATAAATAACTGCGAGTTCTAATCATAGCTGTAGATATATTTTATTTAAGGTCAGATATTTTTTGGCATCATATCATAGACAATTTATCATTTATCCATGATTAATTGTATCTAAAAATAATTGTAATAAGTTTTGATCTAAACTCTTCGTGAAATAAAACAAAATACAGTTGGGTTTGGCGAACACACTTATTGCATTGTATTATATTATATTCAGGGACCGAATAACTGACATTAAACTGCATTAAAATGATTTGTTTTTTTTTTTAAATCAAAATAATTTTGAGGAACCATAGAAAGTTATTTAAACAATTGTAAAACAGTGTATGTTCTGTGCTTTAAACACAGTTCTTACAAACTGACATTGAATGGAAAAAATACTAAACGGGATGCTATCGGAATCAAATATTCAAAATAAAATGTTGAGATTAAAATAAAATCTAAACAATCTATCCGAGCTCTCGCTATTATTATTGTCTTCTTTGATAATGTATTTTCAAAACATTTTTTTAAATAGTAGATGGTTTAATTGTCTTCTACTTTTAGCTTCGATGCGAAGCTGAGAAGGTATTGGTTTTACTATGAAGTGTTTTTTTTTTTTTTTTTTTCTGTTACCACTTTTTCTCAGCTCTCACCGAACGGATTTCTTTTAACGATACGTCAAAAGATCACAAATCGTATCTAGTCCTCAAAAATATAATCGTATTACCCTCAAAAATTGAAAAAATTTCCCTCGTTCCCCGTAAATGAGGGAAACCTCCAAAAAAATTACAAATTTAAAAATCGCTAATTTTCTAAATTTTTTCAATTTTTTTTACTAAAAACTGCCGTAACTTTTTCAAAAATGAACATATCAATATAATTTTTTTTATATAGATGCTTGATGTCTTTACTTATCATTTGGTATATTTTTTTTGTAAATCTGACCCTTTATCTGCCCATAGTGGGGGATTTAAAATGACAACTTTTTCACAAAAAATTAACTTTTTCAACTTAACTTTTGAAAATGTTCCGGAAGGTCTGACACTTTTATATATATCTTAAATTAAAGCTTATGTAATATATTTTAATTTAAAAAAAATTGACCTCTAGACTTCACGTCAAAAATGGCTACCGAATGCTTTTTTCGTGTGAAAATTCTCGATTTTATTTTTTATATTTTTAACTTTATAATGCTATAACTTATTGAAAAGTGTATGGATCAACATAATTTTTCTATGAGAAATACTATTTTTTAATAATCCCTTTTTCATTCGACATACTTTATCTTAATCAAGATATTAATAAGGAACTAGCAAATCATGTAGCTTTTGGAATAATACACCAATTTTTTTAAAATTAAACACAATCTAAAGATTTGCATTGAAGCTTTTATTTTTGATAGTGATTTTAATACTGTCAGATATCATTGTACTTGATCCAACTATACCATGGCATCACTGTGCCGTGAACCCCCTGTGCTGGGTTTTTTTATGTTTATAGTTGAAACGTCCACATTTTTAGTCAAATGACACATTTTTTCATCAGTTTTTTTTCTGTTGAATTGCGAAGGTAGTTCACTAAAATAGTTTATAGTTCAGTCACTCACTACGCTTTCTTACATCAATAAATCTACTTCAATATTTTCTATTATACCACTGATGAAAAGAATTCAACATATCATATTGTGCACTAATTAATTTAGAGTATTCAGGTAATATAAAATTTATATTAAAATTACAAATAAAAATTATTTTGAGTTATAATTTATTTATATGTTATTTAGATTTAACTTAATAATATAATTTCAATTTAAAAAATTTTTATCAAGCAATGTTTTAAAAGTGTGTGATTCAAATTTTAATCACTTCCTATTTAAACCAGCATTACAAAGTTTTTCTCATTCATAATGTATAGAGATTTTAAAAATTTTCATATGTTATAATAATTTTTTTAGATATATGAATTTTGTTGTTTTTGAATTATATATACTAGAAATATGAAAAATAATATTATCATTATTTGACTTAAAAGAATAACATTGTTGTTGTACTATTTTATGGATTTTTAAAAAATAATACATGAACCATTATTATTAGTTTTACACTTAAGATCAATTACACAATAAGTTACATCAAATTTCTTTACAAAAATAATAAATTTTTTGATATTCAATTATCCTATCATTTAAAATCTAGTATTGCATATAAAAATGTGGTTATCAAAATTTAAGACTGCAGTCTCATTTTTTTTAATAAATACATAAATGTTTTAACACGTTTTCATAAAATATGCTACAAAAACTCCAAAGTTGAATAAAGTTATTATTTTAAAACAATGTTAAACTTTTCATTATACATTTTGTTATATTTCACAATAACGGCTGTACTGCGTACAAATCGGATGAGTTATAAAAATATTTTTATTAGTTTAATATAATATTTATTACTATATATTATAATAATGTTAAAAACATTAGAATGACATTATTATAGAAAAACTATTAATAATAGTTTCAATAATCAAAAGTCTATATGATTGCTTTTGAGACCAACAAGTTAAATCAACTTTGCTAATATTCTTCCATTTATACTTTATTTTCATTGTCTCAAATATTTTATAGAATTCCTAAATAATTCTTCTAATTTACTTAATCAGTATATATTTGTTAATTGTTAGTAGTTTTCTTCTTTAAATATTAAAAGACAATACAACTACTATTATTGCAAATCATTTTTTTTGCCTACACTAATTGCCTGTTATATAACTTTATTTTTAGTTTAATTAATTATTATTATTGACCTGCAGTTCATGTACTTGTACCTTGGGTATAAGTGTTCGTAGCTCTTCGCGCTAATTGTTAAAAATATACAATAAGTTGACAAATTATGTATCTGTTTATAAATGTCCAATTAAAAAAAAAGTTATCATTTGCAAGTTAACATTCAAGATTGTGGTAGATATACCCAATTTTAGATAATTATGCATTAATAATATAACTATTTTTTTTTTCGTTTAAAATTGTAATGTTATATTATATTTAATTATTTATATTACCAACGTTTATTAAATTCTACGTGTTATATTTTCAAAATACAATTTATTATAAAAGGCAATTTAAGATAGTGGCTAATAAATATTCTATGGTACATAGAATATTTTTATTATAACGTTTGAAATCAACATAATATGTTTTAATAAATATTATTTAACGTTGTTAATCATATTATGTTAAACAATATTTTTTTAAGTTTATTGATATTACATATATATATATTTTTTTGATTATGTTTGTATAAAATGTTTTTCAAACGTTAGAACTATAATATAGGACCTTCAATGGTCAAGTAGCTGTTTTTAAATTTTAAATTTAAAAATGTTGTCTGTTTATAATGACTATGTCAAAAAATTGTTGTAGTTTGTTGCAATTGTACATAAAACAATTAACCATACATTATATGTTAATCACTTATTGTAAATTTTAATCGCCAATTTTTATTCCATACAACCCCGTTCACATCTCATTAAATAAAATTTTCTAGCACCAAACCTCTTTATCAACACATTTTTTAATTAGACAATTTTTTATATGGTCTAATTAATATGAGCGTTCTCAATTAAAAAAAAAAATTAAATGATACCCTTAAAGAGACCTTATCCGTCAATTAAGAGGGATTGAAATAAAAATATATATTGATAGATTGAGAAATAAATGTAGCTAAAAAAAGGCAAAAGATAATTTGTTACATAGTTTTATTATAAGAATAATTGAGTAGTTTATGATAAATTAACTAGCCTTATATTCATCTTATTTACAACATTTTCACAAAATTACAAATTATTATTGAATATTTGAAACAAGTAATATAATTAAGTCCAGCATGGAAGCTACATGGGACAAAACAAAAGAGCCAAATAGCCAATAGTCGAGGGTCAAGTTATATCTTGCCAGTTGAGCTTTACACAACTGACAAGAAAGTGTCAATCTGTGGTCATACGACGACGAAAAAACTATCGATATGTTTAATCAGAACAGATCAAAAATTGTACATTAAACTAAAAAATTGGCAACAGGTTCTATGCATTAGAAAAACTAAAATCTTGCCCTGAGAAAAAGGCGGCCTATACACTTTTTATAAAGGAGTATGAGGCGATGAGTCATTTATATGAAGAAACTCAACCGATAAAACTTATGTTACCAGAAGCATACTTGCCACATAATGGTGTGATTATAGCAGAGAGTATGACCACCAAACTACGCGTGGTTTATGATGCGTCAGCGAAAATTACAACGGTCATCTCACTTAATCAATCAATGATTGATCACAATTCAAGAGAATCTCTTCAATGTTTTAGTCAGTATCAAGTTACACCATTTTATTGTAACAAGACACATTGAAAAAATGTACCCACAATTAAAATATGCGAACCGCGCCAGCTGTTACAAAAAATGTATAGCATGATCGAACCACCGAGACTATAAAAACGTACGTTTTAGTTACTCTAACTGCGCCTTACCAGGCTGTCTAAACTTTGCATCAGCTTGCCGAAGATGAAGATGATAAGTTATCAATTAATGCTACCCGAGCATTAAAACATGACTATATATTGACGATTTATTAATCGGAGCAGACTCACATTAAAATAGCCTATGGACTAATGTAAAGACAATTAACCAACGCATCCTTTTAAAATACTTCATTTCATACTAATATATTTTTTCAGTTAACGGCATAATACATTATTTATTTATAATCTTAACGGGCATAACCTCTTTTACAATTAAGGCTATTTAACATAATAATTTCAACATAGTTACATTTCATTAAAAATATAAGTGAAATAATAAAAATTATATAATAATAGTTCACAATTATATTTAAAAATGAGATGATAGATATAAAAAACCTTTCAAAAATATGAAAAATATAATAACATTTATAATAACAAAGTATAGACCATAGCGTAATTTATAAGGTATTACTCAAAAATATAACGTTTATATCAAATTTTAACAGTAAATCTATAAACAAGCGTTCTTATTAATCCAATAGCATTTTCAAAGTATATTTCATAATATGGAAGATAACACTCTTATCTTAGTAAACCTATCTGTTTTTGATAACCTTTTTTTTTTTTGGCGCGTCACTTTTTTTAGATAGTCACAATTTTATGATTTAGCAAAACGTTGGGGTATTACTTTACCAACTTTCTCGTTAGTTTTCTATCGGTGAGTGGATTATGCATTATAACATAAATATACTAATGACTAATGAGTCATCTCATCATTTATAATTCATGTCATTCTTAATATTAATTTTATAAACATCAAATTTACTTATTGGACCAATTTGTAGTATAGATTGTAAATATTCAAAGTAAATAATAAAATAAATATACTTCATGTATTAAAATGCTTGTAACTAAATAATACTTTTCCTAAAATTATTATCGACACCCCATTAATCATTTTGTAAAATAAATGGTAACAAGAGGTTATATTGAAACAATTAAACAACGATGGTCACTAACTCATTAAAAAGTTAAATAATTCGTTACTTTTTAAGTCAAAAATATAGTTATTCAAGTTAGAATAAGATGTTAACTTCAAGCTAATTTAGTATAGTAGTATTAAAATTACGTTAAATGTGTAATTCACACTGCTTGATTTTTTTTTCTAATATCCTGAATTTTTATAATATATTATTTATCTTAAAGGTATATTTTGTTCTTCCAAGACAAAACAATAATTTTATACAATACTGATTTTGAAATTTCTCAGGTGGTCAGTAAACAATCATATCACATTGAAATAATAAAATATTAATTATTATGTTTATTACGTTAAACCACAATTAAAGATATAATTAATTATATTTTATATTATAACTTTAATTGTGTGCTAAACTATGCCGCATGCAAACACTGAATAAGAAAAACATATACTCCCCTGGCCATGACGTGTTTAAATAAAAAATGGTGGTATATTCATTATTTTCTAAAAGCATTGTAGAATATTGACACCATTATCTAAGTAAAATGTTGGGGGTACTAGAGTGATATGATTTAAGTTCATTGTTATTTATTTTATTGGTGATAAATATGGACTGCTTATACCATTATAAATTCATCATACATTTACATGAAATGAAAGTCAATTTAACGAATTTTCGAATTCTTACAATAGGCTAGCCTTTTTTTATTCTAACCGCTAAAAAAATAATATCTGTAAAATTGAAGACCATTCTGATAATATTAACACACGATAACTTGAGCTTAAAGTTTCAATTTGACTCTTTTTTCTTTAAAAATCGTAAATTATCTTTAAATAACTTATCAAATATTAAAAATAGCAAAAAAATAATCAGAATATAAAAATTACATGTTCTACAAAAGATGTTTTTCAATTTTTTGTCTATATTTAATATGTACCAATATTTAAGCTCTCAAATTTAAATATTTAGAAAAATATGACAAAAGTCTCAAAATTTGAATTTCACAAAATAATCTCATGGTAGACTTTTACAAGGGTTAAAATTGGTACAAATTACCATTTATATATAATATATTATATTTTAATTTGACTGATAATGTTACTATATTATTCTGATTTTTTCAATTTAAATTGAATTTATGTCTATGTAAAGTATTTACTCATTCTATATTGCTAAACACATACTACGAAAATATAATAAAAATTGACTTATGATCAAGGCTTTAAATTATACGGATTTATAAGTTTTAAAAGACACAAGTTTGTGTAACTTTGTCGTGTGATAATATAGTAATACAAAAATTTTTTTATTTTAGGAAGGATTAATCCTCAATACTAGAACTTGAGAAAAAACACATCATTAAGTTTTTAAGTCAATTAATACAAATTTTTACTTGATGATACTGTGTTCGGAATAACTTAACAACATTTCTAAATACATATAATTCACTACCCAGCTTATGACTAATTTATTATTAGATAACTGCAACATCACGAAATTATAAAACTATTTCACGGTTCGTTTTCAAAACTAATCTACAACTGTGCTAAGCAATACTTACCGTCAATTGCAACATAAATAAAAAAAGTGAATCACTTTCTGTCTAATGTGTTAACACAATAAAGCCTCTTCAAATTCATCTCGGAGAGTAAATTTTAAAATTAATGCAAGCTGCACACAAACGTTAAAGTATTATTTTTAATTGATTTTGGTTACTCATTTAATTGTCGTCCATAAAAATATTCCTAGAAGTTACAATTAACTGAAATCTTCTAAAAGGTTTTTTTCAAGAGACAAAACACAAAATATTTATGTGTTCTTTGTAACATTTTGAAATTTCATAAAATTTGTTTTTGTGAAATCCTTTAATTGTTTTTTAAATCCTAGATATTTAATTTGATGCTTTTACTTCAGTAATTATTTAGTATTAAAAATGAGGATTTACATTTCATGTTACCTTAATTACCTTATTAATAACCTAAAGAAAAAGGATACATGTATCAAATCTTAAATTAATCTTACTGTATCAATGATATTTTTTAATAATATATTTAAGAAATCATTTAATTGGAAAACAAAATTATCATCATAATAAATAATATAAAATATAGATATTTATTAAATATCTCGAACTAAATAATTATAGTTGTACCAAATATAATATAATCGACTATTTATTATTCCAAAATTATTTTTATTGTATATTACTATAAATATTATCATTTATAAATAGTCAAAAATAATCCTTGTGCTGAAATCTATTATCTATTTTTCAAAATAGTGTTGAGATAATTAAGCATAATGACGCATTTTATTTTTTTCAGAAAAAATAGGTCGACATTTTTTATACCATTATTTATAAATTGAATTAAGTTTTAAATTAAAAAGCCAAGTTAAACCAATATTTTTGATCCTTTAAAGTTCAAAATCATAGCTTAGGTTCATTTATTAATTAAACTCACAGATATAATTATAGGTGTGTTTATTAAGATAAAATTGTATACTTGAACAAAATGCGTAAGGAATATTTTTAAAATGTAATTTTTTTTGTTTAATTGTTAGGAGCGACCTTTATAAATATTATTATTAAATTTATGTGCAAAGCTCAATATTTTAATTCAACCATCGTTTTGAAAATTATCATTTATTTAAAGTGATAGATAAAAAAGAAAACTATAAACCTTTATATTAGTTTAGATAACTTACATGAGATTTCGAGTTAGATACGATAAAATAATTTCTTTGTTGAAACACAAGCTTAAGTTGTTATTTTTTTTAACATTACACTAAAAGTTTATATACTATATTTAAAAATTAATCTAATTAGATTGCAACAAAAGTCACTTAAAACGAAAATATTTCAGTATATTTAAACCTTTTCTAATTTTATTCAAGTACATCACTTTTAAACAAAATGCGACGGCATTTCTTTAAAGTTATTGCATTCTAAATATAAATATAAATACCTATTTTAATAAGGTTATGAGAAAAAGTTCGTCATATACACCAGTCATAACCAAAATACGAGCTAAACAATGAAATGAAAGCACCTGACCTCTGGAATTTCTACCAGTACTGGCCAATGACGTTGATCAACTCTCACGTGCATTGATGAATCATTTACAAGAAACATTACATACACAATCGTATAGCTGGTAAATACCGAGTGTTTTAATAATCACATTCGTTTTAACAATAATGATAACGTATTTTTTTAATTGGAGGCCATCGGATTTGGGATTTTTTTTTTTATTGTCAATACACGGCATTGAACATCGTTTGACTTTAAACACGACTTAAATCATAACGTCCATATCACCACCATGCCTACTGAAATAAGGGGGGGGAGCAAGGTAGTTCTGGTAGGTGGAAATGATAGTATATATACTTTTAACTAGGTTATCACGATAAACACTCCGATACAAGTCGTTTTATTCGACGGTGTCCATTTTAGTGATCGCACATCACCGAAAGTATAAACAAAGAAGACACAGTAAGATAAACTTGGTAAGATTATTAACTAATGTCTAAAATAAAGCTATTGTACAAATATCTACTTTCTTATCGTAAATATAGGGAGCTTTTGTTAAGTTCTAAAATTTTTATAACAATTTAAACCTACAATGCACCAAGTGGCACATTTGCAAAAAGTACAAAAATAGATTTAATTCATTTATTAGGCACACATTTTATGAATACGACACTTTATTGGTTACTTATGTTAAGAAATATGTTATGAAACGTATATAACTTTTAGGTGATAAATTTTAACAATTTTTAAGTATTTTTTTTTAAATTTCAATAAAAACAGATTTCAAATATTTATATATATATAAAACTTTTTTTAACGAATATAGTGTTAAAAAATTGATTTCAACGAGAAAAAAAATTGTGCATTAAACGGTTAACAACAAAAATCTAAAAAAAATCAATTAAAATATAAATAAAGGAAGAGAAAATTAAAACAGATTTATTTTCGTACAAACTTTACTTATGTTAAAATTTAATAAACTAATTTGTTAAAATTCACACCAGTTCAAATCTCAAATTAACCAGTAGCTAGAGAACAATAAAATTTTTACTGTATATTCAGTCATTATCAGAGACAGTCATATGCTTTTTTCTAGAGGTGTACACAAACATAATACAAAAATAAGTTTATTTTGTTACTAACAAGTAAACTATAAATATGATGTAATATGCTACAAAGAAAAACGTTTATTAAAATTTTATTAGTCGGGCTTGGATATTTTGTTTTTTGCAATTATATTGATGAATTAAATTGAATTAATAATTTATAAGTACAAGAGTGTTTTACTTATAAATTAATTAATTTCAAATAATCGTACTTAAAAAGAGTAGTCTAGAAATTATAAAGAGAAAAAAAAGATAGTGTTGATAATTTTTACCGTTCTTTAAATTAACATGAAACCAATTTATATATTTTGCCAGTGACCCAATTTAACAATATTCTATATCAAACAATTTTAATAATACTAAGTTTATTTTTAATACTTTATCGCTTAATAATTGATATGGGGCATTGTACATTTTTATGCAATAATTTAATAATTAGATAATTTCACAATTTATGGTTAATGTTATTTATAACAAATAAAAACAAGTGAATACTATTTATTATTATATTTATAGATTAATTATATTTAATAA
Organism: Daktulosphaira vitifoliae; assembly: GCF_025091365.1. Lineage (NCBI taxonomy): Eukaryota > Metazoa > Arthropoda > Insecta > Hemiptera > Phylloxeridae > Daktulosphaira > Daktulosphaira vitifoliae. The sequence goes on from NW_026099573.1 coordinate 42,338,922, forward strand.
TTAATCTTTTTTGAGTTATAATTAACGTTCTTTTAAGTAAATCAATTCTCGAGTTTTTTCTCAAGAGTAGGCGGGAAAAACTACATTGCTCGAACGGAATGATATTAGTAACCACCGCTGTTCAAGAATACAATTTACATTTTCAATGCACATTACTAGAGATCATACATTTTCATTTTATAATAAATTTTGAGATAACCTCATTATTATTACTTTTTAAACAGATTTGTACGATTAATATAAAAATGTTTGAAATGATAATATATTTTAAAAAAACTATTATTTCTAGAAAACATTTTTCTTAATCATTATTATTCCATGTATGAGCTAAAAATTAAATTAAAAATAATCAACCGGTTCTTAGATTTATCCTTAACTCACGAGGTTAAAACTAATTACAAAGTACACTCAAACATGACAGAAAAAAAGAACATGTATACTTGAAATTAATCAGATGCAAAAATAAAACCATAGATTTATTTTTCTTTTTGTAACTGATTAGTCTTTAATTAAATAAATAAATTTGATTGAATAAAATCTTGACACTGCAGAACCAGTACTGACATTTTAACTAGTGATTTTTTTTGTTCTGTTATTCTGTAATTTTAAAATAACATTTGTTTTGCAAAAATAAGTAAAATGTATAAATAGTATACAATTTTGACACGTAAAATACTTATCAATCCCTAAAAATTTTGAAAGACTTGCACTCATGAAAAAAAAATTATTTTGTATTAGATTAGTCCCAGAAGGTGGTATGACATACTTCTCTGATATATATATTTTATTTTAGCTGATTTAATTGATAACTATTGTTATACAGAATGTCTCACCCATTTTTGACAAATTCTATATGTTTTGATCCATCAAATATATATATTGTTAATTTTTTTTGAATCATGTTTACAGTTTTGGACGGACGTTGTCCACTTTGTATTTTATATTTACATCAAATAAAAATTTGTTTTATTATATTGATTGAATGGATAATATTTAACAGTTTTATCAAAACCTGTTTATGTATTTTGCTTGATACAAAATACATTTATAAAATACTGCAATAAAATTTCAATCATATTAATTTTATAAATAAATTATAAAATCCTCAACTTTGGCAAAACATCAAACTTTTCGATGGTCTACAAAATGCATTAGTTGTTTACCTCGGCTTTCAAATTATTATTCGTAAAAACAAAATAATAAATCTCGACTGCAGTCGTGCATTTTAAAAATTAAAAAATACTTCAAGCATCAACAAAATATTATTTTTATATTACTATCAAACATTTTAGATAATTACCAATAAAATATAAACTTGATAATTATATTTTATTAATTCGTTGCAGCATTTTCAATAAGAAATATCAACCATGGCAATTTCAGTGGTCTCTACTCACATGTATGTGATGGAAAATGCTATAGAACATCACACCGATCGATTTGAATTACTTAATAGCAACTCTACAGTAATACTTCGACGAGGACAACCATTTTTATTCGGAATTCGGTTTAACAGGTCTTTTGACGTCAATAATGATATTATTCGCGCAGTTTTAGTCACAGGTAAACAAAATAAGATTTAAAATCAATTCAATGAACTTTTATTTTTTTTTATATCTTAATAATTATGTGTGGGAAGGTATAGCAAACTACAGAAAATGCAGTTACATCATTCATTTCAAGAAAAAAGAAATTTGAATATTTAACTTGAATTATTTTATAATATCCAATTAATTAATAATTAGTAGCAATATAATTAATTAGAAAATTAGTGACATAAGAATCCATAAAAAAAATAAACTGTAATACATAGTTATAGAATAATTTTATATACTAGTAGGATACGATGATTAATTAGAAAAAGTATTTTTTTTCTGTTATAACTGTATTAATTATATTTCCTGAAATGATTGATCAGTTGAAAAAATCTATGTTTTAAAATTACACAATTTGAAAATAATTCCATTATTAATATGTTCTCCATAAATAACTTATACAGGTTGTTCAGTAAGTAAGACAAAATGTCAATTGTTACAAACTATGAGAACAATAGAAATACTTTTTCCTGCTTTCCCGAACACTACATAAGTGTTGTAAAATGTCGAAAAAAATATTGAGAAAATTGTTCAGAAATTTGTAAAGAAATGTTGAAAAAATTGGAAATTTTTATTAATAAGCTTTTATTTCACTAATTCATTTATTTAATTATCTCTAAATTTAATTTAAAATAATTGTGAATAACTTTCTAATATACATCATTAGAAATTTCTTGTATCTCACAAAAAGTCTATATTTTAAAATAGTAATAACTACTGAAGTACTAGTTCAAAAGTTGGTTGAAGCATATTCTTAACATTAACTATATTTTTAAGCTAGTTAAATATGAAGGGTGTTCAGTAAGCATGGAAATGGGTTTTTATTGTTCTCATAGATTGTAACAATTGACCTGTTTTCTTACTTACTGAACTCCTGTATTTGTTTCTATTAAAATATAAATAGTTAACACCCTTATAGTATATAAGTGATAGACCAAAAAGTACTTAAAATTAGAAAACCAAAATTTTTTGACAATAGCATTTTCTTTTTTCTCCATTTAAGATCATGACGATGATTAAATTCATATAATTTAAATAAATTTAAATGCATAAAAATCTAGGCTGAATATGACTGATGGCAAATATTAATATTAATAAACTAATTATTTTTTTAAATTTTCATAAAAACAATATTATAAATTTATTTGATTAAATTTTGATACAAATTTTCATTGTATAAATTCTAACTTGAAAATTTCTTACAAAATAAAATACACTAAAAAATGTTTATTGTTTAATATTCCTTAATATTTTATAATAATAAATAATTGTTCTTCAATAAAATAATTAAGACATTCTCTAAATAAAATTTAATTTGTCGTAAGATAAAACTTAAATACATTATTTTATGTTGAATTTGATTGGAATAATTTTAAAAATTAATCCGTTAATAATAATTGAAATTAAAATTTTTTCTTACTTCTAATAAAATCGATTTTTTTATTATTCATTTAACAAATACTAAAACTTACATAGGTCCAGCACCTTCGCCATCTAAAGGTACAAGTGCAGCGATAATTATAAATAAAAAAGAAAACTTGCCTGATGATAAATGGGATGCGCGTTTCAGCAATATCTCAGGAAGTACTGTTATTGTTCAGGTTAGTGATACAACTTCAACAATTCTTATTTTTGTAAATGATATTCTTGCTTGTCAAATTGAGCCAAATAAACACATTTAACTCTTAAAATACACATATTTTTTTGTATTTCTAGTTTTTATATTTTAGAAAAATTATTTAAGTCTTTTATATTTTGTAGTACTCTCAACAATAATTAATAATATTTCAGGTACAAATACCTTCCTATGCTCCGGTATCTGTTTGGAAAATATATTTGCACACAGCTGTAAGAAATTCATCTGGGGTCAATCAGCACGAGATTGAATCACCTATCTATATTCTATTCAATCCTTGGTCTAAAAGTTAGTTACAGTTTATTATATGTATTTCTGTACACCAGAGATTAACTATATAACAAGTCCATTTTTATTTTTTAAAATGGAGATCGTTTTTTAAATAAGTTTAATAATAATTCTTTAAAAAAATAACGGTAGCACAGTGGGGTCGTGGCATAGCAGTACAAGTATAGATGATATCTGACAGTGATTAAAATCACTATCATAAAAAACGCTTCGATGCAAATCTTTAGATAGTGTTTAATTTTAAAAATTGATAGATTGTTTCAAAATCAACAATAACTCTTACCCCCCCCCCTTTTTTTTTTGTTAAACTACGACTACTATTTGCACATAGAAAATAGGTCGTCGGTACAAATTTTTTTTTTCTAACATTTAATATATAAAATAAGCTTTATTTTAACATATACTTAAAGGACGCAGTATTTCGAGAACATTTTCAAAAGTTAATTTAAAGAAATTGAGTTTTGTAAAAAAAGTTGCTATTTTGAATACCTTCTTGTGATCAGGTAAAGGGTCAAATTTTCAAAAAAATTATACTAAATAAATACGAAATACTTAAGGTTTATATTTAAAAAATTATTTTGATTTGTTAATTTTTGAAAAAGTTATGTTTGTTAAAAAAAAAAAATTGAAACTATGTCAAAAATTACCGATTTTTAAAATTGTAAATTTTAAAAATTTTAAAAAATTTTTAAAAAATTAGACGATTTGGTCTATATGAGCCACGAGGAACAAATAGAAGAGTATGTATTAAATGACAATGGAAAGGTATGGCAGGGCACTTTGAAAGAACCAAAAGGACATCAATGGTTTTTTGGTCAATACGAACCAGCCGTTTTGCCATCAGTTATGATACTATTAGACAGAGCTTTTATTCCACATTCCGAAAGAGGTAACCCAGTGAAATTGTGCAGAAGTATATCAGCAATAGTAAGGAATACAATATTTTTACCATATTTATACTATATAATAGTTTATGAATAACACTTCAATGTCTATGTTTTTTTAGACAAATAATGTCGACGATAATGGTCTTATCGAAGGAAAATGGGATGGATCATTTGATGATGGCACCAGTCCATTTGCCTGGATAAGTAGCGCTCCAATATTTGAAGAATTCTACAATACACAACAACCAGTCAAATATGGACAATGCTGGGTATTCTCAGGTGTCATAGTAACTAGTAAGTGTAAAATAGATTTTAATTAACACAAATAAAATTATTTATTTATCTGTAAAATGTTATAGTATGCAGAGCTTTAGGCATACCATGTAGATCAGTGACCAACTATTTATCGGCTCATGACACAAATAGTAGTTTGACCATTGATACATATGTTGACTTGAATAATGAAAAATTGAATAGTCATCCTGACAGCTACACAAACGATTCGTGTTGGAATTTTCACGTATGGAATGATGTTTGGATGGATCGTCCAGACTTACCTAAGGGATACGGAGGATGGCAAGTCATCGACGGAACGCCACAAGAAACTAGTGATAGTAAGCTGTTTAATATCACAAAAATACAATCATTAATCATTATTATAACTTAATAGTAAAATATAATACTTCAATTATTATAAACTATAATTTAAGCCTTTATAAGTATAAAATATCTTTAAAATTATTTTATGTTAGTTTTTACAAAAAGATTGTTATACCTGTTGAATTTTCACAAAAAAACTAATATTTTATTTTAGGCTATACGATAATTTGTGAGCGTATATCCTTTAATACAAATAGCACATAAGAATAAAATTTCTAAGTTATACTTTAATTAAAAAAAACTGTTGTTGGACATATACCGTATTCCCACGTTTAACTCCCAAAATACCACTAGATATAACAATAACTATTATAATCAGTTAACCAGTAACAACAATTATTGACGCATTTAATAATTATTGTTTAATGCTCAATTAAAAAAAAAATATCTTAAAAATTACAATAAACTGTTTAATTTATAGTCAATAGTGTAGCTAAAATTTCTCATATGTAAAACATATGAGGTATCTTAAATATAACTAATATATCTTAAAATTGTTGATCAAATAAACATATTGCACAAATTTTTTATTTCTAACTATTATTACATTTTTAAATTATTTTAAAAGATAAAAATTATAAGTGTTGACAGCTAGATCTGAAATACTCTGTATAAAATTTATCACTTCCTCCAAACAAAAATTGTATCTTTCCAAAAATTGTAAAATAAATTCTCCATGTAATTGATTTTTTCTTAGTAATTTCATACCTGTTAATTACCCATCAGCTTATAGTAAAGAATATATGTGTTTATTTATCATAACAGGTATGTATAGATGTGGTCCAGCTCCCGTAGAAGCTATCAGGAGAGGTGAAGTAAATATAGGATTTGATACAGCATTCGTATTCACAGAAGTCCGAGCTGATTTGTGCGTTTTTAAACAGTCTGAAGATGGTTATTGGGCAAGAGTGAAAACAGTGCCAAATTAGTAAGAACATAATCTAATTTATTTTAGTGTTTATATATGTAACACTATTCTTATAAAAATATATTCAATTATATATAAATATAAATATTTAATATAATTAATATATATTAAATAGTAAATAAGTAAGCTTAAATCAAAATTTAAAACATTTAAATGCTAAGTTAAACGATTCAGCATTACAATTGTTTACTACATAATTAGCATATTTCATTAGATAAAAATTTAAAACTATACAGAGTTGTTTAACTATTCTTATTATTTTATTTGTTTTACAGTGTTGGAAAACTGATAGTTACAAAGAAAATTGGCAATGAAATATTAGATGGTCTAGAAGACATGAAAGAAATAACTGATATTTATAAGAACCCGTTTGGTAATTATTTATTTATATTTTGTACGGGATAAGCTTATTTATAATAGGCAATATTAAAGGCTAGAAATAAATGTAACTTCCCTCAAAACTCCATGAGCTGTTTAGCTTATATGATTGGTCAGTTTGAAAATTAACGCTTCATTGTGTTCGACTGTTTAATTTCCGTGTTTAATACGCAAGTTAAATAATTTAAAATTAAACATTTATTTTATTTTATTTGACTTTATATATCACATAAATTTAAAATGACTATTCATTTTGTCGCATTTTAATGCTTTCTATATTAAGCTAAATACTGTTTATAAATTTAACAGAATCATTTAACATTGTTGATCATTTTTTTAAAATAAAAAATGTATTACAAAATGGTTGCATGGCGTCAGTAATTTAGCTGTCAAGCTATTATTTTATATAAAAAATGAAAAGGTTACAAGTTAAATTATTTAATTGATAATTGGTATATTGGATGCATTTTATAAATTTTATACACTATAAGAAATTATCTAAAAATCCCCATAAGTCATTATATTTTTAATGTACATGTTACGTTACATTCAAATAAAAAATTGTTGACATAAAAGTGCATATCATTTAATATCAGTTAATAATTTTTGTCATTGGAATATAAATTTACTAGTGTTAAAAACTTCCACTACGTGTAAGTGAAGATTTGTAAATATAGTTTTTATAAGTGTCATCATAATTAATTTAAAAACATTATTAAATAAATAATTAATTTTTCCCAATAATATAAAATTCATTCTATACTCAAGATGGAAAATTAGAATTTAGATTTTGAAAAATGCTGTACACTAAAATCAATTAAACATTTTTATTTAAAATTAAAAAAAAGGTTCTCCGGAAGACAAAATGGCAGTTAAGAAAGCCATTAAAATTGTACCAATAGCTCAACAAATATATGAAATGGAAGATATTAAAGATGAGGATGTAGAGTTCAAATTGTTTAATATCGAACACATTACACTCGGGGAAAGTTTCAAAGTTGCCATGAGTATGCATGTAAGTATCAAATATTATTTTTATAGAATTATCTAAACTAGTTGTACGAATTTATTAGAATACATCTGCTGAGATCAGAAATGTTTCCGTAGTTCTATCCGCCTCATCGATATTATACACTGGCACTACAGTAGATAAGATAAAAAGGAACCAAGCAAAAGTTACATTAAAACCTGGACAAAGTAAATGAACATTTTTTATTCGTCAAATTAAATTAATTGAATAAATTTTTTATTATTTAAATAGATTTTTACACGAATAAAAATTATAAAAAAAGGTTACGAATAATCAAACGATTCAAAAGATAGTAGCTGTTTATAATTTATTATTGTTCGATTTATCAAATACGCGTTATAACAAATTTAATTTTAGGTTACTTATTGGAACGATTATTTTATTAAATAATTAATTATTTTAATAATTTAACAGGAGAAAATCTTCATACATTTGTAAAACCTTCAGAATATTTAGAAAAATTGTCAGCACATGGACTGATAAGAATTTCTGCTGTTGCTAATGTAGAAGACACAGAACAGTTATGGAATCAAGACGATGATTTCGCAGTTAATAAACCACAATTAACTGTTATGGTATTAAAATTCATAGTTTGTTTTTAATAAATTAATATATATGTGTATAACAATTATATAATTTCAGATAAGTAGTCAACCAAAAGTTAACACATCATGTATAGCTTACTTATCATTTGATAACCCATTACCAATAGCATTGACTAATTGTACCTTTAGTTTTGAAGGTCCAGGAACACACAAAGTTATAAAATTTAGGTATTTTAATTTTACAACCAAAAATTTGTTTAAATTTATTTTTTAAATTTATGTTGGAATGTATTTTCAGGGACGTACAACCGAACGAAAAAAATGTTACCCATAAAGAAACTTTTAAGCCCGAAAAATCAGGAGAAAAAACCGTCACTGTATCATTTAACTCGTTAGAACTAAATGATATAACTAACACTATCACTGCAAATATTTTACCATGAATACATCAAATAAATATCCTAGAATTAATCATAACTTGTATCTGTAAATTTAAGAATTTATATTTTATTATTAAAATTTTATTTTTATATAAGTAATAAATTAGGGTTTATAAATAGTTTTTAAACCAAATTAAATGTAACTATTATTAAATTCAAAGTAAAAATTAATTTTCACAAAATGGTATACTCTGAGGCAGGAGATACCTTAAAAACTTAATGCTAAACAAAAGTAAATTTATTTAAGTGTAAACCATCATGAAGAAGTACGTTTGAAGTATATTTGTGTATTTTTAATCCAATTATTAACAATTAATTATCATTTATTATAAATAGTATTTAATTCAATTCTACTTCAATACAAGCAATTAATTTACTATGCATCTGTTATATGTATATAGAAATGTAATTCATGAATATTTTTATATAAATTATTTCCCTAATGGAAATACTTCATGAGGTGTTGCGCTTCCTTTTTTACTTAACAGTAACATAAGGAAAAATGTTGATACCAAAATATTTTAAATGATCTTGAAACAAAAATTTACTGTAAAATAAATTGCCTTGTATAGGTTTTAATGCTTCTGCAATTTTTGAAACATATTCTGAAAATTCTTTCACATTATGTTCGACTTCTTCCAGATTTAGATTTTCTGCGGAATGATCTTTAACAATATTTACTTGTTTCTTAGTAGTACATACATTTAACTCATCAAAAAGTTTCAATAATAATACTGTAGCATCTAATTCTATTTTATTAAACTCAGGAGTACCAGGCGATCCATTCTTGCATAACTGCAGTATTGAAAGTAATAAATTATCATTAGCATCTAGCAAAATAATAGCATTTCTTAATGTATCAACAACAGATCTGAATATCTTTTGATCGTCTTCAGTTTTTGTACACGATGAAGAAGTAAGTGGTTTTATATTTTTTATTTTTTGACTCAATCTACGTGTCAAAGAAACTTTGAATAATTGTAAGTGATATAAAGCAAAGTATAAAACATTTACGTAAACGATTTGTTGGATAAGCGAGTGATATTTTGAGATTGTATTTAGTTTAGTAAGACTCATATGTTTATTAAACAAAGTTTCTAATTTGTCTTTGTATTTCTGTAAAACCTCTTTGGTATTATCCCAATTAAATTCTTTAATAACTTTATCTAAAATAATCACATTGTTTTGTAAAAAACTTAGTGTTAAGTATTCTTCAGTGAACAGTTCTTCGTAAATGTAGGCAACTTCTAAATTTGTTGTATTATTATATAGATCTTTAATGATTTGTTCGAAATTAATTTTTTTAAAATAATCATCGATATTTATACTCAGTAGTCTTCTCTCAAGAAAATGATTCTTTTGACAAACCTCATATTGGACATCAAAATCTGAGTCAACGAATTTAAAATAATCAATATTCAAAGGCATTTTTTGAGTATCTGGTAAGTCTAAGGCTAATAATTTTGTACATAATATTAAAGTCCATTTATCTATGATAATATGACCATAGTACAATACAGATAGCATTCGTGCCAGATATTTATTCCATTTTCTTAGAGCTTCCCATTTTTTGAAGTCAGTTAGTTCGTTATTTATAAGCACACTTTTAATATCTCTTTCTATATAAATCATAATTAAAGTATTAACACACTTTAATATCGATATTCTGTTTTTATATTTATTTATCAGATTCTCTATACATTTTTTTAATATACAAACATTATTTTGAGATTCAGTTAAAAAGTTGATATCTTCATCACTGAATGTAATCTTAGGAGTAATCGTTACTTGCATCTTATTCAAAATTGAAAGAAACCCTCTGTCATAAAATTCATTTTCAACTGATTGTGGTTTAAACTTATGACTATGAACCTAAAAATATTAGTTATGAATTTTAATTAAATTTATTCAAAGTAAAAACAAATTAAAATTAATATATTTATAGAGCCAACTCTTCTCGGAATGGACCTTTTGAGAATGTTCATAATTTTTAAAATTCTGTGTCCGACTTTTGCACGTGCGTATAAAGTCTTTTGTAATAGAAAAAAAATCTATTTAAAATTCCTTAAAGTAATGTCTTACAACAGATCCAGAATGACCTAAAATATACTAAAATATCACTCTTTCACTATTTATTAAGTTTTCTCATAAATATTCTTAAAGTATTTCTTAGCACCTATTATTTCATAAGATTTCTAATTACTTTAGTTTTGGTTAAACATTTTTTACGATTGTTTTCTTCATTTTATTCCATAGTTGAAAAAAAATGGCGAAAATCTATATTTTGTCCCTAATTTGATATAGAAAATCTAAAAAAATGGTAATAGACAAGATATTGAAGGAGTTTTAATGTAAATTTCAGATCTATTCGCAGAAGTTGTGAAAAATCATATAAGCCTAACTTCATAATAAAACCCTACCTTATAATATAATGTTTAAAAATAAAAATATGATAGAAATTGATCGATCTTCCACAACTTTTGAACCATTACTTTGGAAGTTATTAATATTTTAATATAATGATTAGAAGTTAAAAATGGTTTATGGTAACATTGTATTTCATACTTATTTAACCCATGAAACATTTATTTAAATTTTCGTGTGTTTTATACTTTTAATTTTCGTATTGTTTGTATGATTGATAATAAATACGATAAACCTGTGTATTATAAAAACACTATTTTTAATACATTATTTTATTATTTATCACTATTAATAAAAAAAGTTCTTTTAATATCAAAATAGCCATCCTTTATATTTTATTTTCTCAATAATTGACCTGATTATCTGGTTCGGGGTAATTTGATTTGATTATTGTTACATTATTTATCTGATATATTGTTTTATATTAAAGTTTTAATGTGGTTCATCGATATGAACATTGGCACATCATAATGTTAATAATTTTTCGTTAAAATTCGAAAAGAAAACTAAGAGAAAAACATATTTTGTAGTCGACGCAACCATCATGCATTACATAACCTCTCTCATCTTCATATTATCACATGAGATAGTGATAGTTTTTTATCAGTGCGACCGTCACAAACGAATTGTAAAAGGGACGCTTTATATATTTACAATATTTATATCTTATATATAAATGTACTATTACAGGTTAATAACAAATGTATAGAAGTATGTAGCATAGGCGGGGTATGTGTTATAAATATACACTTGTATGAGATACACTCAGCCTCACTATATACCAATTTAATAAATTTAAATTCCTGTAACTCAATGAGTCACCCTTATCCTAAACTTCCACTTGACACGATCTCCCACATCAGCCGTCCTCATATCGCATTCAATAACATCTCTCTATCTCTTTTTTGGTCTTCCTCTACCTCTTCTTCCTTCAACATTCATTTCTGCAACTGTTCTTACGGCTTCCGATTCTTCTCTCCTCATAACATGACCAAACCATCTAAGTCTATTTTCTTTTAGCTTGTAACTCAATGAGTACTTGACTTAAAATTGTTATCGATCCGATAAAGTTTTTGGTAAAAAGTTACTCTTTGAAACTTAGAAAAAAAAATTAAATTACATTAGTTTTTTTTTTCTTATTAGTTATAAATAATAAAAAAATATGCTTTAAACATAATATAAGGAAATAATTCTTTTTAAAAAAAAAGTCTACAAATTTATTATTGAATAAAAAATTTTAAGAATTGTCAGTTAGATCTAGTTCACTTTTTATATAATAAAATATTAATTTAAAAATAAAAAATATTTAAAATATACACATAAATCAGAAACAATGTTATCATCATCAGCACTAAACACTTAATATCAGTTGGTGTTCAGCACATGTGTTTATATTTGGCTTTACATAAATATTTTAAACATATTTTTCATTTTGAATATTGATTTTAATTTCTGAAAATATACCGGGAATCTGGCAAATTATATTCTATATAAGTATATAAGTTGTATGAGTGCTTGAAATGCTAATTCAAAAAAATATTTTAATTATTTCAAATTAAATTACTATAATTTAATTTGAAACAATTGATGGAGCAATATTTTCGTTTCATTTTAGAACAAAATTTATCGTTATAAATCCTTAACTCCATCATAAATTAATTAGAATTCATAATTTGATTTGCTTTAAAAATGCTAATAAAATCATTTATACAAAATTTAATTTTAATTTAGATATTTTTTTAGTTATTCAAATCTGCCCATTAAAATTTTTTACAATAAATTGACAATATTTGAATATAAATCTCAATAATGAGTTCGTCAAAAGTTGTGATGATATTATCCTATAATTTCTCTTAAAATTAATTCATCAGAATAGTTAATAAAATGTAAACCATAAAAAATCAATAATATTTATATGACAAAAAACATTAAAATTTAAAAAAAATCGGTTGGACCGTGGAGACACGGCATAATTGGGATAAATATACATGATATTTAACAACGATTATAATCACTATCATAAAAAACGTTTCGATGCCAATCTGTAATTTTTTATTTTTAGGAGAAATTGTTGGATTTTTCCAAATGAAAATCAACTTCTATTGTCTTAATTAAATTCTAGTTCCTAGTTTTATGATTCGTAAATATAATACATAAATATTTACTAAAGTCTTTAAATTTAGTATGAAATTGGATATTCAGTAATTTTTTATTGTAATTTTCACTAAGAAATTATAATTTTGTCATTTTTTTCACTTTTTTTTCTTAAAACTTCCAAAACTTTTTCAAATATTAACAAATCAAAATAATATTTTTTTATATTGAAACCTTAAGTAATTTCCTTTCATTTGATATCATTTTTTTAAAGTTAAAGTACATCTTTCATTTAACATATTTTTTAATAAAATTGGATAATATCCCCCTATATAAGGAGCCTGCAAAACTTGAAACATTGTATAAAAATAGAACTTTTTCAACTTAACTTTTGAAACCATTGTTTCTATTTAATGATGCCAATTTCAAACTTTCAAATTGAGCTTGAAAAGTTATGGTAATAAATTCATTTTTTTTTTTATTATAAACTTTCACTTTAAAAGACAAAAAAAAGTAGGTTAAAAATTATTACTTTTAACATATTAAAAATCAATAATAATTTGAAAACAATTAATTATAAAAATTATATAATATATAAATAAAAGAATTATTAATCTGGATATAATTAAGGAAATAGAAGTTAATGTTGCTTTTGTAATTATCCACCAATTTCTTAGAATTAAACACTATCTACAGATTTGCATCGAAGCGTTTCTTATGATAGTGATATTAATCACTATCAGATTAAACCTATACTGGACCCAACTATGCCACATCCCCACTGTGCTGGGTTTTTACTTATAGTATGTAACAGAATCTTTTATTTAATATTATTTTAAAGAACGCACCATTTTCGGAAAATATTTACGAGTTATGTTAAATAAGTTAATTTTTCAATCAAAAGTTGCTACTTTTAAACCGCCATGTGGTCAAGTAAAGGATCATAGTTACAAGAAAATTATACCGAATAAAAAAGAAACACCCAAGGTTTTTTTGAAAAAAATTGTTTTAATTCATAATTTTTACACTTCATAATATAAGCCAACATTTTTATGCGACTATGTTAAGAAAAAATGTTTAAATTTCCCTAGTATACCTATAGAATTAGGATCAAATATACAGTAATAATTAGGCAAAATCTGAACATTAACCTATCATAGTGAAATAAAATTACTAAGTTAGTATTAATTATGATTAACAACAACTTAACATTAATTATTAATAAGAATATAAAATAAAAAACTAAATTTGATTATCTATGAATCAAAATTAATTTTATTAATTTTTATACCATTAAGAAAAGCTTAATTGAAAGACAACACAAGTGTTACCGATTCGGCAAGCGTTCGTCGCATTTATGGTTCGATAAAATTGGCAATTTAAACTGATTCAAATTTAAAAGTTACTTTTTTAGACTTAAAAGAAAAAAAAATTTTAATAAGTTCAACTTTATATTCTATGCCAATTTGATTTATATAATATTTATGAAAATCAGTGTACTCCCCTTATAAGCTATATTAAAATGAATTAAAATACAATACCAAAAATTTAAAAAAAAAATAAATAAATAGATAAACACGTTATAAAAAAATTCATACTTTCTCAGTTTCGTATCGTAGCTACAAATTGATATTGTTTAAAAACCACAAAACGACAAGTATTATAAACATTTTAATATTGAAAACGTAAAGCACAATAATATTGTTAACTTTTTAACTGCCATAACGTAAAAACAAAATAAATAAAAGAATTGAACAAATAAGAGTGTAAATAAAATAAAAAGAGAACTTGTTCATTATAAAAAGAACAAAACAATGATATAACTCATATATATATATAATTAAAATAATCATTTATAATTGTAATTTTAACTGAATGTTTTTTTTACGAACAATATTCGTTAATTATAACGATTTTAGATGTAATTTTAAATTTTTATTATGCTATACTTAAAAATGCATATAGTTATCGAAATTATTTTTCAAAGAATTAAATTATGTATCTTATTACCAACCCATACAATTTTTATGTGAGAAAAAAGCTAAAAAATGACACTTTCAATATTAAAAATGTATTTATTTATTTAATATTTTGGGCTTCAACCATTTGTCTGTTCAAATTTATTTACAAAATTTTAAATATTTACAATGATAATTTATAAAAAATTTTACCATAAGATTTTTTCTTACTGGTGATAAATAATAAAAATTATATTTTAATTGTAAAATAAAGAGATAAATATTATTATAAACAAAGTATTACTCTAAAAAAAAAAAGTCCAACGAAATGATAATTATATCAAAAGTTATAAATGTTGTGAATTAGATCTAAGACATTCTGTATAAAGATATCACTTTGTTATTATCTAAAAGAGTGATTAGAATCGAACTAAATACTCGATAATATTACATTTAACATAATTCATTAGAAAATATATATTTATAGAATTATTTTAGTGTAAAATTTATACCTTCAACATGTTGAAATGTTTTGATAAGGCACTAGTATAAAAAAGACAGAATACCACTATCAAAAAACTTTGTAATATGATAAAACGCATTTTTTACTTTATGTAATTCAGTTTTTAAAAGAGAATAATTGAAGTTTTTATAACTGGTAATCGAGCTTGCACAAATAAATTAAAATGATAAAAAAATTAAAAATTCATAGTACACTAAATCAATTTTATAATAAAAAATTATAGTTAAGACGATTTAATGTTGCCGTTTCTTATAAAAATTACTTTTTAAGTAGTATATTATTATTGATATCATAATTCACTTCGAAATATAAATTACTGTCGTTTTTAGATTTTATTAAATAAATAAAAATAGAAGGCACAAAAAAGCTCTTTGCTTTTGCATGCTATAATTTATATGTATAATAAATAAAAAATGTTATTTTCTCAACTAAATATACATAAGGTGTAGATTTAAATGAATGACTAATTCAATTAATAAAAAACATACGAGTGTCAAATTTTATGTCTCGCCAAAAAAGCTAATCTTAATAACAATTAATTAGATGGGTAGGTAAGTATAAAAGCAATGGACGTTCTCCGGTTTTTGCTTTGTGGAGATAATAATAAGAAATTTTTTTACTATCTCTCCAAAATAAATCTTTATCCCGTGAGAATGCCCAAGATGACCCTAATTTATTATTATATTAATTGTGCTGTCCGGTTTACTCAATTCTGTCAGCGCCAATAACTGTTTTATTTTGCTCATCAAAACATTTTTTCTCTCCATCGCAATTTTTTTTTTTTTGAACAAAAGTCTATTACTCTTATATTCATATTCCTAGATATATATGGCTAGCGTTATTTTCAGTACCACCAGGGGCAGTAATGAGGTTATCTTCATTACTTTGCGCCTATTTATAAAATTAAAAAAAATAATTATTTTTTTAATATTAAATGGAGGATGGTATAAATAAAATTCTACAGGACAATAAATGATATAAATAAAGTTATAATTATAACGTTTAAATTAAAAAAACATTATCAAAACGTAATAAAAAAATAGAAAATAATTTATTTAATTATCAGTAAATAACATATAGTATTTATTTTTGTCGTCTTGCAATACCGAGGCAACAATAAAATGTTTCAATGGGCCATAAATTATTATAGGTATTTATTCTTGTCATTATAACTGATAGATACGAGAACAATAATTATCAATAAAAACTAGGTTATGTAACCTATTTTTTTTTTCACTTTTATAGAAAACGAGTTGTATTTCAACAATATGTTGTTAAAAACTATTTTGTAATTGTAAGAACAATTTTCGGATCTGTCACCCCATTCAAGTTATGGTTCTTTTTAATAGTTATTTTTAGAACTAGGAAGTTATTTGCTAAAAATTTACAGTGCACGCATTAAATAATCTTCCATATTTTCCAATAAAATACCTTAACATGACAATTTTAATAAATAATTATTGCAAAATGTTGAATGTTTCAGTATAATTTACTTCCGTCATCAAATATTTGAGATAATTGAAACATTATCTCATTTTAAAAGAATTTTTTATCAGTAATTGACAATAAAAAATTCATATATATATACTAGTCGTAACGTTTTGGTGTTATTTCGATAATCAAAATAAAACAAGGTAAATTAATTTCATAATGGGTAGTTTTTTTAGCTTCGATGCGAAGCGAGAAGGTATTAATTTTACTGTGTTTTTTTTTAATTTTTTTTTTTTGTGCCTGTGAACTCTCAATCTCAGCTCTCGCTGGACCGTTTTTGATGAACAATATGTCTAAAGATTACAAATCGTATCTGGTCGAAGACATAACCCTCAAAATTTCAATAAAATTCCCTCGTTCCCCGTTAACGGGGGAAATCCCCCAAAAAATAACAAATCTAAAAATCGCTAATTTTCGAAATTTTTTTTATCTAAAGTTGCCTTAACTTTTTTAAAAATGACTGAATCAATATAACTTTTTTTTTTTATATATATATACCTGAGGTATTTACCTCAGTTTATACCTCATATTTACCTCATTAATCATTTTACATACTTTAGTGAACATTTGACCCTTTAACAGCCCACAGAAAAGGTTTCAAAATGTTAACTTTTTTTACAAAAAAATTACTTTTTCAACTTAACTTTTGAAAATGTTCCGGAAAGACTGACACTTTTATATATAACTTAAATTAAAGCTTATGTAATATACTTCAATTTGAAAAAAAAAATTTAACCTCTGGATTTGTCTTTATGGTGAAAATGACTACCGTCATTCAAAAATATTCTATTTTTGTGTTAAAATTCTGGGTTTTATATTTTATTTTAATTTAAAATACCTGACAAGGGGAGTACACTGATTTTCATAAATATTATATAAATCAAATTGATATAGCATAGAAAGTTAAATTTATTTAAATTTTTTTAAGTTGAGAAAAATAGCTTTGAAATTTGAACTAGCTTAAATTGCCTATTTTTTCCAATGTCGGAAGCGACGTACGGTTGTCGAGTCAATAAAACTTGTGTTTCATGCACTTGAGGTTCAAGGTTCCAACCCGCGTATGGCAAGGATTTTGTTGCAATTTTTTCTTAATTATTTTTTAGATTCAATAACTTCATTAAAGATCAAGGATGCCTTCACTGTAGTCGCCCCTTGCGAGAAGAAATTTCTTATACATATAAAAATTATTTTATTATATTTTAGGTTTTAGCATTGATGCAAAGCTGAGAAGGAATTTTTTTGTGACTCATTTATTTTCTCTGCTCTAACTTGACCTACTTTTTTCAACGATAGGTCAAATAATTACAATCAGTTGAAGATATTACCCTCAAAAATTTAAAAACAAAATTCTAATTTATCAATTAAACAGTTACTTATCCCATGTTCTCCATACAGATAATTAAAATCTTTCATTTCTAATGTTTTCAAAGTATTTATTGATGAATCAAGTTTGATATGATAGGTTTCAACTACAAAATTACATTTTTTTTACTTTTTTTTTCATTCGACATACTTTTTTTTTTAAATAAGTTTCATACTAAATTTAATTACTATAATTATTATTTATTCATATATTGTAATAATAAATCAAATAACTAATCGGGGTGAAATTTAGGGAATAAGAATTATTGTTGCCTTTGAAATAATCTATCAATTTCTTAAAATTAAACACTATCTATAGATTTGCATCGAAGCGTTTCTTATGATAGTGATTTTAATCACTGTCAGATTAAATCTATACTTGTCCCAACTATGTCACTTCCATACTATGCCGCGACCCCACTGTGCTACCGTTTTTTTAAACCCTCTCTATACGTGGGTTTTTCATTAAATTTTTACAAACAGCATACCAAAAGTAAGCTTATTATCTCATGTGTTTTTTATACAAAACAAATTTATTAAGATCATTGCATTCATAAATAGTTATAATATGCGTTAAAAAAGTTTTGAAAAATGATATTCTTTATTGTATCGTAATTTTGATATTTTATTAAATTTCTAAAATTGAAGAGGTTTGATCCAATTATAAACGACGATAGGTATAACTAGATTTATACCGGGTTCTTTTGATTCTTTTTTTTATACTAAAACCTTAGATAATTACCTTTCATTTGATATCATTTTTTTGAAAATCTAACACTTAACCTGCTCATTGGGGGAGATTTAAAATAGCAACTTTTTTACAAAAACTAACTTTTTCAACTTAATTTTTGAAAATGTTCCGGAAATACTGCGTCCTTTAAACATATATCAAATTAAAGCTTATTTTATGTACTACAAAATGAAAAAAAAAAATTTGTCCCGACGACCTATCTTCTATACGCAAATGGCTACCATATTCAAAAATATGCTATTTTTGTATGAAAATTATGGGTTTTGTATTTTATTTTAATAGAAGTTGATGTTGCTTTTGCAATTATCCAACAATTTTTTAAAATTAAACACTATCTACAGATTTGCATCGAAGCGTTTCTTATGATAGTGATTTTAATCACTGTCAGATTAAATCTATACTGAACCCAACTATGCAATGTCTCCACTATGCCGCGACCCCACTGTGCTACCGTTTTTCTTAAGTATTGATAGATATATTTTTGAACATTTAAGTCAGGTATAATATATTAACAAATGCTATTTTATTTATTTCGATGACAAATATGCTTTAATAAGAATTTTTTTAATTTTTTATGAATACAGTTAAACACAACTGAAAATTTGCTATACATGTATAACGATAAAACGTTGTATAGTCGTCTAATTTTAAAGTTAAATTTGTATACATTATTTATATTCTATTTTTTTTTTTTTTTTATTATTATTATTATAAAGAATTTTCTGTTAATTTTATATATGTTAAAAATGTCTATTAAACATAAAAAATTAATATATATATATATTGTTTTTTCATAAATAAGGAAAAATGTTAGCATATATTTGTATTTTAGAGGACCTTGGAATTCAAATTTGATAAAAATGTGTTGCAGTGGAGCTCAGTGACGTATCTAGAGATTATGCACCTACTGTGGCCTTGCTAAACTAATATTTTATACAAATAAAAATAAACACATTTTGGTAAAAATAATATCTTCTCAACTCCGCATCAAACTAAAAAAAAAAAAAGGATAGCTATAATTTTTTTGGTATTAGCCTCTCCCATTAAATAATCTTGAATAATACATCCCTACAAAAACTGGTTTTAATAATTCTTTAATCCTCAAAGAACCTTAAATGCACGTATGTTTATATTAACTTCTCTTAAAGAAACCTCATGTAAGGACATTTTATACAACTCACTTGTCCCATTATAGTAAGTTTGTCTATCTCACTCAAAACCTTTAAAAGAACTAATAAAGCATTTAAGTTACCGTTGTACAAATTCATTTCATGTGTCAAAATTTATGCATAACAAGCAGAAAATTTCAATATCATACACGTTCAAAAGATTTTCTCATTTAATATACCACCAAATATTCTTCATTAATTAATAATTTGTCTTAAAGATAAATTCTCTTTGAGAAGACAATAACTTGTCTTCTCTACCACAAGCAATGTTTTTAGAGAGGACGTTAATCAAAATTAAATAATAATAATAAATTCATCTATTAGTTAGTTTTTTTAAGCCAATTCATCCTAATAAGTAGATATTTATGCGTATTATATGTACGCAAACATCACAATGTTTTAAATAAAAAATAGTATAAAATACTCATGATTCTATTTAACAGCTTAAAAAATGCGCATCTATGGCCCAGGTATATTAATTTTAATAAATATAAAAATTAGGTTTATTTTTAATTTAAAACATGTTTTTTCATTTGTATAATTTTATAAAGGTTACAAAAGTTATTAAAAAATTTTTAAATATAAGTAAATAGTGATAGCTCAAAAAGCATAAAAATTAAAATTCAAGTTTATTGTATACTATTTATATCATTCATATGTGTCTAAAATAAAAAATTGATAAGTGAAACAAAATTATAATTATAAATGAACATATTCAACTATATAAACAGGATAAAATTCAGAGTCATTATACTTTACATACACTCTATCATTACTAAAAGTTGTATCGCAAGCTATGTCATTTGGAACTTCTAAACTGTATGACACGTCTATTTTTTCAATTTTTCCAATGATAACTTTGCATATAATAAACACTATGATGAAAATAATACATACATACATAATTTATTTAAAAATAAATTTTAATGAAAAATTATATAAAAAAATAGTTACCGCCATTGTGTGTTGCATATGTATGAGCATAACGCGGACAATCTGAAAAACAGACACCTTTGCCATATCTAGATCTATAACTCATTCGCCAATCCAAGTTGTCTTTTATTATACTGTCGACATGCTCTGAATTTGTTGCATGAAACAATTTTTTTTTTTCGACTTTATTGTAATTATTTAATTTCATTTCATTTTTTTTTAATTTATAAAGTCCGCGAAGACTGTAATTATTAATTTTAAAAATTTTCTTCACCTAAAATTTACATTAACTATTATGTTATGTGTTTAATTATGGTTATATTATTTTGTAGCACACTTATCTCTTTATTTTCAATTAGTTTATCAAAGTATACTAATAAACTCGTAGGAAATAACTATAATTGCCTTTAACAGTTTTTATAGAATAAAATTTTATTTTCAATCTTTGAACTTAGTATTATAGACATAATAACATGTAATAACACTGCAGCAACGAATTTTCATCACACGAAATTATACTTTTTAAACCAATTATCTGTGTTGATTTTAAATATGCAACTAAATTTTTATTTTTATATTAAAAATTATTTATTAGTAAAATAATATAGACTACATATAAATTGTTACAAAAAATAACTATCTAAAATTATTATTAATTTTTATTTTTAATTGTTAACAACAATGCAAAATTTAGTAGACCTTTCAGACCACTTTCAAAAATCAAATTGAACATTTTTTTATGCTATTTTATTAAAACCCTTCTTCTATTTAGGTTTTTATTGAATTTTTGCACAAATACAGAAAAAAATTAGAAAATACCATTTTTTATAAAGCGTAATTTTTAGATATTTTTCTAAATTTTTAAAATTGCAGAGGTTTTTACCGATTTTTGGCGACGACAGATTCATCTAGATTAATATAGAAATATTTTGATGTATTTATCATTAAAATCGTTCGGTGATATTTGAGAATTTTCATAGATAAAAATAATAAAAAAACCCAGCACAGGGGGGTCGCGGCACAGTGGTAACGTGGCATAGTTTGGTCAAGTATAATAATATCTGACACTATCATAAAAAACGCTTCGATGCAAATCTTTAGATAGTGTTTAATTTTAAAAAATTGGTGGATTATTATAAAAGTTACATGATCTGCTAGTTCTTTATTAATATCCTGATTAAGATAAAGTATATCGAATGAAAGGGGGATATAAATATTATTTCTCATAAAAAAATTGAGTTGATCCATACACTTTTCAATAAGTTATAGCATTATAAAGTTAAAAATGTAAAAAATAAAATCGAGAATTTTCACACAAAAATAGCATTAGGTAACCGTGAAGACAAAATAAAGTCCGAATTTTTTTTTTCCATAATAAAGCATATTACATTAGCTTTAATTTAAGATATATATAAAAGTGTCAGTATTTCCGGAACACTTTCAAAAGTTCAGTTGAAAAGTTAATTTTTTGTAATAAAGTTGTCATTTTGAATCCCCCTCTGTGGGCTGGTAAAGGGTTAAATTTATAAAATTCATAAAAAAAATATACCAAATGATAGGTAAAAATATCAAGCATCTATAAAAAAAAAAATTATATTGATTTGTTCATTTTTGAAAAAGTTATGGCAGTTTTAAGTAAAAAAAAATGAAAAAATTTCGAAAATTAGCGATTTTTAAATTTGTAATTTTTTTGAAGGTTTCCCTCATTTACGGGGAACGAGGGAAATTTTTTCAATTTTTGAAGGTAATGTCTTCGACTAGATACGATTTGTGATCTTTTGACGTATCGTTGAAAACAATCGGTCCAGTGAGTGCTGAAAAAAAGTGGTAACAGACACAAAAAAAAAAAACACATCATAGTAAAACCAATACCTTCTCAGCTTCGCATCGAATCTAAAAACATGATAAAATACCTTCTCAGCTTTACATCGAAGTTAAAAAGAATGAGTTGAAAGTCTTATAATACATACACCACTCAATCTTCAGTAGTCTATAAATTATTGTCTATTAGTCATCGAATCATATACATATTATTCATATGAATCTATTAAACTATTCCGATAAATATATATAAAAATGCATTTATACAAATCAAATGTAATAACTATAAGAAATTCTTTAGTTATGACAAATCATATATTTTAAATAAAATAATATGTAATAACTAAGACAATTGAGTAATAAACAGATAATAGTAAAAGGTCGTGACACTTCTTGCACATATAGATGAATTAAATTTAATATAAAAGGGCCTAAAAAATTTCAATACGACCCACTTCTCCTTCACTTTATGTACTTTCAACATGTTTAAGAATTTTCAACCTTACTTCCAACATCAATACGGTAAATTCACATTTCACACAAGATTTATTAAGTTTAAAGTTAAGTATAATGAGTACATAAATTAAGTAGGGAACCAGAAAAATTAAGTGATCTCTAGAATAAAATATTGTTTAAATAAATAAAGAAAATCAATAACGTTTGTTCGAAGTTAGCTAGCCTAGTTCAATCTTAGAGTGAGTTACCAGTGTGGTCAATTCAAATAAAGCATCTCTAGCGAAGATAGAGAACCCACTTGTGGTTACTATACTACTCGAGGTATTTATTGACACGACTCACAGTCAGCATAAACTTAGATAACTACTGGTACGAGTGGCATTATTGATAATTTATGTGTGACAATTAATCATAATAATTTCTACTTCAAATTATTATTATATTAATAAATTTTCAAACATTGAAACAAACATTTGTCTTTTTTAATATATTACATCTTCTCATAAAACTCATTTTTTTTCTAAGTTACTATAACGTTTAACTATCACTTTCTTGGCTCAACATACAAATTTGAAATTAACATCATTAAATAGAAAATTTAAATACATGTTTTTTTTTTACTTCAGAGGTCAATTATTTAAAGAAAATAAGTCAAACGATTTTTTTTTTATCGTATATTTCATTAAACAAGCTCTAATTTTAAACAATGTAGAATGATATAAGCAATGCCACCCGGCACTGACAGTTATGTCAATTAAAATTGAAGTACTATCTAGTTCTAAAGAAATATTAGTCTGAACTTTTATCAAGTGTGAAGTACTTTGCATCTAAAAAATGCATAGATACAGATGACAACTACCCAAAAATAAATGACATAGAAATATTATTAGAATTACCTCACAAAAAATATGGAAGTGTAATCTTCATAAAACGTAATCTAGTCAGTATATTAACCTCAAGCCTAACCTTACAAATTTGAACCTCCGAAGAAATTTTAAAATAGGATCGAACAATATTATCATAGGGTACTTCAATAGTCATAGTACATGCTGGAGCTATAATAAAACCAACGAGGATAGACAGAATGGTCGGAAGCAGAAAACTTGACATTAATACACGATTCTAAATTTCCACAATTCTTTAACAGTGGAAGTTGAAAGAAAAGGTGCAAACCTGATCTCAATTTTGTAACGTATAGTATGAGACAACAAGTTTCAAAATAAATTGGAAAACTGATTCTAAACACGCAGCATAAATCAGTGTACCTATAATACCATGCTATCGTTAGATCACTACTTGTATCTTTTAAAATAAGACTATTTAATTATAAAAAAGCTATATGGACTGAATTCATGGAAGCCTTTGAAAACAAAATTCAACAAATTGAGGCTATATTTTCAAACTACAAGAAATTTGTTAAGATAGTGAAAAAATATCCAGAAAATGCATTTCTAGAAATACGTAAAGAGACTTGGCAAAGATACTTTCAAATTTTCTAAAAATTACGAACAATTTTTGATAAAGACCCTCTTGCTGCTAATACAATACTACTAGAATTTGATACAGCCGGTAAATGATAATAGAAGACATAAATGGCAATCACTAGTGGAATACATGGATATGACTCGGAATAGCAAAAAAGCACGGAATACCTTAAAACAATTAAACGAGAAAATCTGAAAACCAGATGACAACATAATAATGTAACAGCAAATCAAGTCGCACATATCTTTCTTAAAAATGGTTTACCCGTAAACAAAATGAAAATAATATAAATATCCAAAAAGGGAGATAATTAAATATTACTTTTCAAAATAGACTTTAGTAAAAAAGAAATAATATATGTAATAAAACATATTAAGAAAGAAAAATTAAGAAAACATATTAAGAAATATGTGAAATACAAACAGGAATAATAAGACATTTTAGTAACAACACACACAAATGTATGTTTAAGTTTTTTAATAAGTGTCGTAGTACGGCTAAAATCGCAAAACAATAGCTAAAGGCAAATATAATAACACAACTATAACCTGAAATATCATTAAATGAACTAAAACATTTCAAACTAATATCGCTGCTATTTCATATATGTAAGGTATACGAAAGGTTGATCTTGAACAAAATAGCCAGTTATAAAAGAAAACCTATTTCAAAATCAAGCTGAAGTCTAACCAGAGATTATTAGCAATTTAATATAATTATTAAATGTAAATATAATAGTGATAATATGATAAAAATTACATATGTATGCACTGAACAATGCATTGGTCATAACTAAACTATACAAATTCTATTTGATTAACGCGATTACAACGTAAATACCAATTTATTGTTAACACTACCATTGTTTTGTATGCTAGCAACACATAGACTAAAAAATTGTTTTCAATCTACAAACAAACGTTAACATAATAAATAAAGCTTCAAGCTCTATAATTTTTATACTTGAATGAACATGTTAAAATCAAAATATTCCTAGAATATAAAAAAAAAATTCATTTTTATTTGTTTCTTCGATTTAACCCAAAAGAGTTAGCTTAACAAAAAAATTTATATAAACACATTTTTTAGTAAAAATAATTTGTTAAATACTAAATACTAAATCTTCATTAATATATACACATATTTATGAAGATAACTCCATTTTTTTTAATTTTTATGAGAAATGACCAACTTTATGAAATATTACTCCAGATATTATTTGTAATAAATAATAAGGTCTACAATAGCTCATTATTATTCTTCCGTAAGGTCAAAAACTCAGCAAGAAAAACCAAAAAATTACAATTTTTTATATTTTCCTCTAACTTTCAGCTTAGAGTGCATTGTTAATTATATCATATAAAGCTATATTTTTGTAGAATTTTATAACTTTAAAATTAAGGGAGGGGCACGCTACAGTTTATGCAATATTATTTACATTGACAGACAAATAATTATATCATATGAAGAGATAAAAAACCTTAATGATAAAAACTTTTATGAAAATAAATGAAAGTTAATGAAAAAAAATTTTCAGGTCTGTATACAAGGTATAACTCAGAGTTATTTTATTTGTATTGACTATACAGGGTGATTTTTTTATCATAACCCACTCAATTACTTGCAGAATAATAATAATTTAAACATTTTTTTTTTATTATTATCTTTAGTTACACATTATTCTTGAATTATTAACTATGTAATACTTTTTAAGTTCATCCCTTATGCCTTGGAAGGGGGTCAACTTTGTTTTTTTAAATGGTAACACATATTTTTAATTTAATAAAATGTTTGAGTTTTTAATTTAATAGTAAATGGCATTTGAATTTTTAATATAACTTTATTAGCTTATTAGATATAAACATTTAAAGTTTCAAAATTTTGAGTTAATATACATGTATAATACACATGGGATTGTAAATACAGGTAGCTAATTGGATTTTTATGACATTGCTGTCTCAGTCACGGATTGTTTATTATCAATTATGATTATCAATAGATATACTTTCTGTATTGTCAGTTAGTGTATTTATAAACTCATAACAATGTGCCTTACTACAATTGATAATAACAATGCTGTGTACCTGCTAATATCGATGTTATAAAAAACCAATTAGCTACCTATATTTGTAATCCCTTGTGTATTATACCTGTATATTAATTCAAAAATTTGAAACTTTAAATGATTATATCTAATAAACGAATTAAGTTATATTAAAAATTCAAATGCCATTTACTATTAAATTAAAAATATGTGTTACCATTTAAAAAAACAAAGTTGACCCCCTTCCAAGGCATAAGGGATGAACTTAAAAAGTATTACATAGTTAATAATTCAAGAATAATGTGTAACTAAAGATAATAAAAAAAAAAAATGTTTAAATTATTATTATTCTGCAAGTAATTGAGTGGGTTATGATAAAAAAATCACCCTGTATAAGGATATTATTGTGGACTAATGCATAAATAGCTTTCTTCTTATTTAGTTTCCATTATAAAACATAAAAATTATACAGATAAGTGTCAAATAAGGTATATAAACAAATAGTGACATACAGATTTACCCCTCTAATCCCCTCTCATTTGACCGCTACTAATTGTTTATAATAAATACCATAAGTTATTAAACATAATTAAACACGTAAAATAAAATGCACTAATTTCTTACTTTAAATCCTCTTTCTCTTATTTGTTCAAATAAATCTGTTTCTGCAAATTGAAAACATAAGAGACTTATTTCTTCTTTCAATTGTTTTTCATAATATTTATTCAAGGTCGGTACACTATAAAAAGATAACCTAAAAACAACAATAATTATTATTTGTATAAAAATATTATATTAGACTAGCAGTTCTGAATCTTTTTATATACAAGTATAACACCTACACATATACAAGATCATTTTCCACCTACCCATTAAAGGTAATTTTAAGAATAAAAAAAAATTAATGAAAATCCATTTTGAAGAAGGTAATTAAAATTTTAGCTTCGATGCAAAGCTGAGAAGGTAATAATTTTATTATGATGTGTTTTTTTTTTGTGCCTGTGAACGCTCAATCTCATCTTTCGCTGGACCGATTTTGATTAACAATACGTCAAAAGATCACAAATCGTATCTAGTCGAAGGCATTACCCTCAAAAATTGAAAAAAATTCTCTCGTTCTCCGTAAACTGGGGAAATCTCCCAAAAACTTACAAATTTAAAAATGGGTAATTTAGTAATTACTAGTTATTGTTCACAGAGAATATTAAATCGGTTTAGAATTTAGTACAAACTTACACTGTATATACTTTCTATTGGAGACAGATGATCGGATATTCCATTTTGTTCAAGTATCTACTATTCATTTAACCATATCAGAAAAATTATTTATATTTGATCTAATTTAAGTTATATCATCAATTATTTTTAAAATTATATTTTTAAACGATGATGGTAAATCATCTAAATAAAGTTTGAGGAACATTTTCAAAATTTAAATAAAACTCAAAATAATTAAAATAACAAAAGTAATCAAAAACAATTTTTCCCTCTCAATATAACTAAATCAATATGTTTATTGTAGTATTTTCTATTAATGAATACAAAAAAATTCAAAACAAGCGTCAAATATAATATTGTTATCACTTAACTTGTATAGCCAATAAAAAATTCGTATTTACTATAGGTTTTACTTCGTGTGAGGAATGGTAATATCATAAATCTTAAAAACAGGTGTTTATAAGATAAATTGGTAATATGCACTCAAGATGACTAAAATAAACTTTATAAGTTTTATGAATTAAGCATTTCAATTAATTGTTTAAATGCTTAACTCATAAAGAATTACGTATCTTCAACTAATCGACGAGTACGACGATACAGGTCGCTTCAGATGAGAAAATTAGATATACCTTAATATTTTCATAAGTTCTTTTTGGCTTGTTACTTAAAAAAAAAAATTATACGATTTTTTTATGGCGCCAAACAATATGATAAAAAATTCTATATTTAATTTCGTCGATGAAATTATCTTATTTTTAAAATGATATTTACTTAAAAATAAATATGTTTATTTTATTAGATTTCATTTGTTAACTTATCCTATCCCTACCATCAATAAAAAAAAATTTTAACTTTTAAAACTTTTTTTCTTAATTGGCAATTAATTACATAATTACTTGATTTATACTAATTAGCTTTTATCTCAAAAACTAGAATCAATCTGAAAATTCAGATTCAGAATCAGTGACGAAATTCCATTTAGATTTTACTATTATATTCTTAGGTTTTATTTCAATATTACTTCTATAAATATAAATAATTTATTTTTTATCATTATAATGTTTTTAAGAATTGTCTATGAAGGGTTAGACTCAAAAAAATGAATAATTTTTCGTTAATAATTTTAAAATCTATATTGGAATCAAATAGCAGTTATAGGCGTCGGTGGAGAACTCTCGGAGGATGTATAATTAAACGTGGAGTGAAATAGGGTTGTGTTTTATATCTACTGTTATTTAATATATATTCGGAATTATTTCCCGTAAAGCTCGGGAATGTTTAAATAACATTAGATACGCTGACGATACGGTAATTTTTACAAATAACATTGGGGGGTTGCAAAGAAGCCAAGCGTGTAGTAAATAAGGTGAAGTTTAAGAGGTACGGTGAGTTGTATAATAGGCTAGGAATAAAGGAGAAAGAAATCTATAGACTTGCAAAAGAGAGAAAAGGTCAAAAAATTATCATTATATAAGGCGTATAAGAAGTGTTGATAATAAGGTACTCTCGAGTGATGATGATGTGAAAAAAAGGTGGAAAGAGTATTTTGAAAAATTACTGAATGAGGAATATCCAAAAGAGACATTAGAGGATATCTCGTGGAATGAGGGACTAGAAGATTTAATTAGTGAGAAAGAGATACAAGAGGCTGTGGCATCAATGAAAAAGAATAAAGCCGTAGGACCAAATGAAGTCCCAGTAGAAGTATGAAAAATATTAGGCGGTGTTGGCATAAGGTGGTTGAAGGAACTAACTTTTAAATAAAATTTTATTAGAAGGGAAAATTTCAAATGAATGCAGGAATAGTATTGTGGTGCCGATATTTAAAGATAAAGGTAACATGCAGGAGTGTGGAAATTATAGAGGCATAAAGCTTATGAGTCATAATATGAAAATTTGGGAAAATGTAATACATAAGAGAATAAGAAATGAGACATCGGTATCTAAAAACCAGTTTGCATTTATGCCTGGTAAGTCAACAATGGAGCCATTAATTTTTGTGAGGCAACTAATAGATAAGTTTAGGGAAAAGAAGAAAAAGCTGTGTATAGTATTTATACCATACAGAAAAGGCACATTAATATAAAAGAAGATATGTATGATGGCACTTGTACCAGGGTAAAAAGCGTAGGAGGAATAGAAGAAGGTTTTCAGGTAAGAGTAGGAGTCCATCAAGGTTCTGCTTTAAGCCCTTACTTATTCTCTATAGAAATACAAGGAGAGGTGCCGTAGTGTATGTTGTTCGCTAACGATATAGTGTTAATAGGAGATAATAGGGAGGAAATTAATCAAAGACTAGAGGTATGGAGATCAGTTGGTGTCAAAAAGGTTTTAGAATAAGTAGGAGTAAGACAGAGTATATAGAGTACGAATTTGACAAAGAAGAACATGAGATAAGTGAAATGAGATCAGTGACAATAGACGAGGACGTGATATGAGAGATGGAGAGTTTTAAGTATTTAGGGTCAGTTGTGCAAAAGAGTGGTGGTATTGACGAGGATATAAGACAGGATTAAGTGCGGGTAGTTGAAGTGGAGAGAAGCGTCAGGCGTCTTATGCGATAATACAATTCCAATAAGCCTGAAAGGTAAATTCTACAAAACTGTAGTTAGGCCAACTATGATGAATTGTTTAGAGTGTTGGACGGTTGCTAAGAAAGTGGAGCAGAGATGAGAATGCTAAGATGGATGAGTGGAGTATCTAGAGAAGATGGGATAAGGAACGAGCATATAAGAGGGAATATAGGTGAAGAATCAATCGCGGATAAGATGAACTTATAGAAGAAGAATAATAATGAATTATAACAAAATCTGAGCGTATGAATAATATTTATTAATTTTATAATAATATTCTAGCTCACCCCTTTACAATTATTATTATATAGTATCTCTAACACCTATAAAAACGATTTAACAGTGTACACGGAATTCAACTGTAATATCATTTAATATTATTTATGATAATTAATTTAACTTTATGATTTATATTGACACATGTTAACACACACAAATAAAGTTTAAAAAATCAGTGTACTCCCCTTGTAAGATATTTTAAAATAAAATAAAATACAATACCAAGAATAAAAATAGCATATTTTTGAATATGGTAGCTATTTTTATCATGAAGACAAAATAAATTTCGAAATTTTTATTTTTCATATTAAAGTAATTTATTACAACAAATTATTATGTAAAAAGTTTTGTGTAAAGCCCAACAATTTTTATACACTTTTACCATAAAAGTAATAACTACTTTATAATTTTTTATATATTCTCCGAAAAAATTACAATACTAAATTATTAAATATCAATCTCATACTAATTTAATTGTTATAATAAATATTTATTCATATATTATACTTCTAAATTAAAAAAACTACTAAACAGGAATAATAAAAGAAATAGGAATTCATTTTGCTATTTAATTAATCCACTAACTTCTTAAAATTAAACACTATCTACAGATTTGCCTCGAAGCGTTTCTTATGATAGTGATTTTAATCACATATCGTCTATACTTGTCCCAACTATGTCATGTCCATACTGTGCCGCGACATTATTATTTACGCCTATGAATTTATTTACAAAACTAACCATATGTAGGGTGACTTCTTTTTGAAACGAGATATTTTTAATATATTAGTTGTAAAAAAGTAATTTTACTATTGGTACGCATTGTATTATCAGGATGTTAGTGAATAAACTATAAAAATCATAAAATGTCAATTTTAGAGAAATTAAAATAAATTTTATGATACACAAAGCATTGGCGTAGTCAATAATAGTTTTCTTATTTTATAATAAAAATTGTTTTTGACTAAATTTTCTTTTTTTTTTTTTGCTCAATATTCAAAAATTACAATTTTTAGTAAAAAATTTGGTTGTCGCATGCATTTTAAGGACGAGGGTGGGCTAGACTTTTAGTTTTTTAGAATGTATTTATAAGTTACAAATTGTAACCATAAAATAAACTTACTTTTTTAATTTTTTCATTTTTGCTGGAAGATGCCAAGATAATAATTGTTTATTTAATATGCTTTAAAAATACTTGCAATGGTTATATTTTGACAATATTAAGCAAATAATCAACAAAAACTTTCAGACCGGCAAATAGTCGTAGTCACTGATAGCTGTCGACAATAAAGACTACGAAACATAAATTGACTTTGAGCCTTTATTATCAACAGTCTATCGGAATCTTCATTATGAAGGTTTAATTTTTATGTTTTAAGACGCAAAAGGGTGAGCAATGATTACCAACGAAATAATGTGAAATATCACATTTATTTTTCCTCATAGACAAAATATAATCGTATGATTATCAGTGTTGCTAATATTGTAATCATTTTATGTTGTGTACATTTATAATTATTTTTACTTTAAAATTAAAGTATGTTCAATCTAAACAGATTAACTACTAGTTTAATATTTTAAAATAATTTTCATAAGTTACATAAGTTAATATTTTTATAATTTATTAATAAATGTAATTTTTAAAATTAATTCTCATTATCATTTACACCAATAAATATATAGAGTACACCAAAAAAAAATATTGCAATTAATATTAGATAAAGGTAAATAAATAAATATTTATTCAACTTTATATTTTGATCGTGTCAAGTGGAAGTTTAGGATAAGGGTGGCCGTTCCCAAGTAGTTGGAATAATAGCTAGGAAAAAGAAGGTTTAACTTTATTTTTTTGATTATAATTATTTCATTGATCTATCATTAAATTATTATTTACTAATATAATCTCTATTTAGGGACATTTGTACTAAGTATAAGGGGAAAATTTTTTTTAAAAGGCGGTAATTTGGGTGTTTATTTAGAATTTTGTAAATGGCAAATGTAGTAATTTTATATAAATTAACGGTAAATTAATAGTTTTACATTGACAACACCGAACTTACACTCGTAGAGAAGTTTGAAGGCTATATCGTATACAATTAATTAAAACAATTTTAATTTAAGACGTACATAATTTAAAAAAATCCATTACACCTAAAATTTAAAGGAGTTTATTGGCTATAATAATTGTATAAAACAATAATAAAATTAATTATAATTTTTCTTTTTTGTGGTTTTGCTTGTTATTAATGTAAAATATACTGCACACAGTCAATTATACATATTATTGCATTTTCAAACTTGCAACCTTATGAGCAGTCATGAAAAATTGGAATGTGGTTTTCACTTAAATTCATAAGTGTAAGTTATGCTACGCTAAGTAGCTTGAAAATTTTTCTGTGGTTTATTATGGTTCCCTATTCTATTTCATGAATTTGAATAAAGGACCTGACGGGAAACTTATCCACCACATTGCATATTTACACCGATAAAAATAATTTATTTGTGTGAGCTATGAATGCTTTTTGTTGCAGAAGGAATAAAATAACAATACTTTAACTACATAAATAGTTCTTTAAACAAAATGATTTTTCTCATAAAAATTATAAATTTTAGTAATTTCTGAGAAAATTAGCAACTTATCCAAAGTCAATCATTTAAAAAGATAAAGGAATGCTATTGAATGCGACATGAGGACAACTGATGTTAGCGTAAATGATGTGGGAGATCGTGTCAAGTGAAAGTTTAGGATAAGGGTGGTCGACCCCAAGTAGTTGGGATTAAGGCGAGGAAGAAAAATGTAAATGCAATACAACTTTTGAAAATGATATAGTGCACCAATTATTTTAGTATCTCTAAATAAGCTATTCATTTTAATATTTCTCATAAAATTGTATTTTTGAGAATTAAAACTTTGAAATACTATATAAAAATAGAGGAAATTTTAATAAAAAATGTTCATAGGTATTAAAAAAAAAAAATAGTTCAATAGATTTTATATATATATATATAACAAGCATATTCAAAATAAATTTAATTTAAATGCATACTAGTTTAAGATAAATTTAATGACTAGTTCCAAAAAATCTAACTATCAAAATAAATAATTTCACCCACCATTTCTGCTGTAGATTGATGAGAATTTCTGAAAATAATGGCTTATGAAAACATGAAAAAAACTTACTAAAATACACATAATATAAAGATTACAAAATAAGATTGTAAAAAATATTCATAATTGTATTTTTATAAAAATTAATTTATTTAAAAAAAAATACGAACACATATTTATTCCAAATTGAATATACTAAATTTTAATATAGTACACTTTAAAAATACACATTACAAAATAATATTGACAAGCTGAAGTAAGTTATTTGCAGCAAGGTTTTGATAGGAAGACAAGATGTCAAATATAGTAAAAATAAAAATATCAAAATTACAGTAATAATTTTAAGTTTCTTATATAAGTAATATGGCAAAAATTTACAAAGATAAATAAATACATCTGAAAAAAGTTATATATACTATCAATAAAATAAGTCTACATTTTTCATTATTAAGTCTTGTAGAAATTAAAAGTAAAACTTAAATAAATTTATAGTTTTTAATGAACATTTACACAGAATTATGTGTAATAATAATAAATAAATTATGTGATTTAATAATCAAATGACTATTTTCACAATTATCTAGTATGTTCTAGTTTAATAATCATAGTAACTATCTTCTACCCTGTGTTTTTCAATGTTTCCACTTAATGTAGGATCAGGTCGTCTCCTTTTGAAGAAACCTAATTTCCATAATAAAAATGTTAACAATAATAATAAAAGAATACCAGCCAATATTGCTAAAATAATTATCCAAAGTGGAATAGGCTCATTCTCCTGTTGTAATAAATCCACCTTAGCAGTA
The DNA here is from genome assembly GCF_025091365.1 of Daktulosphaira vitifoliae. Classification (NCBI taxonomy): domain Eukaryota; kingdom Metazoa; phylum Arthropoda; class Insecta; order Hemiptera; family Phylloxeridae; genus Daktulosphaira; species Daktulosphaira vitifoliae. The sequence continues at coordinate 42,373,805 of NW_026099573.1, forward strand.
GTTTCCACCTATTAAATAAATATTAGCATTAAATTAAAAAATTATAATATTCTAAACAATAAAATGTATAAAACCTCAGCTTCATCGTCCAAATAGTTTAGTTGCATTAGCATTTCATTAGGAACATGAATTTTGGCTCTAGAAACTATTTGAACTGAATGGACTTTGGAATAATCTCTTAATAATGTAGAATTCCATAACCTAAAAAATATTTTAACAGTAGGAATTATATTTTAAAATGAAAAATAAAATAATCAGATATTAATTGTTTTCAAAGGTTATAACTTTTTTATTCTCTATTATGATATATTGAAATTGTATAAAACCAACCTAGCTTTTATAAAAATAGTAGCTTCTTGATTTTTTTCTAAGTTATTTAGCATGCAACGAAATTTGAAACATTGAGCATTCCCAAGAAGACAATCCTTAAAAATAAATGTATTATAATGCTTGGTAAATTATCTTTTATTGCCTAATAATTACCATTTTTACAATTTCTTTGGGTTTCCCATTATCATTAATATATGTTTCAGCACCTAGAATATAATTTTCTTCCCTGCGAATTCTATTTTGATAGAAACCAGTGCTATTTTTTGTTTCACTTGTTACTGTTTTTGAATTCAACAAATTATTTAGACTATTATCTTTGCGGAAGTTTTCTAGTGGAATTTCTTGGACTCCTGGACGTACAATTAAATTTAATGGGTTGACTTGCCCAGATGCTAAAATGCATTCACCACCTCCTAAGCCTATTAAACAATTAAAATATAAAACTTTATTAGTTAAATTTAGGGTTGGGTTCTTCGATGAATTAAAATCTTTCACGGTCAATGTACAAAATTTTGATGGGTCAATTAGTCACATTAAAGTTGAGTTATAATTTATTGAATTTTAATAGTAAACTGAGTTAAGTTACTACGTACTTTAAATAGTAATAATAACTTTTTAACCTAACTTAGGTAAGATAATGGACATTTTTACTTGTTAATATAAAAGGTAATGTTTTTTATTTGAAAGAAATAATATATCTTATAGTTTTTATTGTATAAAATTATATACAATAAAAACTACAAGAATTTTTTTTTTTTTTTAAGTTATCTAGTTAAATTAAGATATTTAACTAACTGAACTTCCAAATTTTTAACGTGCTAGTTCCTAGCACTGGAAAAAATAAAACAAATATTTTCATGTTATAATGACTTCTTCTTTTTCCTTGCCTTAATCCAAAATACTTGGGGTCAACCAAATTAATACATGGGTCATGTAATAATGACTAAATGTACAAAAATAATGTTGTATAATAAAATTTTAGTGTAGATATTTTATTTGTACTAGTAAAAATCATTCCAATTGATTGACTAGTCTAAATACCTCAGTTAAATTAAATAATAACATTGATTTAAATTCTTACTTTCAATGTATGGTCTTTCATCAAGATATAGTAGCCATTTTCCTGATGAATGGCTGGCGATTTGGTAAGGCCATTCAATACGAACCTCCAAATTAGACACTTTCCAGGGGCCAGAATTAAATACTTGATATGTATGTAGTACTCTCAAACCCACTTCATCAAAATATTTCACAATTAAGTCCTCTTTTATTTGACCACCATAAAATACTTGTTCAGGTCGAGCCAATCTAAAGACAATATATTTACATTAATTTTTCTGAAGCATTAAACAAATTTCGATATAACTTTTAATTTACTTCAATATTTAGATAATATAAGGTCTGTTTAAAAAATACCAGGATTTTATTTTTAATAATTACAAAAATGAAGTGACACACTATTTAAAGACATCTCCTTTAACACACTTTGTATGATATTCAGTCGTCTTAGTAATCTTGCAATTTTTCAAAAGTCTTTTGGAACTATTCAAATGTTAGAGCTTTAAGTCTGTTGCCATATTAGTTTTAATTTCCTTCTTTTTTTTTCTACGGTTGACTTATTGCTGGTCGCTCTGGAACTACAGTCAGGCATTACTTCAAAATAGCCAATGTATAACGAAGCCAAATTAATCAAGAGCTGATATACAATGTGGTGTAGCCTGCTCCCGTTATCTCAGAGTAGGATCCGTTGCCCGGGTTGCACCACATGGAAGTGGAGTTAGGACTTTGTGAGGGTCGGCAGAATAACTCACAAACATAAAACAGATGCACACACACGTAAAAACAAAATCCTAAGGCGCTAGCCTATACCAACGCCTCAGATCCTCCTGTACCGGCCGGCGTGACTGCCTCTATCTCTTGTTTTAGTTTTCTGTACATCTTAAAACCGTTGTCCTTTAAATGTAGATTTTAGTCTTGGTAAAAGAAAAATATCATATGGGACCAGATCAGAAAAATAGGGAAGTGCAGGACTATAGGTGTGTTTTATCAACCAAAAATTCACGAATCAAAAAACTAGTGTTGTATGTGCTGGTGCATTGTCGTGGTGAAGAAACCAAGTTTTATTTTGCCATTTTTCTGGAAACGTTTAGCGAAATTTCTCTTGCAAACGTAATAATACATCTTTATGAAATATCTGATTAACTGTTTTGGGTCCATGGGACACAAATTCATAATAAAAAATACCTTCAATATATAAAAAAAAAAAAAAAAACTAACAACATTATCTTAACATTTGATCTTCCAAAACGTGGATTATCTTCAGTTGATCATCTTTGAAACATTTAAAAACCACTTAAAAGTGATGAAACAACTTAATGAATCTTCCTCAAAAGCAGTTTTAATCATTGCGTATATTTCCGTTGAATTTTTACCAAGTTTTCTACAAAACTTGATACACACACATTTTTTGTTAATTTCAGATATGTTGACAATGCCTTACAAAGCAAACTGACTGAAATTAATGACGTGTAATACTAAACTGAGATAAGATAGCAACCTCAAGTTTTGTTTAAAATATTCACTTATATGTTGGAATAAGTCTATTTAAAATTTAAACCGTTTTCATGTATAGATTAGCCATAATAGTATCTGTCCTGGCACTTTTTGAACAGACTTCATATACAAGTGAGTCAGAAAGATATGACAAACCCAATAATCACTTAAAAGAAATTTTTTTTTTTTATAAATAATTATTACGTTCTTAGACTATGTTTAAAAAATATTTTTTTTTATTTATCACTATTAATAAGAAAAAATATAAAAAACTAAAATTTTATTATTATATATATTTTTTTAATTTTGAAATGGGCATTTTTTTTATAATTTCAAAAAAATTTAATGGATTCATTGAGTTATAAGCATATTATACATAAAGTAGGTGTGTATCTTGGGTGGGTATGGTCTGTACCGGTTTAAGTATACTCTACATTAATATCATACCCACTCATTTATTAAAATGCTTGTAACCAAGTACTTGTCTTGAAATTGTTATCAACCTTTTAAAATATTTTTTAATTTCAAAATGGTTGGTTATTTTGAAATTAAAAATAAAGTTTTTTATTGTTACTGCTGATAAATAATAAAATATATGCATTGAACGCTTTTTAAACTAACATTTAAAAACATTTTCAACAAAATGATAATTGGATCAAAAGTTATGGGAATTATCATATCTTCATAATCGACCCTGAATAGCTCAAAAAAATATTATTTTTATCATATATGATTTTTTTTAAATGTCAAATAATATTTTTTTTTATTTGATTATTTAATTATACTTACCCTTTTAAAGTTAATTCTGCTTTTTTTATCACATTAGCACGTAAATTAAGTGGACTTTGAGGATCATCTTCATGTGATGTTGAATTAGAAAACACAGTAAACTCCAACTGTTTTACAGAATCATCTAATTGTTTAGGGTCAAACCTCAACTGAATGTTAGAAATAGATGATTTCTTAAATGGATTACCCAAAGCACAAACAACCAAAGTTTTATTAAATGGATTACAATCAATTTGTTTTGTCTATAAAAAATTTGAATAATAAAATATGTAAGTAATTATAGTTATTCATTTCATTTATTTTTATAGAGCTCACTTCATCCGTTTTTACAGATCCGATGTAACTGAATGAGTAAGGATGTGATACAAATAATCTACATTCGTAAGCAGATTCTCCAATATTATATACTGTTGTGTTTAATAGAACTTCTTGGTGTTGGCCCATTACTAAGTCATACTCATTAACTGTACAAAAAAAAAAAGTTACATTCAATCTTTTTTAGTAAAATTTTTTACTATTTACCTGTAGGTGTTAATGGTAACACCATTTGAGAATCTACATGAAGTTGACTTTCACATCTATCATTATTACCACAATCTTTATGAAATGTAGCTATAAACGTTTTTTCAGCTTGATTTTGATTCAGTACAGGAAAATCAGCTAAAGATGGTACTGGATCACCTGGTTTTAAAGTAGGAGGATTATTTTGAACTAACCAATATGAGATGCGGAATGCAATTGGAGATTGGATATCAAGAGTATTTTCCTACGACAAAAAAAAATGTTTAAAAATAAATAAATAGTTTAACAATTATTAAAATACCTTTAAATATGCAGTATGTTGTTGGCAATTTCTCTTTTTATTGTGGTGTAAATAAACTGTATTTTCAACAGTATTTGGTTTTAATGTATCATCAGAACCAAACCAAATTCTCGAAAATTTCCGACCTAAAAAGGTTTCTGCTTCTAATCTGTATTGCAATTGAGCACCCCATTCACCACCAGATCCAGTCTTAACAACAGATTCCAAGAAGCAACACGTTTCAAACGTAAAACTATAATAGAATAAAATGATTATGTTATTTATAAAATTTTATAACCAATTAATTTTTACCAAGTATAAGATGATGATTTATTGAAGGGACATCCATATTTTGTTGAATCAATGTTTTGAAGATTTTCTATTGGTGTAATACTTGTTGTTATATCAACAATTGGTCGAGCTCTAATTAATACAGCTACATCACTTTCATATGCACCAGCAATTAAGTCAGGATAGTCATTTTGATCCAAATCTATTCCATTAGTACTCAAAGAGTATCCCAAAGTTTTAATTTTTATATTGCTGACTTGTAAGTTTTCAGCCTTTATTACTTGAGAAGGTTCTGTAACTATACCTTGAGCAGATCCTAGATAAATATATATAGCACCATTCCCTTCATAAGGAGCGCCAACAGCTATATCGTCATAGCCATCTTTATTTAAGTCGCCTAAATTACCAATAGCAAATCCAAATCTAAAAATCATTAATTATTATAAAAGATTAATAAAATCATTTTTAATGGAAATTTTAATAAAAATATTAATTTTTTACAAACACACCTTGATTCTGGTTTTCCAACTAGTTTTATTGGTGGATTACAAGTAAAGCAGTGGTTTTCATTATTCATATAAATGTAAACCGCACCACCAGTGTCTTTTGTGAAATAAAATGGAGCACCAACTATTAAATCTGGTTCTCTATTGCAAATAACAGCAATAATTAGTAGTCATTCACAAACAAGAAAATAATGTAATACAGAGAAACCTCCTTCTAATAGACTCTCTATTAAATTTAAAAATTCTATGGTTCTGAATTTTTTTTAATAGATTAAAATTAACCTCTAATAAATAAAAAGTTTGGCTCACAGTGTTTCCTTTGAAAGGAGGTTTCACTGTATAATTTGTCAACACACTTGTCTCCATTAAGATCAGCAGTTGCTAACTCATAGCCAAAACTAGATGCAAATTGTTCGCCACTTATAACTAATTTTACATCCATAGGATTCACAGAAGGTCTTAATCGAGTAAATAGCACTACTTGTCCCGTTCCATTGGCACGTGGTGCTCCAGCAGCATATATCATTCTTTGTTGTCCCAAAAAGAATCCAGCAGTTACAGACATACCTGAATAATATTTATTATTAATAAAATCAGAAATCTAAAATAATTTTGTATAAGATTATCACCTAAATAGCTGTCTTTATCAATTGGGGCAGATTTTTCAGATAGAGGACTGAAATAATATGTTTTATCTCTGTGCAAAAAATCATCAGAGATACTGACCATGAATAGTGTACCTCTCCAAATAGTTGTTCCTGGAGAACCAATAACAATAGTATCGTCTTCTAACAATATGCCGCTTGTACCAGCTTGACAATATCCAAACTGCTCATGGCCACTGTTGAGTTTTCAAATATGAATAACATCAATTTTTTAGCAATAAAAAAAATTGTTTTATTTATTTTTTGTCATACTTAGTTGTTGGTCGACCCTTACATGGTTCCCAACAGTTATCAAAATCTAAATTCTGAGTCAGTGTATAACAAAGACCTTGTCCCCATTGATAGCCAGGACCACGTGTGATGTATCGATGGGCGCAAACCTTTAATAAAAATTTAAATGAAATAAAATATAATTTAACAAAATGAGAATAAATGTTATATATTATTAAAATCATTTTTCTTATTAAGCAAAATTAGTAATTATTTTAAAAATATAGTCCGGATTTTTTTTTAAATACGAAACCATAATTCAACAAAATTAATATTTTATTTTCTTATATTGACATACAATAAATTATCTTTAATTTATATCTAAATGATTGAGAAATATATATAAATACCATGACTTTACCACCACGACCTTGACTGCGGACTGTAACTCCTAACCATTGTCCGTCTTTGATTTCTTCCGCCAAAGGCGGTGCCAAGTGTTTGGAATCGATTGCTGAAGACAAAATAAAAATTTAAAAATATATAATTCTACAAATAATTTGCATGCTATAATGATTAATGCATGTTTATTTCATGATCAAAGCATATGTTTAAAAATGTCTAATAATTAAAAAAATTGCACAAACACAATAATAACATGACTTAAAAACCTTTTAACTTTATTTAATGCGAGTTAACCGTATATTTCTGCTACCTTAAAAAATAATACCCAATACTTTCCCCATTAGCGTTGTTTAACAGTTAAACGACAATTCCCAATTATTAGTTTTATAAAGTCAATTGACAATTAATCAATTATCCTTGAAATACGTCACAAACCCATTAAGTATTCATGCAATCCAGTTATACTTTTTTACAATTTATATTTTACGATCTCTTGAAGATGGATCTTGTGGTAACAGCAATACGGAACAGTCTAACCTAAACGAATTTCGTTATCGCTGCACCGAAACACAACATGTTACCCAATAAATTATACTCCTCAATAATTTTACTAGAGTTAAACGTTTATAAAACAAACAACTATTAACTAGTAAAATAGAACGATATATTAAACTTTTTTAAATAACTCGTGTTTTCATAATTACATATGTATGCATAGAAAATGAATGATATTTATTATCAATTTCGCCCATGCAATATGTCTAATTGTCCATGCAACCACGACCTTATTGTGTGCACATACAATTGTATAAATAAAAAAGCAAAATGAAAGTTGATTAGATGTACAACCAATATCATTGTTATTGTACAATATCTATTAATTCAAATCAAATTAGCATAATGTAAATAACAATAACTCATTGATGCTTACGTTATGCTACTTTACAAATAACCGGTCAAAAATACTCTGCATGGTGACCGTACACATGAATGAATTAAAATTGGAACAGACTTAATCGAATAATACTAACAATAATTGCAATAAATCATACTAAAGTGAGCTTTCTCAAACCGAATACCGATGACGGTAGTGTATATTTAACAGATTTGAGTGATGACAGTAGTAGATATTTGAATGTTCGACTTTATCAGAGATACTTTTTATAGCGGAGATAAATGTCGTGGTTCATGAAAGGGAAAGGTGCGACATTATACTCAAACCGTGTTAAACATTTTCGAAACCTGAACCTACGCAACAAAAGGAAAATTGTTTATTTAAACAAAAAATTTATGATCCTTGAATTAAAGCTCCACGATGATCGGTGGCATCATTAGTGAACGCGATAAAACGATAATCCTTGAGAAAAATTAATGAATCACATCACAACTAAAAAATGTTATGAGCCACACCTAATTGTTTGCGATTAGTTTAAGACAAAGAAATTTAAGTGGTAACTGAAGAACACCATTCGTCATATTTCCTTAAACAATTTTTCACGTATCACGTACTAAAAATATTCACAATTCACCTCAGCGAGTGTTTGACGGACATCGAGTTTTGAGTTATCTGTTATTTCGTACATATTGTAGTTTAAGGAATATGACTTACATTGTTATTAATGTACAGAAACGGTTATATTTTAAAAGACTATTAAACAATTAAAAACTTAACGACAACCGTCGTTGTACCAGAGAAGTTTAACTACAACACATGGCGTAACTATCATAAAAAGATACTAAATAATAATAATTTCTATTTAATAGTTTCCAAGCTGTTAAAACGTTACTACTTTTTCATAAAATTGAAAATACCAAGGACCGATTCTTCAAACAATAATAAATTATAACATGTTCCATAAATGAATTTATCACAAGATGATATCTAATGTAGTGTACTCTTAAAAAATAAAATAAATTTAATGAAGGAAAATCAATTGATTAGCCTACTAAATAAAACCTAGTAATAATAAGTTATAATACTCATGAGCTATAAATAAATATATACATAAATAAATAGAAACTTATTTTTTAGATAATTTGCACGAAGATTTTTTTAAGCGACGAATGTTATTTATTATGCTAACATTTAATGCGGCCGGTCAAACCGGCTGTTGGCGTGGCGACTCTTACCCACTTCCTCTCACTGTGCTGACTTCGTATAGCTACAGCGTATACTAAAACAGGTATACGCTTAAAGTGAGGTAAATGTAAGTAAAGGTAAAGTTTTAAATAAAAGCTTAGATAAATGTGAGATATAATTTTTTTTGTCCAGATTTTTGGTTTTATTTTTTTTTCTAGGCGTATTTTAATTTTTTAAATGTATTTTACCTAAATGTTAGATAATAACTATCATAACTTGATATTATATATTTTATTAAAATAATTCAAAGAAAAGGATTAATTATTGGAATGGCAAAAATATGGCAGTTATATGAAATAAAAATTTATTTTGTTAATGTTTTAGGAAGAATAACTTTTATTTTAGATAAGTGAAAGTTAAGTCGGTTAATAGTAAAAAATCGAGTCCTAAAATTAAAAATTTTTGTCATTTTGTTTTGAAAATTAATTGAACATTAAAAAAAAATTGCCTAATTTGATTGGAGTTAACTTTTTTTTTTACAAAAAAAGTCATTATATTACAATAAACCAGCTTTTTATTTAAATAATGCAAATTTAATATTAAAGTTAAAAATAATATTAGTGAAATTATTTACCATGAATAATCAGATTTGTTGATTTTTTTATGAGAATTGGTTGTCTTATATAGATTGCTATTCAACTATAATTTAATTATTGTAAATTACAACATATATTCAGTATCAAATAAAGTATAAAATGTAAATTTTAAACAGTCATACAAACTAAAACAATAAATTCTGCTAAAAATAGAACGAAAAAGAATAACAACAATAATGTAGCAAAAGTAGTGTTCGAATAATGTGAACATACCGAAATAATTAGCAGCACACATTTGATAAATTGGATCTATAAACAACACTAATGAGCGATAAATAACAAATAGGAAAATAAGAAAGCCCGAAAGGTCTATTAATAGCAATAATTTTAGTTTATTTGTTGAGCGAAAAGTTCAAACAACCGTTTTCAGCAGGTGGAGAAAAAATATTTCGAAAACGACGACAAATTCATTAATAAATTTTAATTCGATGGACGGATTTTGAGAAAACGAATATTGCAGTCAATCGAGCCAAGTAGTAAATGCAAATAAAAGATAAGTTAATGGGCAAAAGGCAACGTGGCAATAATAAGCGTTAAGAACGTTTTTAACGCTCTGTCTTTTTCAGTTTTATATACTTATAAAAGCAACGTTGCCAGTTTGTTATAAACTTATTGCTATATTGCGGGCCACGAGAGAACGCAACTGAGTGACTATTTGGTAAGATAGGCCCCTTCTATCTTACCATTTGGCTGACGAGTTGCGTTTTCTTGCAGTATATTTACAGTGCCAAACATCTATGATACTTTAATTCTACCGGTTACATGAATTTGTCGCTCTTACTACACCCAAAGAAAAACCTCAATCAATTTTGATAGAGAAATATTATCAAGGGTTTATGATAATGTTTTATTAATACGAACAAAATAATTATTCTTATAAATAATTATTGTTCAAGACAAGAAAAAAAATGATCATATTGATAAATATATCATAGATTCAATAGTAATGATATATTTATCAAATTGAACAATGAATTTATTATATAGATCGAGGTTTTTCTCTGGGTGTACTTAACTTGATCGATTTCAGAATATACACATTCTAAAGTATTTGTCCATCGAATTAAAAATAATGAATTTGTCGTCAATTTGTTGGGTAGTTTTCAATTTATTTCTTTAGTATATTAGTGTTGATCGGGTATGAATATTTTTATCGTGAAATTTTAATAAAATTTTAGGAAATTCTTGATATGCGACTATTCATCACATAACTTTGGAATTGGTCTCCAAGTAAGATAAAATATTATTTAATTTTTTTTATGAATAGTCTTATAACATTTTAAACGTTACTGATGTACACTATTGCAATATTAAGATCGAACAAAATAATTTTCTGGCTTTCTACCGTATTGTTATCTGATATACATGAAAACTAATTTTATGACCTAAAAACACATAAAGTAATAAACAACGAAAATAGCTTCCTTTCACAAGTCCTATAAAATAGTATTTGACTAAATTATACATAATTAATTTTTTTGGAAAAATAAATCCACATTGGAATAAATGTTTAAAATATTAACTATACCTAAGAAATATTACAAGCATACTACACTAATACTTGAATAGTTATTTATCATAAACCAAGATTAATATTTTTAAATAATTCATCTATCAGTAAACAAGTTTTTCTACTTATTCTATTGATTTCTCGACCTCCTCCTAAGAGATAAATATTTGTTTGATACAATATACGAATTTAAAGATATACAATAAATATGAATATGTTCATGGCTTAGTGGTTGGAAATGTGCGTTATTTTATTTACGCATTTATTAATGTAATTACCATTATTTATCATTAAAGAAACTGTTATGTAATATTTCTAAAGCAATATTCATGCCAATCTTGATTACATTGAAATTTATTCAATACATTTAGGAACCAGGAAAATAATCGCTTAGAAATGCAATTTAATAATTTTTACATTACTCGGAAATTATCAACTTTTTTGGTGTATTGAATAATGTTACAAATGATCAGTTAATGTGATTTTTTAAGTAAAAATCAGATATTTGACAAGTTAAAAATATTTTAATTCAAATTATAAAGAATACGGGGAAACTATGATAGATTCTACAAAAAGACTTGATCAAATAAATGGTTGTTGTAATAAAATATAATACCAATAGAGACGGTCACACTAAAATGTTTTTGGGAATCCTATACTGTCATGATAGGAATTTAAATACGTTCATTATAATTATCAATCGCACATCCAATAAGGAAAATAACGATAATTGTTATTCTCTAAACTTGAGAACCAGTATAGTTTACACCCATGCGCACTTACATGTGACCATCTGTACAATCTCAAAATGGTATTGAATAAAGCAGACGTTGTCGATAATTACTATCGAAAGAGAGACCTCTAAACAAAACTATAAATAAATCAAAAATAAAATTAGTACTCTAAACAAACGGTTTATTTTTACACGGTCCACACGTATATAATGCACAAATATTTTTGTACCCAACGTTGAAATAAACAATATTTCACATTGCCCTCATTTCTCACTTAAATCATAAGTGATCATTATTCAACACCCGTATACAAGCACACCCCCTACATTCGCTTAATTAAAATTAACTGATTTTTATTACTAGAAAAACGCCTTGACAATTAAATCTGTGTATGTGTGCCATTGACCTTATAATAGATGCACTTTGAGAAACGCCACTCGCTAGTATTTCTAAACTTTTCTAAAAATAGCGCAGGAGACTCTATTCGACGTTTAGAATAATAATTTATGTATTGGTACTTGTAGATTTCCTTGGTCGTAAGAATATCTTAATATTGAGCGTCAATTAAATCGCTAGATAAATTGCAAAGTGAATAATTCCGATGATAAATTAAGTTAATGACGAATACAAATCTTAAAAAAACAGTACTCTGTTAAACTAATGAAAATTTGATTATAAATACGTGCGTTTTAATCATGTAATTAAAAATAGTGGTTTTATTTTACATCTTTAGTAAAATGTAGTTAATTTTCAACTACAATTGTGCTAAAATTTAATACCTACAAAAATTGAGATAACAATAGATTGAAAATTTAATATGATGAATATTTGAAGTATACTCATATTATCATTGCTGATTAAATTCGCCAACAACAGAATTAGTTTATTATGTACGAGGATAAAACTAGAGTGATAAACAATTGTAAAAATACTAGAACTATTTTCTGTTAGACTTAATAAATGTACTAATACATCACAAATACGACGTAGGAAGTCCACCTGATGTAAAGAATACAGTTAAACGCTTTGGGCGTTCATTATAGATATGACTGTTTTTTAAGATGTATCATACGTTATACCACATACCGCGAATGCTGACTTTGAACAATTAGTGTCGGTTTGTCGTGTTCAAATGTATTGTAGTTGCGCACACATGGCACATAGTGAAAAATGAACACAAATCTATACGCGCTTTCTCGTTACTTTTGATTACTACAAACAAAATCCTGACATTATATTATGTTTAAGTCACAACCGCACGGACGCGTTTTTTTTCAAATGGCGCGGAATGCTACTTTAGTCAGCGTTTAATTTTGATAAATGCGTTTTTGACATACAAGGCTAACTCGTGAACAAAAAAAATAAAATAAACAGCAATCATTAAAATTAACGATTCAACGTGCAAACTAACCCTACAGTATTTGCTAATCAAACGTGCATTTATTTTTTCAGACAACATGCTATATAAAACTAGCAGATGCATTTTTCATTATTTTTTTTTATCAATTAATAACACATAACCGATATATGCACTTTGTGTTCTTAAGGAATAGTAACATGCAATTGGACATTTAAACAAAATTATTATTTCAATTTAATTGTTAAAAAAGGCGTTGTGCCTTCTAAATAAAAAAGCTAGTGCGATGGCGGTCTGAATAATACTCAGAAGTTTTATCTGGACTAGAATCGAACTAACAACCACTGAAAGTGTTGAAACTAAGTGGTGGATCTAAATCCCAGCCAATAATATTAATACACATAGGCGTACATTAAATTATTGGTTACGAGACTTGCATGGTGTAACTAAAGTGTTCATTTCGATTATGACATTTAGAGTCAAAAAGTGATATATAGTTATTTTGTAATGTTTTCTACCATGCATCGTTGATAACCACAATACTAAATAAATAAATACCATAAGTAATGATTGTAAATACTCTATTTATTTTCGTTTCATTGTACTTTATTCGATTGACACTATTAAATTATTTGTATGCACAAATTAAACTACAAGTTAGGGGAGAAAACGCCCACGTGAAATATTATATAGTTATAATATCGGAACAGATGTTGCTGACACGCTATGAATGTACTGTATATACACATAATTTATTTCTGTACCGCGTTTAAAGGGTAATATCAATATTTTAATGTTACTTAAAATGATTTTTTACGATATATACGAACAAGGAAACCTAAAAAAACCGGTCGTCATAAAATTATCAAAAATGTATTAATATTAATTTTCATGGAATATTTAAAAATCTAATACTTCATAACAACAAACGACTGTTATTATTGTTTCTTATTTTTTGGAAATAAAATCTTATTTCCTGAAGGTAATAAGATACCGACGCTGTATCAAGAATATAAAATAAAGGCGTTTTTGTTAGTTTACACATTATATTAAAAGAAAATGTGAAATTACCGGTATTTTCTAAAAAATACACATACAAGTCTCTCACGCATATTATCAGTTAACGACGACATTATCTCATGTGGGCGTATAAGTAACATAATATTGACCTTAGGGTTCATCATGGTTTATTCAATGTTGCGTTCTATGTAATATTATTCAACAGTTGGATATATGTCTCTCAAGTGTTTATTTCATTTAAACACGAGACTAGTTCATAAAAAAGATCTGATAGCATGTGTGTATGTAATATTTACACACGCAATATTTTTACACTAGTCATGCCAGCCAAATATTTTAAAATACTGCAAAAAACTAATGGGTCAAAAATAGATAAGTGTCTGTATCATATGAAAATTATTATTTTATAAAACAATGAACGAAGTTTGCGCTAAAATAATTACTATGAAAAATAATTTCAAATAAAACAAAGTCATAATGAAAAATTACGGTTCTCATAAAATTTGAATTAATGTAATATGTCGTTATTTTACGACTACCATAATTACAATATAATAATTAAATATATTTTAGGAGGAAAATAATTTTATGAAATAATAAATTAAAAGGCGAATTTGAATATTTATGAGGTATAGTTTAGGAAGTTCTTCTTCGTTATAATAATTTATAGTCTCTCTTTAAATCGGGTCTGGAATTATAAATATTTATACATTTTTTTGAGCCACTTTGAAGGGTTCTATGTTTTTTGTAGAACTTTGTGGTAAGACTATAACAGCATGGCAATAATTTTTGCTTTTGTAGAGATAAACCCCCTGAACCCTCTCGACTATAATCTAGGTAACAGTACACAATTAAGTTTCAAAGTCGATTAATAAAAATTTGTACTAGTTAATGGTGTGTTATTCATAACTTGATAAAAATTATAAATCCAATTATTTTACTAGATATTTTATTAGTTATTAAGTAATGCTTAATTAATATTTTTTACGACTTTGAAACCAATTAAGAATCATAGTGGCCTCTCCCGAAGAAAAGTTCTTAATCATGGATACTTAAAGATGGATGTCAGTCCGTTGCAAGAGAGAAAAAGATGACGACTTCAAAATTGACTAATCTCTCACTGAGCAAAAGGAGACGATCGTAACTGAGTCTTGGACCCGAAGCAGTGCGAATAAGACACTGCCGCGTTACCCATTGATCACACCGTCCCTCGTAATGTTTAATATAATAAAAAAATCCAAAACAGACATAATAATATCGTCTTTCATAAAATTTTAATATTTTAACTAAATCATTATTTTAAAGTAAAATTATTATGCAGTAAAATAAATATATGAATTTACATTCTCTAATATATGAAATCAAGCAAAAAAATTTTTTTTTTTTTTATTAAATGTACAGAATGATTTATAAATCATGAACTACTTGATAACTTGTAGAATAATAATAATTTTGAGTATTTTTTTTTTTTTTTTTTTAGTTTTCAGTTGCATATCATTCTTGATGAATCCATTAGTAAGTATATTTTTGATTCTTTCCTTATACATTATATAGAGGAATTAACTTTTTCTTTTTAATGGAAACATACATATAAAACAGAAAATTATTAAAAAAAAATTATTATTTTACAAGTAATTAAATGGTTCATGATCTGTAGATTACCTTAAATATTATATATTTACATAAGAAAATTAAAAAAATATTATAATCAAATGCCAGAAAGTGTATGATAGTAATTTATACATACTTCAAATACATTGTTTACAAAATATTTTTATATTTAATTAATATTAGCTACTAATTATCAGTATTTTTCTTTACTAAAAATTTTCTTATCCTGCTGTGAATACAAAGTTAAAAACACAAGCTATATTATCAAAAATATTTGCATTCACATAAAAAACTATCCATGCTAATTATAATAACACGCTATCCAAATATTTTAAGGTAAAAAATTCTAATGAGTAGGTGAATATAAATTTCAAATAATAAAAAGCAATATTTACATATTAGCAATGCTGGTTATAAAATGTCCAAAAATGTAATATGTATAAAAATCATAGAAAAATTCTAAATAATAATAGGCTTTGTACTATGTTATGATGCAACACATAACATTTCAAAATGCAAATCGCAAAACAAATCATCAACAAACACAAAATAAATTTACCATGGTTTCACTTACAAGGGTCATGGTGTCCATTGAGAGGGTCTGTTTTAAAAAAGAAAAAAATTTATTATAAACATTACAATTAATTATTTAAATATCTAAATATTAGTTCATTTAATATTATTTACTAATAACTCATTTTGCAATACTTTATTTTCAAGTATTGTTTTGATTAATTTTAAACAAAACCAGTCATTTTATACTGAAACTGAACTATACACATAACTTATTCACAATTATAATATCTTCAAACACAAAAAAATAACTATAATTATAATAATAAAGTAATGTAAGTTATAGAAACTTTTTCAAAAACTTCATAGAAGAAAAACTTTGACTTACTTCGTTTTCCATCAGTCACAACTTGTTCGCAATCATCATACCATGTAGTTAAAGGACACTTCCACAGAGCTCCAGATTGATTAGTTCCTGGTTGTAGATTTTGATCTAAAGGTGCACCAACTAAAATCCTATAAAAAAAATTGTAAATTATTTATAAATAAGATAAAATAAAGAAATTACAACAATTAAAGCATTTTTTAATGAAAATAATTTGTTTAGGCCCAGATTATACTAAAATAAATTTGATGAGTTGTTCTGAAAAAAAAAAGCAGTTCATTAAAATTATTCCTCTTTAGATCAAATGTTCAAAATTATGTTATCAATTAATAATTCAAATAATTCATAACTTTAATATAGATAGAAGGAATTCTACCAGTTTATTAACTAGTATTAGTATAAAATCTCAGAAGGCTGAAATTTTTCAATTCAACTTGGACTTCATTTGAAATAAAAATTAATCAAATAGTTGAAATTATAATTTTTGTATGTAAAATTTATTTAGAAGCTGAAAAAATATATAGATATCATTTATACAATTAAAATATATCTAGTATTTCAAACACATATTAAATTTTGCACTGATTTGAGAAAGCTTAAATAAATTTGATGTTTCTGTTACAAATATTATGGTTTAAAAAATTTTATAAAATAAAGAATATACTAATTTTCTATCAATTAAATCAAATTAAAAAAAAAACAATTGATTTGAAATATTTTTTACATAATTTTATAATTAATAATTTTCTATCCAAAACATGATATACAAAATAGTTATTAATTTAAGTGCAATTTTGATTTTAGGACTAAATTAGATAAAGATAATATAGATAACACATTGATTTGTCCCAAATTATTGAAAAAATTGTTTGAAATCATTAGAATACAAATTAGCTATACATGTCATAAAACACATCAACATAAATTAACTAACGGATCGTCAATATTTGGTCAGTAAATGAGTATACAATTTCCGACATAATCATTATGCTAGTCACGTTTTTAAGTTCAACGGTCATTAAATAAAATGTGAAGATTCTTCACCCAACTCACCAACTATTTTCGACTTGTCCTTTAAGTTCATCAAACGACTGATGGCCAGCTACCGAATATCCAAAGTATGAACCATAATGACCATGTTTAACAATAGGTAATCTCGTTTCCAAGTTGAAACCTAGAACGGTCCAGTGAACAATGAAGCTGTACACGACTAGCAAAGCCGAGAGATTCGAGATTACGATCATATTAGGAGACATTCGCTAGTTATCGGTTTGTCAATCGATAAAAAAACGGAATTTTCTTACATGTATAGCCATTATTTTTATTTTTGAAAACCATCAACGTTGATCGTACAACTACACGAAACACACTAAGAACGACAGTACTCAACATACAACTGTTACTCGAAGAGCGACAACCTGCACTCGGCTACCCGTGGGCAGCATTCGTAAACAATAGCATGTTATCATATAAGTAGTATCAGTACGATTGTTCATTGGCCACGGTAAGTCATCGCCGTAGGGTTATAGCTACTTGTTCGTGGGCGACATCACAGAAGCGCACATTTTTCTATAAGTTATTGTATTACCTCATGCCGTAGCGCGCTACAAAATGATACATTTCTTTATTTTATTAAGAGTTATATTTTCATGATATATTTTTAAATCCAATTATTTTTTCTATGTATATCACGACGTTTGTATTTGCTCCATATGACTTCTGTAAATCATTCGTATATATCCAAACAATTATCTAATTATTCCCAAATGTAGTGTATTATATCGGAGTAGACTGTTTAAAACGCTATAATTATCCTTGTTTCAATTTTTTTTAATTCTACAAAAATAGGGTCTTTTCCTAGAAAAAAAAGTTGTCGAGTAGATCAGGTGATCAAAATATAGGTAAAACTGGATAACTTAAATGTTAATGAGTTAAGGCACTTGCAGCTTATTAAAAACTGATTTTTATTTTGTTAAAAATCCATATGATTATATGAACATAACTTTAAATTTATTCATTGTTGACTGATTATGTAAAAAGCAGTATAAACTTTTTGTGAGTACATAATATTTTCAATGTCTCTATAATAATTGAGTCTCTATTATTATTTAGTTTAAAGTAAAATACATTTCAATTATTAGTCTAAAATTCTTTTTACATGCCCCGTATTAAGAATAAATAAATAATATATTATATATAATATATTTTTCATGATAAAATGGACGTTTTTATTATAATTTTTAGCGGTATTATAAGTTTAAGTATTCAAGATTAATATCAAGAAATCTAAAGTAATTTTATTTTTATTAATTTTACGACCTACGCTTATACCATGAAGTGGCTAAATATTATTACAGCAGAGAATATGGAATTCTTACAATTTAAACAAGTTACCACTAAGAGTTCATTCTAGGTAATAACATTTTAAATCCATGATGTTGGGAATTATATCATAAAAACAACTCTTGTATGAATAAAATTTTACAGTAATTATAATTTGGCATTTATTTTCATAATAAATAGTCATATTATATGCATTTTTATTTAAATTAATCATTTTATAATCATTTAAATAGTCGTGAAAGAAACAGCTGCAAACATGAATAAATCATCACTATACAACGTTTATAGAAAACGGCTGTTTTTTTTTTTGGGATCATTGTACTGCAGAGACTATACAGAGATTGTACGGAAAATCGGTACTCGCCCATTTAACAGAACTTTGATTTGTACGAATAATTATCACCAACTGTTATCTCAAAACGATTTTCCCGCGTAAAACGACTAAGTTTTTATTTGTCATGAAATACAAAAAATATCGTGACTACTCTTATTGAAAATTTTAAAATTTTCAATTATTATTATATTTGTTATTCATCAGCACAATGGAAATTTCTAAACATTTTATTAGTATTCTAAAGTCTATTGAATACCACATTGGTCATTTGCCCAAAGATGTGTTGGCACACGAAGGACAATTACCTGAATTGCGGCCTATTTTCACTTGGTTTCTTAATAATATTTCCCCTAAAAATAATTGTGTTACTCCTAAAGATATAGCATTGTAAGTATTTGTTTTATTTTTATTGTATAGCAAATTCTAAGTCAAAAATATTTTTTTTAAGAATAATGATTCTGAAAGAAGTAAAAGTTCCTCAATAATTTGAAAGAATTGTATAAATATATTTATTTTCATTCATTGAGCCTTAATTTTTAATCATATAGATCATAATAAATAATTTACCAAAAATAGTTTAAGTAATATTCTCCATTAAAAAAAAAATGATGCATAAGGTTGAAAGTGACTTACTCAAGGTTTTGTCTTAACGAAATATGTACAAGAACCGTTTTACATTCTTCTTTAAAATATGTCCTCACTTTATTTATTTTTGTTATTAAGGGAATTCTATCTCCTGTATCCCCCATGAGGACCTCCATTAACATATTATATGATAATATATTTTTTAATTAAAATTGTTTACAATAGTATAAATATTTTTGGTCTCATTAAAAAAAAATTATTTTATTATAGTTTAAGATTTATTTTCTATAGGTTTACATCTCTATCATCTAAGTATGATATTTCATCATTAGATAAAGTATCTAGTGCAATCAATAAATATTACGATAAATCAACTAAAGATACACCCATTACACCTGTTGATTTAGAAACATTAGAGGAAATGATTTTCAAATCTGATTTAGAATTAAACTATCTTAAAGACCAAAATGATATTTATAAGTAAGTTATATTCAAATTTTTTTTTTTTTTTTGTAAAAAAATTAAAAGAAGTTTCTTTTCAATTAGTACATAATAATATTAACATCTTTAAATAAAAATATTTTATTTGCATTTACTATATCTTGGTATTGCATTGTAAATGTCTTGAAAATAACACAACATTGAGTTAAGGCTGAGCTAATTCTTGTATTTTTAAAATAATACTAAAAAATAATATAAATATATATATATATATACAGAATGGAACAGACCTAACTGACAACTTCTATAACTGTTGAATTAATCAACATTTAATGGTTTAATATTGAATTTTTTAAATAGCTAATTTTTAAGTATTATTTTTAAATTACATGATATTTGATATTAAAAGTAAATACTCAAAGAGGACAAGACACTAACGTTTTTTATTTTTTAATTGTGTATTACGTAAAATAAACTTTAATTTAAAATAATTTAGAATGATGTAAGTATTCCATTACTTTGCAAAATATTATAAAATTGGACATTTTCTCCAAAAATTGTATGTGTTTTGCCTTAATGACCAATAAGTTGTAGAAATCTCGATTTCAGTTGATTTTTATTTTACATCTTAATTGAAAAAATGTAGATATGATTTTTAAGTCCCCATATTGCAAAAAATATATAGTATATACTTATATATTATATAAAAAAAAAAAATTATAAAAAATATTAACATTGTGAGACATTTTGTATATGTATTAAAAAGTCTTTTAATCTATCAAAGTTCATGAAATTGTTTTGTTTTTGGTAAACTTCAAAATGATAAAATAATAATTTTTAGGTTAAAATGGTAATTGTTTTATAATTATTATGGAATCTTAATTTATAATATTAATTTTAGAAAAAAAAAAGAAAACATTAACTTTGAAATTGTTGAATTGGAAAAAGAAGAAAAGAAATCTTTTAAATCTTATGTTACAATGATTAATGACATCGAGTCAGTTATGAATAATTTTACTGAAGGTCTGGATAATTTTAGTAACAACATATTGAAGCTACAAAACCATACAAAAAATATATTATATGTTTGTATTTTTATTTTGAAAATAATTATATAAGCTAACTTGTTTAATTATTTTTATAGGATGATGACTGTCTCACCAAGTTAGCAGCTAAAAAATTAACAGAGATAGCAGATTCATGGCGTCTTCAAATTTTAAAAATGATAGATCTTTGGTTTGAAGATGTATGTACTTATAAAAAAATGTTTGTACAAATTAATATTTTTTATTAATAATTTATTATTAATTTAGAAAGATTCTTCTCCAGAAGAAATTGATTTTTATTTAAAAAATATTAGTCAACTTAGTTTAGTTACTAAAAGGTAATATATCAATATTCATATTGAACATATGTATTAATAAGAATTTTAACAACAAATTTTTCACTAGTATTGAATGTCTGAAGAATGCAGAATATTTAATTAAATGCTATTGTTTAAATTTAAACACTACCATACAAAACTTATTTAATGTAATCAATATGATAAAAGAAAACAAAGAGAATTTGGATCTGAACAATCTTAATATAACTAGGTATGTCATAAATTTTTTGAATAATTATTCCTACTATTTTGTTTTTTTTATAATTTTCAGTTTTTTACATATATTAAGTAAATCACAAACCCTACCTCAAATCACTATCAATGAAATAAACCCTATGTCTGATGTATCTCATATAGTGTTAGCTGACACCAAAAACAAAATGAATCAGTTAGATACTATGTTGAAACAAATAACTTTTATTGAGGAGTCTATAGAACATTATATAATAATGTGTGATGTTTTATGGTGTCTTATGAGAACAGACTGTTCTTTAGCAAATGTTAAATGTGAACTTATTTTACGGTGTGCTGAATTGTTAGATAAACTACTGTCAGACATTGTAAAATCAGAAGTATGAAATTTTATTGGTTCATTCTTTAAAATAAATTTTATTCTATACTATTTTTAATTTCTTTAAAGGACATGACTCTTCAAATTAATAAATTAATGAAAGAGAATAGTAATAAAAGTAATCAAGAAATATTTATTAATAAGGAAATAAATTTCAATGGTTACACACAGTATTTGAATAAATACAGCGAGAAGTAAGTTATCCTGTTCTATAAATTCTATTTTAAAGTAATTAATTAATAGTTTATTATTAAATTTATCAGTGCTGAATTTACGCATCTTTTACAATTTGTACAAAAATGGAAAAGCAAGTATCATTATACTAGAGACGAATGCAATAAACTTATCAATCTTCAAAATTCTATTAATAAATGCAATGAGATGATCAATGGTTTGATGTTAAATTAATATTTATAAACTATTTTTTTTTTCATATTTTATTGATGAACATTTATAATTCATAACAAAAATTGTTAAAAATATGGCATACCTGATACAGAAATATCAGTTCAACAATAAATATATATTTTTTATACATGATGTAATATATTTTATATAAAATAAAAATGATTTGGTAAATAACAAAAAATTTCATAAAGATATAGTTTAAAATAATCTTTTTTCATATGAGAATAAACTATGAACATTGCCTTCAAGTTGGGCAGATTGTGTACGTTTTTCAAATCTTAATTGTCCTAATGTCATCATATTTCTAAGATTCTTAATTGATCTGGTTCCAATGTCTTGACAACTATGTCTTAAACCACACTGAATGTAAGGTAAAAATCGTAACACTGAACCCTTATCTACAATAGCACCACTAACACCTTGAGCCACTTTCAATGAATCTTTTTCACTAAATAAAAAGATGATTTTTAAACAATTGCTTAAAATGCTAAAAAAACTGAAATTTACCTATGAAAATATCTATTTAATGCTGATCCTTTAGCATCTTTTCTATTCATGGCTTCTAAACTTCCCATTCCTCTATATTTCTTTAATCTTACACCATCTGAAAAGAAATATTCACCAGGTGCTTCTGAAGTTCCAGCTAACATTGAACCCATCATTACTAAAACAATGAATTTTTTTGTAAAATTTGGATAATCAACAGTATTGTATTATATAATTGTATAATCATTGATATAACAATGTATAATTGAGGTATAATTAAATGATAAACTCAACAAGATTTTTAAAATTTATATAAATAATGTAAAATTATTAATTTAAATTTAAATGAGTTTTAAAAGTTTAAGTAAAAAAGTTAACTTAATTTACCTGTAGACGCTCCAATGGAAAGTGATTTAATTATATGACCAATTGACTGAATCCCACCATCACCAATAACTGGTACACCAAATTGAGATGCATATTGAGCAACTCTATATATAGCAGTTCCTTGAGCTCGACCAACTGCCATCACTTCTTGGGTAGTGCATATTGATCCACAACCCATTCCTACTCTCAAACCATCAACACCAGCTTCTATAAGGGTTTTTGCTTGAGACATAGTAACAACTAATAAAAATATAAAAAAATTAACAATGAATTCAATGGATAAAAGTTAACATTTTACCATTTCCACCAATAACTTGTAATTCTGGTAAGTTTTTTTTGATATATTTTATCATTTCTACTTGGAAAATTGAATTTCCTTGAGAAGAATCCTACATATTTAATTTTAAATAAAGAAATTAAAGAAATTTATGTCTAAAAAAAAAAAATTATGATTTTACCAAAACAATCACATCTGCTCCTGCTTGATGAAGTAAATGTAATCTTTCTTTATCCTCTTCTCGAGTTCCAATTGCAGCACCTACCAAAAGCTGTTTGTTTTCATCTTTAGAAGCTTTTGGAAAGTTACGAGATTTTTTCAAATCTGTTCGAGCTATTAACGCAACTAATTCTCCATTTTCATTAACAATAGGTAATTTTCCTTTCTTAGAGTTTTCTAATAGACTATTGGCTTGTTCAAGAGTTACACCTGATTGGGCCGAAATAATATTTTCTAATTTGGTCATGATCTAAAAAATTAAAAGTATTTTTTTTTATACAATGATTTAATTTTTTTGGCATTTCTTACTTCTATATATTTGAACATTAAGAAAATTCAGTAAATACAATAAGATTTCTAAATTAATAATGGGGAAAGGATCAGGGTTATTTGTAAGCCTTAAGCATTTGTTAAAATTTGTTTTATATTTTAACGAAAATTAAGACTATGTCATACTTTTCACTATACATGATAATTAACACTGATAATGAACTAAATAAAAATATGCTTAATGGTTATTTTAGCCTATGTAGTAAATTATTATACCAAGACTAGAAGAAGGAAGCATTTTCTTTTTTCTTTTTAAATTATAGTGCAATTTAATTATAAGCTGAGAATATTATAATTTTTAGTTTACTTAATTACTTTATTTCAAATGATTAAACAATTATCCAAAGAAAATAAATTGATTTTTAAAGTTGAATAAATTTAGTCCACTCAAAATCCTACTAATAAATAAAAAAAAATTTATTTTAGCATTAAAATTAAACTAAAAATTAAATTATTGAGTTACATACTATGCTGACTGGTTGTCTTAATTGTTCAGATCCTTCCAAAAAATCAATATCTCTAGATGTAACAATACCAACTAATTTACCACCCAATTTTCCATTTTCTGTTACTGGAAAGCCACAAAAGCCATGTTCATCTTTTAATAGAAAAACTTCTGATACCTAAGTATAAAACACATAATTGAAATTTGACTAAACTACAAGTAAATGAAAAATGATGCTTGTTCTTACTAAAATATCAGGTGATATTACTACAGGATTACGAATAAAACCATGTTTGTATTTTTTCACTTTAGATACTTCATTAGCTTGATAACTTGGTAAACAATTGTGATGAATAATACCGATTCCACCGCAAAGCTTCATTCAATTACATAAAAATTAATGATGGACATTTTCAAATATTTTAAACTATCGAATAGTATTTGATAGTTTTATAAAATTATCGAATAACTATTCGAATTGTTTTTATACAACCAAATAGTTTATTTTTAGCATAAACTATCGAATAGTTTAAAAACTATTTGAATAGTTCCACTTAAAATTTGTATTCAGTACATTTAATTATTATAAGAAGATAATTAACAAATACTCAAAATAAATTATTATACAATTAATAATAGTAATAATTAGTGATGGGCATTTTTAAATATTTTAAACTATTAATTAACTATTCGAATATATTTTGTAACTATCCAATATTTTTACTATTCGAATAGTTTTAGAATGACTATCAAATAGTTTAAATAGTGTACAACTATCGAATAGTTTAATAGTTACTATTCGATATTTCCCATCACTAATAAAAATAATAATAAATGTAACAACAGATATTTTGAAAACATAGTTAATTATTTTCTTAAAACATGTAATTGTGTAAGACTTTTCCTATACTTTTATAATAAATTACTCTTAACATTTATCTATTTATAACCTTTTTTTTTTTTTTAAATATTTTCTCTATTATACACAAAGAACACAAAATATGTTACCGTAAGTTGAACAAAGTAAGGTACAGATATTCAGTATTATGATGCTAGTTGAAGGAATTCTAGAGACCTATCAACTCTTAAATTATCTTTATTTAAAAAAGCTATACTTGACTCATAAACTTCTGAAAATATTTTTAAATGTCATTAAAAATTCACTAATTCCAATTTTTACAATTAAAAAATTGATACCACATAAATTACCAACTAAAACCATAAATAAAATAAAGTATTATTTTTTGTAACTTACAAGTTAATTTCATGAGTTTAAAGACTCAAGTTCTGAATATTGAAGAAAGGTCAACCCATGCCATGACTAATCATTCAAACATGGTTACACGACCACCTCCAATGTTTATTTTCTCAAGTATCATAAAACTAAGAGTAAGCGTACTCACTATATAATATTAATGTTTCATTATTTTACTCCTAAAGGGATGAAAAAAATGATTTAACTACATATAATTGTACAATTTTTTTAATTATAAAGCATTTTCCTTATATTTTAAAATTTTTAACAGTTTCTAAGATAATGAGTCTTGCTCTTAATTTATGATAGTGAAGATAAAACTTTGGTGTTATAAGTTATATATAATTGAAAAATTAATTTTAATTTTTTTTAACTTGATAGAGGTATTATACTAAATTGAGTATTCAGTAAGTGAGGAAATAGGTTTCTATTGTTCTCATTATTTTCTTTTGGAATAATCCACTAATTTCTTAAAATTAAACACTATGTATTACAGATATGCATCGAAGCTTTTCTATAATAATGATTTTAATCATTGTCAGATATCATCTATACTTGTCCCAACTATACCACGTTCATACTGTACAGCAATCCCACTGTGCTACCATTTTTAATTAGAAGTTAGAGAAGATGTACTTAAAATTTTAAGATTTTCAGAAGTGGCCTTGCAACCATTACTAGATTAATCCAAAAACATAGAGTAGTACTCAATTTGCTTTGAGCAAAACCTGATATTAAACAATATATTATTTCAAATTATTTTACTGAATTTTCATAACCATTGACAAATTTAACAAAAATTTTTTGGCAATATAACTTTTCAAATTTATCTCAGAATACTTAATACTTCAGATTTATATTATTACTTACAGCCATAGCAATTGCCATTTCTGATTCTGTTACAGTGTCCATTGGAGAAGAAACTAAGGGTGCTTGTAGAGTAATTTTTTTGGTTAAAGGAGAAGATAAGTCCTAAAAACAAAATTTGTTATAAAATAATTTTTAAGTCAACCTAATATTGATTAAAAATTTACAAAAGAAACAATGATTGTGGAAATTTATAAAATTTTAACATTAAAAATATATTTCTTATATTTTTATCATATGATGGTAAAATTGTTTTCATTTAATCTAATTTATGCAAATCTTAATTAGATTTAAAAGCCTTAATATGATTTCATTCAGTTAGGTAATACATTACATAATAAAAGAATAATGAATACTTACAACATCTTGGGCAACAAAATCAATGTATCCAGGCAATAATATGAAATCACTGAAAATTATTGTTATACACTATTACATTAGAAATAAATGATACACAAGCTAAGTACTTATATAATTAGGTTCACTTCTTTATAATAAAAATTAAAGGTTTGGTTTGTTTTTATTTTTTATTAATATTAAGCTATGTTAACATCATTAATTTTAAGATCTTATAAATAATTACAACTTTATGACAAAAATTGTGTTCTAAGCTTTCTTACAATTGAATGATAGAACAAAATAGGTATTTGATGGAACTCTGATTCAAATATAAAAATTTATATAAATAATAAATAAAACTTCATTATAACTTTCTAGGCATTGAAAATCTTCTGAAGTCAGTTTAAGATGGTTATTTTTAACTAGCTAAAAAATAAACATTAAGCTTACAATCTTTCAACATTTTGATATTCATATATTGTAATTATTTAAGTTTTTTTACCAAAAAATATATAATTAAGTCATTATGCCACAAAACAAAAGCATATATATGTATATAAACACAGTGGAACAGATCTAATTGACAATTCTTATAACTTTTGATTTAATAATTATTCTTTTTTTAATATTATTTTTAAAAATATAATATTTTTATTTTAAACTATTAAATAATGGTATGTTAAGCTGTCATAAGTTCAATAATAATACTCTGATAAAACATACACTATTGTTCAAATGACCTATACATATATATTTTATTTTTATGGTTATATAATGAAAAAACACTCATAATTATAAATATATTATAACTAATCCATGTTTTTAACAATAGAAAAATATATTTATTAAAAGGCTTTGAATACTATCAACATTTGCAAATGATATAATTTATTTTGTTGCAAACAAAATGTATACACTGTGAAGTAATTTATTAAACTTTGATATTACAACAAATTATCTTTTATGGATAATCAAATATATATTTAAGATATTTACTAGTAATTCTAGAGCTTGTATATATGTGTTTGATTATTTTATATCTATTAAATAAGCACTATTGAATGTAAAGTTATTATTCATTTGAGTAAGTAAATATTTTGTACACAATATGTTGACTTAGACTTTAGACATAAAATTGTTATAATAAAACAAAGCCTTACAAATGGAAAAAAATTTAAATTATATTCAAAAGTAAGATTGTTTGTTAAGTATAAAAAATCAATACAGAAAGATCACCTTTAATTTTATAAAGTATATAACTAATTAGTCATTGTCTATATGCGCCATTTATAATATTAAAATGTCTGTATCTGTATGTAATTATTCAAAATACTAAAAAATAGGCTTAAATATATTTTTGTAGCCATCATGAAAAGATTAATATTAATAAAAAATAAATTGGGATTTCCCAGTTATTAGCTTGTAATAATAATCAAAATTTAAAATGTTTTTAATGATAATTGCATGATTTTATGCTACAGTTTATTCTTAATTAAGTCTTAAGCAAGCAATTTTTTTTTTTTTGATCAAGTGAGATAAAATTTGACTTAGTTTTTTTGAAAAGTAAGATATTAGTTGTTTAACTTGTGATTTTTAATAACAAATGAAATTTATATTTGATAGAAATTTTTAACATAAAAAAAAAAAATTTATAAGACTAAACTGTTTTAAACATTTTATAAAGTATTTAAATTATGGTAGCACTAGGCATAAACAGCTGAAAAACTAGTGAAATAGGTTAACTCTTTTGTTGAATCTTTTAAATTGTACATTATTCATGAAATATATTTAATTTTCAAAATATTTATTATGTTATAATATTTAAAGTTTTATTTCAATAATTCATCTATAACAGATTAATCTAGGAAATTTTATAAATTTGACAAAAAAAACCAAAATGTAATTAGGAAAATTTAATACATTAAAATTAAATCGCTTTTTATTAATAGTTGAAACAAGTTTTTGCATACTACACATGAAATATAGTGGATTTACTTAAAATTGCCTAATTATGAAAACTGATTAAATATAAGCATACTTGTAGGTAAGGCCTTCGCCGGATTTGAACAATTCTTCAGCTGAGAGGCCGTCTTGAATAATATCTCCAGAAGGCATTTCAATGAATTGTACAAAATACAATAATAATAAAAATTGAAAAATCCCCGACTAATAAAAAAAAGCACGTGTTAAATATGTGTTGGCGGCAAATATCGTTACTTCACGTACAGCGAGCTCCTCAACAAACACTCAGCAGGAGCTAACTGAACGAGTTATTTTATTGACAACAGCGAGTGACAAACTTTTCCGACACTCGGCAAGTTATAAAAGATAGCAAAACGACGTACCTTCTACTAAAAATCTAACATAAATGTAGATGAACTAACTTAATAACTATGGTAGCTTGTGATGGGTTACTTGGTATCATTTTTATCAATTTATGGTAAGGTGCTTATCATCATTAACTAATTGATAATCACCACATGGTGTTTTTCTTAAATAAATCTCGACGTTAGTAGTGTAATAAAAATTTTTAGTTAAAAATGGATGATCAGGAAGCTTCTATGGAAGATCA
The DNA here is from genome assembly GCF_025091365.1 of Daktulosphaira vitifoliae. Taxonomy (NCBI): domain Eukaryota; kingdom Metazoa; phylum Arthropoda; class Insecta; order Hemiptera; family Phylloxeridae; genus Daktulosphaira; species Daktulosphaira vitifoliae. Next base: position 42,403,465 of record NW_026099573.1, read on the forward strand.
AGATGAACAGGAGTCTATGATGGAAGATCGAGATATGACAACAGAAAAAGGACCAAGACAAGTTTATTTACCTGGTCATCAAATGAATGAAGAGGAATCTTTAGTTTTTGATCCTTCTGCATATCACATGCTTCATGATGTTGATTCAGGTAAGATTTGTTAATTACTTAAAAAAAAAACAAAGAACTTAAAATTTTAGTTTTATTAGATATAATATCATTTAAATAATTGTAGCTAATTTTATATCTTGATTATTTTGTATTTTAGGTTTACCTTGTTTGAGTTTTGATGTAATAGCAGATGATTTAGGTTCTAATCGTAATATTTTTCCACACACTATGTACTTAGTGGCTGGCAGTCAAGCCGAAAAACCCAAGGATAATTGTGTTATTGTTATGAAGGTATTATTAAGTTACGATTAAATACTTGGTTTTATGTAACTTATTCTTATTTTTTTAGTTATCAAATTTAAATGCTATAAAAAAGGATGAGAGTAGCTCATCGGAAGATTCTGATGTTGAATCAGATAGTAGTGATGAAGAATCAAATGATCAACCAGTTTTGCAAGTATCAGCATTACCACATTTTGGTACCATTAATCGGATTCGAGTATGCTGAAAATTGAAATCATTTAAATCTAATAAGAAGTTTTTCTAATTATAAATTTTTAATATTTTCTAGAGTACAGCAGTTAATGGAAAAGTCTTTGGTGCAGTTTGGTCTGAAAGAGGAGTTGTTAATATGTATGATCTCAATACTAAGTTGAAAGATGTTGAAAAAGCTAAAAGAAATCGAAAAATTGGAAGTGTAGAAAAAAAGAAGAAACATGGTAAACAAGCTCCTAAAAGAACATTGGTAGAACACAAACCATTACATTCGTTCTCAGGTCATCGAGATGAAGGTTATGCTTTAGATTGGTCAGATACTACTCTAGGTAAAGTTTTAAAAAATAAATGTAATTTTTTAACCATTTTTTAACCAAATTATATAATTTAAGGTGTTTTGGCTAGTGGTGATTGTAAAGGTAATATACATATTTGGAAGCCTAGTGAGGGCAGTTGGACTGTAGATTTAAGATCATTGGAAGGTCATAAAGAATCTGTTGAAGATCTACAATGGTCCCCTAATGAACCTAATGTCATAGCATCATGTTCTGTTGATCGATCGTTAGTCATTCTTTAATTATCAAGTAATTGTCACATTTTAAGTTGATTTAACTTATATTGTTGTTTAGATTAAGAATATGGGATACGCGACTAGCGCCCAATAAAGCTAACATGTTGACCATAGTTGATGCACATGATAATGATATAAATGTTATCAATTGGAATAAAAAAGAACCATTAATTGTTTCTGGAGGCGATGATGGAAAATTAATGATTTGGGATTTAAGGCAGTTTAAAGTAAAATTTAATGTTAAGTTTTCCATCATTTTTTTTTCTATCCTTTAATCATACATAATTCTAGAAAGGTAAAGATTTAGCTACTTTTAAACACCATACAAGTGCTATCACAACAGTTGAATGGAACCCAGATGATAGTTCTGTATTTGCTTCTGGTGGTGATGATCACCAAATAGCCATTTGGGATTTAGCTGTTGAGAGAGATACTACTAATGAGCAGGATGATATTAAGGTAAAAATCTTAATGATAAGATATTATGAATGTAATAAAACCTTAATTTGAAATATCTTATAAAAGCTATAAAATAAATATGCAACTTTTTATGCTTTTCACTTGATAAGATCTAATCTTATTAAGTGAAAATTATTGAATTATAATATTATATATAATAATTAAATTATTGAATTTATTCAATAATAATGTTTGTCCAAAAACTAACTTAAAATATTTGATGGAACACATCATTTTATTGTTAAATAATGTGATATCTAGAAGCTCTGCCTTTTGTTAAATAGTCTAATATTTTTCTTAGTATGAAATATATTTTATTGCCATTTGAATATTATAAACACTGAATTAACAATTGTTTTTGTTCTTCTCTAATGCATTGAAATATTTCAAATTTATAAAATTTGTTTCCTTTGTTTTAGGAAATCCCACCACAACTCTTATTCATTCACCAAGGACAAGAACATATAAAAGAGCTGCATTGGCATCCACAAGTTACTGGTGTACTTATTAGTACAGCTCAATCAGGATTTAATGTTTTTAGAACCATAAGTGTATAAAAATAATTAAAAAAATATAACATTTATTTTCTAAATAATTTAGAAAAAAAACAATTATTGTTTTTTTTTTGCCATCAAATTTTTAGTATTAATTTTTCTTTTTTAGAAGCTAAATAAGTCTAAATTAAAATTTAGAATTTATCGAATTTTTAAATTTGCACTTCATCTTTGATTAGTGTTATCATTACCATAACAATATGATAACAATAAAATGCAAAAAGTTATCTTTTAATCATGGAATGAAAATAGTAGTGTCTTCTGAGGCCACTGAACGTAATTAAGATATTTATACTAGCCCATATATAATTACTTTTAGTATAATACCAAATGTTTTTTTTTGGCTTGAATAATAAGAAAAATTTTTATTTAAATTATACACAAAATTAAATATCTAAAAAAGAACAAAATGTATTTATATCAATATCTAGTAAACTACTAACAATTATGGAATTTTAAGTATAAAGTTAAGTTAAAGTTTTTCTTTTTGAACATTACTTTCTTCAATTAATTTAGTAACAAAATTTCTTAATTGGTCTTCATCTTGTGAACCAATAATTTTTGATTTAACCTTTCCATCTATCATTGATACCAGTACTGGTACCACAGATATCTGTAAAAAAATGTATAATAAATAAAAATTTGTAAAATTAAAGCAAAATGTTACTCCAAAATCCATAGCGATTTCAGCATGATCATCAATATCCACCTTTAATAAGTGTATTTTACCATTTTGCTCATCCACTATGTTTTCAATGAGAGGTTGCAAAATTTTACAAGGTCCACACCATCTATAAATTCATAAATAATTTTCTTAAGTTCTAAATCTTTAATTATTTTTCTAGCTGTAAGAGTTATATAATGCAGCTGTAGAAATAAAATACATACGTTGCAAAAAAGTCAACAATAACTGGAACTTTACAGTTATTTACATGTTGATCAAAGTCTTCTTTATCTTGTATTTTAAGTATTCTCTGACAAACTAAAAAATGTTTAAAAAGTACATAGTGAAATTGAAGCTCATATTCTAGTATATAATAGACCAAATAATTGTATCAAAAACATAAATAACGTGTTTGAAGATAAAAAATAATGTTGTGGAGTATTTCTTAATATAATTTAGATTTTCAATAAAATCTGACACAAAGGTTTGCTCATAATTTTAAGCGAATAATTACCAAACTTATGGTGTACATTACATGAGTCTTGCTTGACTAAAAGACAATGTCACGCATGAAGAAACTTTAACAGACTAGAAAAATATCAACTCAAGATACAAGATAGTGTTTTGTCTTTATCTTGTTCTTACTTTACACAGGCGATATTTTGACTAGCATTAACTCAATTATTGTTTTATACAACACTTAATTCTCACAAAAATCAATGGATAGCTATTATTCAAATTCAAGTAACCAACAACATTTCTACAAGGATAAAATGGAAGATTAAGATGAATAGTAAAAAATTAGTACACATAAATTTTAATTTACAAAAAACCCCTCACATTCCAATATTACTGAATCAGTAAACAATCACACAAAAAATTCATCTAAATATCTGGAAATCCACCTTTACTGTCGCTTTAATTAGAAACACTATGTACGTTTGAAATGAAAGAAAAATTGCACAATTTATTGGTTAATTGGAAAACATTCTGAGCTACTAGAGAAGAAATATCTATTATAAATTGTGATCATAAAACCTATTTGGAACTATGGAATTCAATTGTAAGACTGTTTTAGTAAATGTATCATAGAGGTTGTACAACACAGTCAAAATACCTCCCTTGTACCATTGTTGTAGAAAATTAATTTTAATAGAAATTATGTAAATTCATTTTGATATGATGTTGTATGCTGTAACTCAACTCATACAAAAGGATATAACAATGTTGGAAAATTTATTGACAATCCAACTATTAGAAAATTGCAATGATTTAAGACATTTAACTCATTCAAACCATATGACTTGGTTTAAATTTATAAATATTTATGTATACACATTTTAATTATTGTTTTTATCATTAGATTAAGTTAGAGATCACATAATTGGAATTATAAATCCCATTTATAATTATATATATATATACAAATAATTTTTTTAATATTAACCACTCGATTTCTCATAATAGAATATATTTTTTAAATAACTTTTTTTTGGATTTTTTAAATTACACATGTATTTCCATGTATCTGTTAAAATAATTCTTCGATCCATCCCTTATAACTTATATGAGTAACAACTTAATTTTTTTAAATGGCAACATACATATTAAACTAACTTATAAAATAGAAAATGACATAATTAAGATATCCAACTAAGGTGCTAATTTATGAATATCCTCCAGTGCACTGGTTCAAAAGTTGATATCGACCAGTCATTTTAATAATTTTCTATTTTATAAGTTAGTTAAATATTTCACAGCCTCTAATTCCTCTCTCCTTATATATATATATACATATTATTCAGTATATTTTTCATACGTTAATATATTATTGTAAAAGAATTTACATATTTAAGTTCTATCTTAAATAAATCTATGCATATTAAATTTTATAAAATTAGGCTAATTTAATTAGCTAACTATACAAGTCTATAAAAGATATTTATAAAATAATTTTGCAGGAACAGAGGGTCAACCTTTCTTGCGAGTTTCTAAGACTGTTATCAATTTAAAAAAAAATAATAATAAATTGCAAATTACTTACTAGGAGAAAAACTTAAAGCACGCTTGAAAGAATTTGCAACGGGTTTGGAAATATAATTCATAAACATCATTTTAGTCCTAAATAAATAAAACAAAAACTCAAGTTAAAATCAAATGTGTTTTATATTATTTAATTAAGTCCGTTTTTAAAAATGTATAACTCAACGTCTATAAAGTATATAAAATAACTTCAATCTTGTACTTATAATTATAAAACAATTTTTATTATTGTATATTTGTTACACAACAATCAGATATTGTTTTATTTTAAAACATTTATTAAACATTCAATAATTATTGAAAACCATGAAATATTTTTTTTGTTTTTCATTCTATTTAATTCTAAAAAAAAATGTGATCTATAAGTAGGTTGGCTTGTAAGTTCTAGTTTTATAAAATAATAAAATTAAAGAACTGACATATTAATACTGAAGAATAAAATATTACATTTTTTTTATCATTTTTGGGCTTCAGTTACAGACTTTTTTTTTCGAGAAACATAAGTAAGAAGTTTTCAAATATATGCTAATTTATATGGGCAATAAAATATCGAACTTACGAAAATTATTTTTTATGAGATTATGTATTTGAGTACTCAAATGGATTGTTAAGCCGGCTTTATGTATTAAAATTTTTATATGGAACATGATACTACTTATCAAAATTTTTCTGATATCATCTTAAATTTGAAAAGTCCTTCAATCACAATTCCTAAACATTGAACATTTAATGCGCATGCTCACATTGTGAGACCCTAGACTAATGAGTGCCAAGTAACTTGAAAATCTTTACACGAGGTTATCGGTTTAAATTTAGTAAACCTAATTTGTTTGATTATTTTCAGTCAAGTAAGAATTTATTATTTATAATTTTCATAAGTGAAAGTATATTAAAATGGCTGCAATCAGCTTATTAAACCCAAAAGCCGAATTTGCCCGCGCAGCACAAGCTTTAGCTGTTAATATTTCAGCTGCAAAAGGTATTCAAGATGTTATGAAGACCAATTTAGGTCCAAAAGGAACAATGAAAATGTAAGTTAAGCTGTAAATAATTATTGCAATATATAAACCTTTAAGTATATAGATTTGTAAAAAAAATGTCAGTGTTTTGAATCCCATCTGCAATGAGTAATTCTAAGTGTTTATAGGTTAGTTTTTAAACAATATAAAATTAAAATACAGAACTTAGAAGCTACTATATGAGATATAATTGGATATGATCTTAATAATTGATAGGACTTGCTTTTATTAGTTAAATAATATATGATAGTTATGTAAATTTAAATATAAAATTATATTATTTTGATTTGTATTTTTAAAAGTATTTCATTTTTATAAAAGCTCTTCCGATTCAAATTTCTGAGTTATGATATAACCTCCTTCAAGAAAAATATTCAAATTTAATCTAATTTTCTATTACATTATTTTTAGTGGCAGATTTTCAACATTTTTCTGGGAGTGATATCAAAGTATAAAGTTTATTTAAAATATTTATCAGTCTTACACTAAGTATTATATAAAACAATTTATGGATGTCTAGGAGGTGTCTAAGTGATTTGATCCCTCTTCCCTCATAAATCTGATACTGATTATTTTTAAATAATGTTCTCTTATAATGATTATAGAAAGTATATACTAAGTTTTAAATTAAAATATCATCTGTCAGATTTCTAATTATATTTATTATATTTAAAAATATAAAATTATAGAACATTATTTTAAATGACAAATTTATTTGTATTATAAATATACTATTGAATTTACAGGCTTGTATCGGGAGCAGGTGATATAAAAATTACAAAAGATGGGAATGTACTCTTACATGAAATGGTATATATTCATTAGTAATAAAATTAAATATTATATTTTTTAAATTTAATTAATTTAAATTCTGTAGCAAATCCAACATCCAACTGCAAGTTTGATTGCTAGAGCTTCAACAGCAATGGATGATGCTACTGGAGATGGTACTACTTCTACTGTTATTATTATTGGTGAATTATTAAAACAAGCAGAAAATTTAATTTCTGAGGTAGAGTGAAATTGTAATTATTAGCATATTTTAATGATATAATATCACTATAAAGATATATTATTTAGGGAGTGCATCCAAGAGTTTTAACAGAAGGAATGATCAAAGCACGTGATAAGGCTCTTGAGCTTTTAGAAAATTTCAAAATTATTGGTGTACCAGATCGTCAACGTCTTTATGATGTTGCTTCTACCTCTCTTCGTACAAAAATTGATAGAAAATTAGCTGATCAAATGTCTGAAATGTGTGTTGATGCTGTTTTAAGTATACAAAGAAAAGATGGTATTGATTTACATATGATTGAATTAATGGAAATGCAACACAAAACAGCTTCAGAAACTACTTTAGTCAAAGGTAAATAAAGTTTTTTAAATTGCTAACTTAATATAATCTTAGTAAGAATATTTTCATATGTATGTCTTATTTATTTATTATATATTATAACAATATAATTTCAAATTTGACATATTACATATTACTTGTATTACATTTCTATATTATAAATATTTATATAATAAGAAGAAAATAATCATAACTAAAAACATAGATCACATGTTTTAGTAATATATTATTATTTTTAAGGACTTGTTCTTGACCATGGTTCAAGACATCCAGATATGCCCAGAAAGGTTGAAAATGCTTATATTTTAACATGTAATGTCAGTATGGAATATGAAAAAAGGTAGATAATCACTAGTATAAGAAAAGGAAACTAATTTAAATCTATTATTTATATTAATTAGTGAAGTGAATTCTGGATTCTTTTACAAAACTGCTGAAGAAAGAGAAAAGTTAGCTTTAGCAGAACGTGATTTTATTGAACAAAGAGTGAAAAAAGTCATTGAATTGAAAAGAAAAGTTTGTCCCCCAGGTTCTGGAAAATCATTTGTTGTCATAAATCAAAAAGTAATTTTTTTAAACTGAACATGATAGCTCATTTGTATTTGTATTTTTTTTATTTTTTAGGGTATTGATCCATTTTCATTGGATATGTTAGCAAAAGAAGGCATTATTGGTTTAAGACGTGCTAAAAGACGTAATATGGAACGTCTAGCTTTGGCTTGTGGAGGATCAGCTGTTAACAGTGTTGATGATTTAACTGAGGATGTTCTTGGTTATGCTGGTTCAGTTTATGAATATGTTTTGGTATGATAAATTAGCTTAAATCAAGAAATTAATATAATCTATCTTAAACATTTTAGGGCGAGAATAAATATACATTTGTTGAAGACTGCAAAAATCCTTTAAGTGTTACTATATTAATGAAGGGGCCCAACAAATACACATTAACTCAGATAAAAGATGCTATTCATGATGGTTTAAGGGCAATTAAAAATGCTATTGATGATGGTAAGTTACTTTTTATATTATTATTATTAAAAGTTGCCTTAAAATTAATATTAATTTTAGGCAGTGTTGTTCCTGGTGCTGGTGCTTTTGAAATTTACGCATGGCAAGAATTACAAAAATTCAAAGATGAAATTAAAGGTAAAATTCGCTTAGGTGTTCAAGCCTATGCTGAAGCATTATTAGTCATTCCTAAAATTATTGGTAAGTTATACTTATTTTAAATTAACAAGTATTATTGTTTATTAATATTTAATGTGTATTAGCAATAAACAGTGGGTTTGATGCACAAGATATGATTGTTAAACTCCAAGAGGAATCTAGGGATAGTGCTGTACCTGTTGGAGTTAATGTTGATAGTGGTGAAGTACTTCAACCAGTAGATGCTGGAATATTTGACAATTATTGTGTCAAAAAACAAATTCTTAATTCTTGGTAAGTCAATTTTTATATTATTTCTCTAAATTTATTATTTAACTTTTTTTTTTTTAGTACTATTATTGCCAGTAATTTATTGCTAGTGGATGAAATTATGAGAGCTGGTATGTCATCATTAAAGGGCTAAGAATTACTTATTTCACTATTTTTCTAATTTACTAACTTTATGTATTAACTTTTCTCATGAAAATATTCATTTTGTAACAAAATTAAATAATATTAGTTATAAAACAATTTTTTTTAAATTATCAATTTATTTCAGTTAATTACTTAATTTCATTAATGATTTCTTATCTCAAACTATGTTCATAAATTGTCATGAGTATTACTTATCATGTCTAATTATTTGTCTTATAAATTAATTATAAGGACTAATCTTCTTTAAAAGATGAAAAAATAATTAAATTAGTTATAAAATAAGTAAGGTGGCTATTAATTTTATAATAAATATTGGAGAGTCTTTAGAACTAAAATTATTATTTTACTGTTATAACATCAGAAATCATAAACTACTTGACAAATAAAATAATACCTACAACTGTTAAGTCAATACGGTCGGCAAAAAAACTTCCTTAGTTGCAAAATTTTTATTCAAAACCTCTTAAAAAATTCTTGTTTAAATTAATGAAAATACTAAATGTTGTTACATCACCAAAAATGCTAATTTTTAATTTTGTTACCTGTTTCTGTATAGAATTATTATAATTTTTACTAAAATAATTTATTATATAGAAAAAGTTTAATTTAATTAGATTATTGAATGTGGTGTAAAAGTATGCATTCTCATAATTATGATTCTTTTTTATGGCATTCTAATGTTAATAATTATGATCTTGTAAGATTTCTATATAAATTTTAAAAAAATATGTAAATACAGTCGACTCTCGATAATTCGAAGTTGGCGGGACTGTCGAAAAACTTCGAATTACCGAGAGTTCGAATTGTTGAATAGTTCGAAATAACGAGAGAGCAAAAAAAAAATTCGAATTACTGAGAGTTAAGAAAAAATTTTTTTTTTTATTATTGTAGTCAACTGTACATAAATAATTGTTTTAGAAAATTTGGAATTACATATAAAAACATTTTTATTTTTTAAAAAAATCTGTAATGGTTTTTTGCTTCTTTAAGTTTTGTTTCATTTTTTCAACAGTTTTGTCTAATGTAAATAAAGCATCAANTATTGATACTTCCAGTACTGGAGGCATCTAACATTTTTTAAAGTTATTTATCAATAATTATCCGTTAGGGGTATAGATAATATTGCTATGTTTAACTTTGACATATTCATTATCTACCTAAAGTCATCTGGTTCTCTAAAATCTGTACTCTCCAGAGACACATATTGGTGCATTGAAAAGTGATACTTTTCAAATTGAAAAAATAAGAACATGATATAGTTTTCCAAATTTTTTAAATTTCCATTTATCTAAGAAAAAATAATTAATAATTAAAGATAAATGTATATTATTGAATTAAATTTTTATGTAAAATGAGGTTCTCATCTCTCATAACTAAAAAGATTTTTTTTAAATAAAATACGAATTAATTATTAATCCAAATTATACTACCATAAATTATATCCCAGTTGACTGGGATGAGCCAGTTGACTAGACTAGACTAATTTGTTTAATTTTACAAGTACATCTTTATAAAGATACTATTTTAGTATGTCACAACTTACAGAATCGCCATTAATTATAACAAAAACAATGTTATATTCAATCGCTTGAAAAGTTTATACTTAAAAACAAATCAAAAACAATAATAATGCACCTTTTTATAAAATGATATTTTTTGTAGAAATAGATCACAGCTTAAATTTCGATTATAAAATTAATAAGATAACTGAAAGAGATATTTCATAGTGAAAATGCTTAGAGATAATTTACTATTTAATGGTTTAAACAAATATATTTTTAACATTGTTATTAAACAAATATTTTATTTCATGAATACTTTGACCAAGCAGGTGTTTCAGCTTTTTTAACAGGAGCTACTTTTTTAGTAGTATTGCCTTGTAATGTTGGAAACATTTCTTCATCCTTAACATCTAAACTAGTTCTACTTTTAGGTACACTTCTTGGTCCTAATAGAATAAAATAAATTGATTAATTTAATCTAATTCAACTAACTTTTATTGAACTCTTGTGAAAACTGATACATGATAACCACAAATTAAAAGAACTCAAATTCTCATGCCTTTTTTTCAGTCAATTTTTAAAATTAAAATTCCAAAATTAGCAAAGAGGCGCAGGCATACATTATTTAAGTGGACGCATGTGGTTTCATCAAACACTTTATTATTGTCATTGTTCTCTGCTTATTAATTGAAATTTTGAGAATAGGTGGGGTTGAACTCCAAAAGCATTTTTTATTTACCCTCTACTAGTCCATAGGTATAAGTATAGATTTATAAAGTGTTTAGTATACATAAACTCCATCCCATTGTTTTTGATATAATTTGATTATACATAAAAAAAATATATAGTGGTGGGATTTACTTTCCTTCCTTTACTAAGTTTAAATATATGATAGGTTTATTCAATTTTTAAAAATTCCAGATTAAACCATAAAAATCCCCTACATTTTTATGATTTCCCTAATTATTTTAAAATCCTCTGATATTTTAACATTTTCCAGACTTGTGGCAACCATGTGAAACTACATTCATTTAGTACAACATTTCTTATAGAAAAAAAGTAGTTAAAATAACATACCTTGAAAATTGCTTCGTTGATTAGGAATAACATATACATTCTTTTTAGGTTCTTCTGGTTTTTCTACTGTGATAGGATCATCTATAACATAAAAATAATTTTTATATGAAATACAATACATTGTTAAAATAAAGTGTATTAATTACAGTATAACTAAACTGCTATTTGCTATTCTAAAGTAACTTTCATCAATTTACTTTGAATATTGTAAATGTTATGATATTCTAGTCTTGTGTACTAAGGCTTGTATATCTTATGAACGTCAGATATTATAAAATAACAGTTGATGATAAACGAGTAACAATAATAGTCAATTGCTAAGACAAGTTACGTAGAATAAACAGCAATTTTCTTTTTGACAAGTGACAATTAACACTATCAAATGACTTCTTTAAATTAATGTAAATAGTATTCAATTTATAAGTAAATAGTAAGTGATAAAAAAAATCATATAGTAAGTTAAAATAATCACAATGCTTAAAAATTAAATATCTTCTAAACAATTCATAAAGCATAAAGATTGAATAATAATTATGAAGTTCATTGTTTTTATATTCATATTTTATGTACCATAAAAAATTTTACATTAGAAAAGTGACTAATTTTTATTAAAAAAAGCTGATTTATGAATCTATATATTATTATAAAGTAATTAAATTAACAAAATTACCGAGCAATAGATATTTGCTACCCATATATTGAAATTAATATTTTATAAATATATTTTACAAAAAAAAATATTATTATATATAAATGTAAAAAAATGAAATTAAAATAAATTAGGAACATAGATGCTTATTAATTTAACCATGAAGTTTCATAACTTAGTCTAGGTATCATTATGGATGATTAATAGAAAGTGTTGTTGTGTATGAACTCAAAGGAGATACAATTTCATAAAAACTTATAATATAATTCAAGGTTGTCTAATGTGGTTCTTACAATTCTAAAATCTAATTATTAATAATAGACAACTCAAAGAATTATTAATTAATTATACATTAAAAACAAATATTAATTATCAGCCACAAAAATTCTTTGAAGAAATTTCGGAAAATACTGCTACATTATCATAATTCCTATAGGGTCAATCCATGCCAAATCATCCAGATGTGGTTGCAAGACCACCTCATTTTTTTTCTTAATTTTCCAGGGTTTATTCTTTATGCTATAATTAGATTAAAACTATTTTTTTTTTTATGATCTTCCCATTTTTATGGCTATCTCAATGTAAAATATTTAAATAAATAATCATGATTTTATTCTAGTAGTTAGAATATTCTGTCTTCGTAGATATATCAATTAAATTGTGTAAAACTATTTTCGGGAATAGGAAAAAACTAGGAAGGTCATAAAAAAGAAAATTGTTTTAATCTAATTATAACATAAAGAATAAACCCTGAAAATTTAAGAAAAAAGTGAGTTGGTTGTTCAACTACTTCTAGATGATTTGGCATGGGTTGATCCTATATGTATATCTTAATTTGCTTACAATGGCAGTGTGACAATGTGTCAGTCAGTAACGAGACAGTGTTTAATGCGCAATGCCTCAGATTCAAAACCTGGTTATGGGTGGCTTCATTTGCCGAACGAGAGATCAGTTTGGTAATTAGAGTCGCCATCCCTCTTTCTGGTGACGGACTAACAACCAGTTCCAGAGTATAAATGGTAAAGAAACCTCCTTATTTGGGGAGGCCCTTAATAGGCTGATAAAAGCGAAAAAAAAATGTAGTTAAACACTATAAAAATTTTAAATGTGTTAAATAGAAGTATTTAATAAATTTCATTCAAGTATTATTGACTCCAATGCTTGACTTTATATCTTATTGCAATAATGGTGTAGCCAGAACCACAACCAATTTTTATTTGCCCAGGCAAGTAAAAAAAAAAAAAAACATATCCTACATATGGGTTAATAGATTTTTCTAAAAAATATTGACTATACCAAAAACATACTATAATTTTTTTACAATTATAATACAAATTTTACATTATCAAAGAATATTAAAATAATTATAAATATAAATATTTTTAATTCAGTAGAATTAATCATTTACCTTTTGGCATAACTACTATTTCAGCTTCAGCAACTTTCCAAGGTCCTGCTTGTTTTCGTTTTGGCACCATTTCACCAGCTTCATTTTCTTCAAATTCAACAGTATCATCCTTATCATTACTATCAGAACAATTGGTAGATCCATCTGTTGTTAAATTTTGTATTTTCAATGTTGTATAATCTTTTATTTCTTCTTGATATTCTTTCCATTCTTCTTCCAACTAAAAATAAATTACAATTCAATTTCAATAATCACAAATTTAATCCAATTGTAAAGTTATACTCGTTAATCATAAAACTGCTTTGAGAAAAATTTTTAATTTAAAATGCCACTTTGAATGTTTGGCTATATGTAATACAATCTTGGGGGTCAACAAAACCTTCAATCTTAAGAACAATGCAAGTGTATTGTTTTTACATATCTATAAAAACTTACATAAAGACTATAAAATCCTTAAACTTAATAAATTTACAACTACCCATCCTTTCCTGAAAATCCCAGTTAAGTACTTTAATGTAATTGACCAAGAGATCAATTACCAGTAAAATCATAAAAAATAAAATTAAGAAAAATAAAACATCACTATTAAATCAATTTTTGTTAAATAGGGTTACTAGTTGTTTTTTGTTTTAAAAATTTCTGAATGCCATAAATTAGTGAAACATTTTTGAAAAGCTTTTTAACTAACAATCGCAATACATATTTAAAGAAAACATATTCTAAAACATTTAATATTCCAGACACTAAATGTTTTCAAATCACAATTCACTATTTTTTACAAAAACAAAATACACGTATGTATGTAAAACATAAATAAATAATTTACAATTTGTTTAGGTACTTATAACTTTATAGCTTTCATGTACATGTTTATTAAGAGTTGAAAATTATATTTTAGGTAATGAAAGCATATTTTAAGAAACATATAAAAAATTAACATGCAATTAAATTCACATCGTTTTTTAATCTTAATTTTGATTGATTAAAATTGGAGTTAACATAAAAAAAAAAAATCTTACAAATAACTGAAAACTAAATAAGGCAACTTGTAATGAAGAAATAAAAGCAACTTATTCACTGATATTAATCTTAAAAAAAAAATTATACCTCTTGAGATGCATTGTTATCCTTATCTCCAGAGTTGTGAAGTTGTGTTAGATTAGATCGTTCTTTTTTAGATTTTTCCTGCTTCTTTTGTGGTTCATCTAATAAACTAGCCACAAGATGTTCAGAGGTGGTGAATTTTTTGCCCTTGGGTTTCTTACGATCTTTCTTAGCAAAAAAACTGTCTAAATCTGCCATGATCTCGAACTAATGGTTAAAAACTATTATATGTGATATTAATCACAACGATTAATGAACAAAATTACCGTAAGAATGAATTTAATCGTAGGTAAAAAAATTGCTTCAAGAAAATAATTACATATGTGATAAGCGTGTAACGAAGAGTTTCTTAACCTCTTCTTAAAATTTGTACGTTTAATTGCTATCCAGTTGTGTTTGGTATATATGAAGTTGGCAAGTAGTGTATGCAGTCGTAAAAAAAACGACAAAAATTCGAAGATTAAATTGACCTAGCCTCTACCAGTTCTGAGAAGACTATGGGTCTACAATATAAAACGGGTTTTGTAAAGGTGGAAACGTGGAAAACTGTCAAATCACATGTACTACTTAATAAAACGGTAGCCAACCCACGATTTAATAGTTATCACATGTAGCTAAATATTTTTATCTACAACAATATTGGTTAATTTTACCGCGTTTGAATAATATACAGTTGGTATAGTGAGAATATCATATATTAGATAAGATAATGTTATCAATTCTGTTAGAATACCTCCTAAAAGCGTTCATAGAGTGTAGCACATATCAAAATATTTTTAAATTGGTAAATACATTTAATTAGTTTTGTAATGCTTTCAATAAAAACACAACTCAAATAATATATACTAAAAGTGTTAGTATACTTCATTCACTAAAATACAATATAGTTTTTATAATAGTAGATATTTTCATTTCACAAGGGCTGTATTCAGTGTACACCACCACGTAATAATAATATAATAATCCTTATTTTATGGTACTGTAAATACATCGAATCTGTTAATAACAAGATAACACACAACCAAAAAGCGTGTATGTTTACAATATTCAGTTCTCCCAACATTTATATGTTCACCACGTTTGTAAGTGGATAATAGCCATATAAACATAATGTACAGGTATTCATAAAGGTATACGATATAGTCATACAGGTTTATCGGCACAGGTGTATGTGTTTGTTAGTATGTGATTTATAAATCTTTTGCGGTGTGTCGTAGAGGAACTGCTCTACGAGATAATATAGTCAAAAATAACGAAGAAAGATCTTTTTCCTCCTAAAATGATATATTATTATTTGAAATTAAAGTAAGTATAAATTATTTACAAGTTTTTAATTAAAGTTTATTTTAAATTATGTGATTCTAGAAATTTTAAATTAAATCATTGTTCAGTAAACCGTGACCGGGATTTTTTTTCTTTCATTTTTTTAATTAAATTTCATTTGTTTAAATGTTAAATAGTTAATAGATAGTTAACTGTTCAATTCTTATATCTTTTTTTATTTGAAATTTTTCAATATTAATTTTGAAGTTCATAGGGCTTTTATTAAGGGTAATATACTTGTAGAGTAAATATTGTACAAGTGAACCGAACCACTTAAAAAAAGTGAATAATATAATATATTTAGATATTATTATTAGATGTCATTGACTTAAAAATCTATATTATTTTCTGTAATTAAAAATATTTAGTTTAAAAAAATTACTAACGTTTAGTGCATATTTTGATAAACAAATCTTAAAAGCTTTTGTTTATTATGCTATAATCACTTATTAATTTATATTCTAGATGAATACTTTTGATTTGACCAAGCTTAACTATTAATTATTTTACCTACAGCTATGGTTATTGTGACTAGAGTAAGTGTGTTTTTGATTATTATTTTTATTTACTGTTTATACTTTTTGTAATACATTTAATTATTTTGGAAATGTTATAGGGGGATTATATTTGGATTGAACCAATATCTGGTAGAGAATTTGATGTTGCAATTGGTGCCAAAGTAATTTCAGCCGAAGGAAAAAGAATTCAAGTAAAAGATGATGATGGGAGGGTTTGTATATATTACAAATTAAAAAAAAAATTATAACTAAACATGAGTTTTATTTATTCATAACAATAATATGATACTTAGGAATTGTGGCTCACTCCTGAGAGGAGGATTAAAGCTATGCATCCTACCTCAATTCATGGGGTGGAAGACATGATATCATTGGGTGACTTACATGAAGCAGGTATCCTTAGAAATCTACTCATTCGTTATAATGAAAATCTAATTTATGTAAGTTAATTGTTTATTTTTAATACTTTTATTAGTATTATTGCACTGAAATGCCACACAAATATTTTAGCCTTTTTAAATATTTTTTAGACTTATACTGGATCAATTTTAGTAGCTGTTAATCCATATCAAATTTTACCTATTTATACTGCTGAACAGGTAAAGTTGTACAAAGATAGAAAAATTGGTGAGCTTCCACCTCACATTTTTGCTATTGGTGATAATAGTTATACACATATGAAAAGATTTGGTCAAGACCAATGTATAGTTATCAGGTTTGTTTGTTTTGGTAGTTTTTATCTGAATTTATTAAAATTAATTTTTTTTTATTTGAAAAAAAATTGTCTAATTTTAAATATTAAATTTAACAGTAAATATAATGTTATTTTAATAATGGACCTTGATTACTTATTAATATTACAATTTATAATATTTATTATAAAATATAATTATATTAATTAGCTATGGTTTTTATTAAAGTGGTGAAAGTGGTGCTGGTAAAACTGAAAGTACTAAATTAATCTTACAATATTTAGCTGCTATTAGTGGCAAACATTCTTGGATTGAACAACAAATATTAGAAGCGAATCCAATTCTTGAAGGTTAGTATTTCTTATTGGAGATTTTATTATTATAATTTTATAATAATTTAATTTATTTTGATTTTGACAGCGTTTGGTAATGCTAAAACAATAAGAAATGATAATTCATCTAGATTTGGAAAATATATTGATATTCATTTTAATCATTCTGGTGTTATTGAAGGAGCAAAAATTGAACAATATCTTCTTGAAAAATCTCGAATTGTTTCCCAATCACAAGATGAACGGAACTACCATATATTTTATTGTTTACTAGCTGGTTTATCTTCTGAAGATAAAGATAGATTGGAACTTTCTGATGCATCACACTATAAATACCTTACTGGGGTAAAATTATAATATAGTTTTAGTTTTAGTTTTAGTTATTATCGAGGTGGACATAATGCCCATGCACTCAGACTTGTTGGTCCATTGTGCGCACGTCATACCGAATTGTCTTGATTCGGTTTACCCACCTAAGTGTTATCACCAAAGTGTTAATACATTACCAACCATAAAGTCACCTCTAAAGATGACCAAAGAGTCCTGTCTTTCTGGCGAAATTAAGTATCTCTCTGGGTTTTAGGTTTTTAATATCTTCTTTTTCAGGAAAAGGTTTATTCAAGTAGTTTGATCTTAGTGTGGACAAGACTTCACATTCGCACATGATGTGAAATGAGTCTTCCTCTTCTACTCCACACTTCCNCGCACATGATGTGAAATGAGTCTTCCTCTTCACTCTTCACTCAGTCTTCTACTCCACACTTCCTGCACAATGGTGATTCCGATACCCCCATTGCGTTAAGATGTTTAAGCGGGTGACAATGTCCTGTCAGTAGACCAGTCAGGGTGCTTATTTGATGTCTAGTCATGCTATTAAGATCACCCAACAGTAAACCAGGGGTCTTGATAAACATTTTAGATTGTCTAGGTACTACCAAGTACTGCCAGATTTTCCTGTGTTGTTCTTTGCACAGATTCTTGGGTAACGCTTTGAGCGATTGCTCAGTGAGTCCTACCACTGGTTCTGGTTCAACATAGGTGTTCTCTGCTCCTTTCCTGGCTAGAAAGTCAGCATTCTCATTGTCAGTGACACCGCTGTGTCCCGGTACCCACGCTAGTGTAACTTTGTTGAACCTCGATAGTGATTCTAAAGTTTCCCTGCATTCGAGGACCAGCTTTGAATTCACCTGATCGTTACAGAGTGCTTTCAAANTGTTACAGAGTGCCTTCAAAGCCGCTTGACTATCACTTAAGATAGTTATCTTCCTATTTTTGTATACCAGCAGGTTCTGGCCCCTACCAGTATCACCATCACCTCTACTTGGAAAACAGAGGGAAAATTATAATATAAAATATATATCTAATTCAGTGTTATTTATTGTCTTGTTACTTTTATAGGGTGGTAGTATTACTTGCGAAGGCCGTGATGACGCAGCTGAATTTTCAGATATAAGATCAGCAATGAAAGTATTATTATTTTCTGATCAAGAAATTTGGGAAATTTTAAAACTTCTAGCTGCGTTGCTTCATATTGGAAATATAAAATATAAAGCAGCAATAATTGGTAGTTAAAAATTATGGATTTAAAATATTTAACACTAATTTAGACAAGCATGCAATTGTAATATATTTTTATTGAATAATTATTTACAGACAATTTAGATGCTACTGAAATTCCTGATCGTACAACTGTCACTAGAGTTGCCAATTTAGTAGGAGTTCCTGTTCAATCTTTAATTGATGCTTTGACTAGAAAGACTATTTTCGCTCATGGTGAAACTGTGGTATGTATAAATTAATTTTCATAAAAGATGAGAAGTAAAGTATGGAATGGTAGATTTGAAAAATAATTACACCTTAGTTTTGATTCTAATTTGAATTCTATAGATTTTTTGTATAATTCCAGATAATATTTTTACTATAGAGAGCATTTGAAACAAATAATATTTTAATTTTAATCATCTTATGCTAATGTTAATTAATGTATCAAAAATCATTTAAAACCCTTTTAATTTTTTTTCCAGATTTCAACTCTTTCTAGGGAACAATCTGTTGATGTGAGGGATGCATTTGTTAAAGGAATTTATGGGCGATTATTTGTTCATATTGTTAGTAAAATTAACAATGCTATATATAAACCTAAAAGTTCTAAAAGGAGTGCAATAGGAGTTCTAGATATATTTGGTTTTGAAAATTTTAAAAATAATAGGTAAGTAAATATTTTAACATAACATTAATGATATTTCATTTTTAGTTAATTTTACACAATAATCAATTTTGGGTAAGATAATGACAATGATAATAGTTTCAGAAGAAATTATGTCTTTTGAAACTATTGAAAACGTTTAATTTTCATGAGTTCTTAATTTTTAATTTTTAAATAATTTTGTTCTTCAATTCATAATTTTTATTAACCAATCAAACATTCATGTATTATAATATGTTTAAGTTAAGTAATTTGAGATAAATTTGCTAATGATATTCTGCTAAGAATAACAAGTTTCCATTTTATTACGTACACTAGCTTTTATTTATTCCAGTATTATCCAACATGGAAATTTAATCTTTAATAATTGATGTCTATTAATATTTCTTTATACTGAGCGCAAGTTCACTATTGTACATTGTTGTCACCAGTCTGGAAAATTGTATTAAATAAGTCATCAAAAATTAATTTATGGTCTATTAAAATGGATAATTGCATCCTCCGGTATTAAGAAAAATAAATCAATAATGAATTTTTACTTGTAATCCCAATTCTTAAACTATCAATTTTCAAATGATTGAATAAATGAACAAATTATAGGAATAAAATGATTTGTAATTTTTCTCTATATCATAATATCATGCTAGAAAGAATAAAAGAGAATTAAAATTAATGTTTTTTATATCCCTGAAAGGAGTTATTTAAAGTTATTTAAATATAAATTATTTTTTGAACCAAATAATTTTTCTCTTTACAAAAATTAAAAATTTTCAATAGTTTTTGAGACGATGCGTGTCTTACCCAAAATCAATCACCTGGTATACCATTAAATATATAACTTTTTTCTATATGTATACAGTTTTGAGCAATTTTGTATAAATTTTGCAAATGAAAATCTTCAACAATTTTTTGTCCAACATATATTTAAATTAGAACAACAAGAATACAATCATGAACACATAAGTTGGCAACATATTGAATTTGTTGATAACCAAGATGCTTTAGATCTTATTGCCACCAAACAGCTGAATATAATGGCTCTTATTGACGAAGAATCTAAATTTCCAAAGGTTGTACCTAAATTATATCTTGTGAGTATATTTATACATATTGTTTTTAAATCAACAGGGTACTGATCAAACTATGTTGGCAAAAATGCATAAAACACATGGTAATCATAGAAACTATTTAAAACCCAAATCTGATATGAATGCGTCTTTTGGATTAAATCATTTTGCTGGTGTTGTATTTTATGATACTAAAGGTAATTTAAAAGTTAATAACAGACTCGTACTTAGTAGATTTTAGTAGTTATAGTCAAAATGTCTTAAGTGTAGATTTATAAATACTGCATTACTCTTGTTACAAATATCGGATGCTTAAGAAAAAGAATTAAAGTCGTTTATGACCAAGATGAGTTATACTTTATTTTTTATGGTAATTATTTGGAACAATTAATAATAAATTTGTACAAAATATTTTGAACAATTAGATGGGTATATGCGTAATTATTGCAATAA
Organism: Daktulosphaira vitifoliae; assembly: GCF_025091365.1. Taxonomy (NCBI): domain Eukaryota; kingdom Metazoa; phylum Arthropoda; class Insecta; order Hemiptera; family Phylloxeridae; genus Daktulosphaira; species Daktulosphaira vitifoliae. The sequence continues at coordinate 42,424,646 of NW_026099573.1, forward strand.
GTAAAAAAAGCTTGTTTTTGAATAAACTTTTTTTTTTTTTTTTGAAGCAGCCAAGAAATAAAGGATTATTTCTTTAATCATATATTATATTTAAAATTTTATTTCAAGTATTATTTTATTAATTTATTTTAAGTGGCCTGAACAGCTTGATTAGGAACACTTTCTGCATTGATACAAAATATTAAGGTTTGATTCTGTACTGCCAAGCTGTACAAGTTTTCCTACCCTCTCTCATATAATAATTTCTCAATTGAGAGGATGTTGAACTTAAATACAACAAACATAGCTTCTTAAAAAAAAAATTAAACACATGTGTTCTATAATATATGTATCTAATATGATTTTTAATAATTAAAAAAAAAATAAGTATAATTACATCAATTTTTAACATAAATACTTTAAAATTAGTAATAAAAATATTATTTTAAAATTCGTGATTAATCAATTTCAATCTATTTTAATTAAAATACTTTTAGCTTCGATGCGAAGCTGAGAAGGTATTAATTTTAGTATGTGTTTTTTTTTTTTTTTTTTTTTTTTTT